>NC_081846.1:22462327-22762327 GCF_963259705.1 Myotis daubentonii
CTGGAAAGCTCTCTCTGAATCAGAGGCACTGGGTGTGTGTGCCTCCAGCCTAGTAAGCCTGGAGGCCCTGCCAATTTCTTTTTCCCTCACAACACAGAGAAACTTAAGACTCCTGCTCTCCCTCCTCACTGCTAGGTGACCCAGGTCTCACCTGGGCAGTCCCTAGAATGGCTTGGGCTGGAGATCTAGGAAGGTTTTGTCACTCATTTCTGCTCACACCTACCTCCTGGGTTGGTATCTTAGACTCAGGCGCTGTGGGGAAGATGGGGGTCCTGCCTCCTGGGCGGGCCTGGCTGGATACCTATCTCTCCTACTCAGCTGCTTGGGTGAGGCTATGTGGGGACCCGTGTGGGACAGTGTGGGGACCTCGCTCCTGGGGACTTGTCCAATTCCCGGTTGACGGTGAAGGAGGAAGGAGGGGTACTCCTATACCCTTTGGCCTAGGAGCCTGAAGCTTCTGGGAGAATAAGGCTCCAATGGACCCCAACTTCAGAGAGAACTTAGAAAGCCAGGGTCTTCCCTTTTCACCAGGACCCCTCCGAGCATTCCCAGTCTCCCCCAGGCCGCCCGCCCCGCCCCCGCGCGCTCTCCCTCCTGCCTCCCCCGCGAGCCCGGGGCGCTGTTTCTCCCTGGCGGAGCCCAGCCCGACGCGTGTGGCGGCATGCAGCCGCGAACTAATCCCCGCGGGCCGCAGCAGACGGCTCCCGGGCCCAGCCGCGCCGCTCGGAGAGGGCGCCCCCCGCCCGGCCCTGCGCTCCCGCCCCGCCCGCCCCGCTGCTCTCGAGCCTCTCCAGCCACTGGAGGGCGGCGGGCCCGGACCCCGGCTGGCCGGCCCACCGGCGCCCGCCCCGCCCTGCCCCGCCGAGAGCCGGCCGACGCGAAGTGACAGGCCTCCGCATCTGTCACGCCCCGGCCGGGCCAGGCCGGCGCTGGCCGCCGCCGCGCGCCCGCTCCCACTCCGGGTGGGTCTCTAGGTCACCCGAGTTCCCCGAAGTCACGATCTCCCTCCAGCGCTCGCGCCGCGCAGTGAGGACACCGTAGCACTTTGCTTCGGTTCCGCTCCCTGGGACTCAGGCGGGCGCAGAGCTTCTCAGCCCCGCCGCTTCCGAAGGGGCGAGGCAACGCTAGCTCTTTACCCCTCCTGGCCTCGGCGCCCCTCTTCCTTCTGGTCCTCCTGTCCCTTCTAGACAGAGTGAGCCAGGCGTCCCGGTGGCTGCGCCTGGCGAGGCCCGTGCGCCCAGGGGAGGACGCAGGGTCTTGGACACTGGGGGCGAGTTCCGAGCGGTAGAACCTACCGAGCGGGCTTGGCGCGGCGCCAGGCGCTCCCGGGTTCACCTGCAGTTTAATAAGCGGGAGGTGAGCTAGGGGGACGGTAGGGGGAGAGGTTAGGGGTGGAGGGGGAGACTTGCCAGGGCTAGCCGGGGCGGGGCGGTGCCCAAAGCGGGGAGGGGGCGGGACAGCGACTCCTGGGCTTGGCAAGGAGGCTGGGTTCCTTCCTTTGGCCTCAGAACACCGTCGCACACCTCTGCGGCTTCTGCTCCCGGCATTGCGGCATTGCGACACCTCATTTGTGCCTCTCCCTTGAGGAGGGGACTCTGGGCTTCTGGAAAGGAATTGCCACTCCCCCCTCAAAGGACCTCTCTCATCTCCACCTCTCAGTTCACCCTCATGGGGTCATTTCCTGGTCTGCCCTGGCCCATAGACCTGAAGGACTAGCTGAGTTTAAATCCCATGGGACCATTTTTGGTGGCAGCCAGCCTCTGGTATAAGCCCTTTCCACAGTTTCACTTCGTTTTAAGCTCTGGGCTGTCCATTGTGGGGCCAGGTGACCTCAGTTCTGCCACATGGAATATCAAGGTGCTGAGCCCTCTCCTGACCCAGGCTGCCAATAGGGTTTCTTGAAGGTGCATCCTGCCATGTTTAAAATACAGGAACTGCTAGGAAGAGGTGGTCCCTTGGGCCTTCCATTTTAATGCTGTTACTGTCATCTAATTGTCCTGGCACCTTTCCTGAGATGGGTTGGGCTGAGGGATGGGGTTCTAGTGTAGGAGAGAGAAGGAAAGGAGGTGTTCTTGGGAAGGCAGGGCATATAACAGGGCGTTACCCAGCCAAGGAGAGGGGTCTCTAGGAAGCTAGAGTCAGAAAAAAAAAAAAAAAAAAGAAAAGCTGTGAGAGGGCTCCCAGTCCATGCTGGCTGCTTTACCCAGCCCAGGGGCAGCTGTGACCTAAGTGTCAAGGGCACTGGTATTCCCAGCTTTTAGTTCTAGGACCCAGAGGGTTAGTGCCTGGGTGGGTGGAGTATTGGCAGAAGACCAGCTAGAGGGGAGCTCTTCCTTGTGAGAGCTAGAGAACCCATCTCTCACTCAGGGACCAGAGGGAGATTTGAGGAAGGGGCTACTTCAGTCTGGACTTGGACCCTGGCGTGAGAAGGGATCAGAGGACAGGGAGAAGCTTGATGGAGGAGACTGCAATAGATTCACACAGCAGGTCCTGGAGCTCCCACACAGTTTAGGTACTGCCCACCCTAAGGCTCAGACCCATTGGATAGAAGGCACAGGAGGCCCCACAGCAAGCCAGGCTCCTAGTGCAGGAGAAGCCAGCAAATTAGAGTCCAGCCTCTGTTCTCCAAGGTTTTGGTTCTTTCTTCTCCCACCTCCTTTTCACATTCAGCCTCAGAGAGTCTTGGTTTCATGCCTAGGTCTCCAGGCTTGGGGTATGTGGCAGAACTCAGATGGGGACACAGGCACAGGCAAGCATATGCCAAGGTCACCTAAGGTCCCATTACTCTAGTAAGTCAGACAACACATAGTAAGACCTTGCTGTGTGCCAAGCACTCTTCTAAAGCACTTTATCTGTACTTCAGGGTCCTCAAACAATCCCCATTCGGGAGGTCCTATGATTATCCTCATTTTACAAATGAAGCTAAGAGAGGTTAGGTAACTTGCCTTTAGTCACACAGCTTGTAAGTGAGCTGTAGAACCAGGACTCAAGTGCAGGCCAGCTAACTTTAGAGATTCCACTCAACTCCTGCCATACTGCCTCCCAAGCTAAAAGGCCACCAGGATCTCTGTGCCCAGAGGTGAACTGTGCCATGTAAGAGTAGTCCAAGAAATGAAACTGACATGCACACACACTCCTACCCATGTTTGTGCAAGCATGTAGCCACATTCAGTGTCATCCCTAAGTGTTCCCATATGCACACAACTCTCTCCCTCTCAGCCCAGGCCCATGAGCACGCACAGATTGTTTGCACAGAGAGAATGGGGACCAGACCTTTCCCCTTTTCTGTCTGATTCAAATGGGCAGGGCTCAAGCTTCTTTACCCTCTCCAGGTTCCCACTGGCTCCTGAATCCTCTCTCCTCCACACTCCCCTACCCTCCGAATCTCCTCCCCCAGCCCTTTCCTGGCCGTTGGCTTCAGCCTGTAGCAGCAGCTGACTCCACTTAGATGCTGGCAGTCCCTGTCCCAGATCAAAGGCAGAGAGGCTAATTGTGTGTCTTAACGAGCCCCCCACCCCCACCCCAACCAATGCTCCCGGCAGCCCAGCTGGCCATGGCCCCACCCCTCTCTCCCTCCAGCTGGCCAGATGGCACAGTGCCTGCGTCTGCTCCAGACAGTCGGGGCCAGGACCGAAACTGGGGCCCTGAATGGGAACTGGAGGCAGACCCAGTGGGCTGGACTTCTCGAGGCCTGGATACTTAGAACAGAGGGTGGCCACAGACAGAAACTCCGCCTGGTCACACCTACATGGGGCTGTGACAGCTACTAGAGACCATGGAATGGTTTCTTTTGCTGCCTGTGGTAGGTATGGGTGGTCATTGCAGGCTGTGGACTACATTTCTCCAGTTTCTTCCAGCCTATCCTTGAATGTAACAGAGCCTAGAATATGATGGTTGGCTTAGCACATCCCCCTCTGGACCAGCCTCTTGCTCTTTCCTGGTGCCATCCATAGTCAGTGCCATGGAAACTGGGAACTGGGCTACCTGGTATCTTACTCAGCAGCAGGTCTTCCCTGTCAAAATCTTTAGCAAAAAGTTGTCAGGCCTGGAAACTGGGAGAGCTGGGGCTGGATCCAGCTCCATAACCCCCATGACTTTGGGCATCTCCCTTTCACTGTGTGTGTGTGTGTGTGTGTGTGTGTTCTGGGGAGTAGATTTCTGAGGTGTGGGCTTTCTCTCGAGATCTGATTATTGCCATTTGTCTAAAGAGCAGACTGATGACTCCCTCAGCAATAAGAAAAGTGCTTCAGAGTTCCATAGACCATTGGTCGGCAAACTGCGGCTCGCGAGCCACATGTGGCTCTTTGGCCCCTTGAGTGTGGCTCTTCCTAAGCCTTAGGAGTACCCTAATTAAGTTAATAACAATGTACCTACCTATATAGTTTAAGTTTAAAAAATTTGGCTCTCAAAAGAAATTTCAATTGTTGTACTGTGGATATTTGGCTCTGTTGACTAATGAGTTTGCCGACCACTGCCATAGACAAAACGCAATGGATAAACACAGGCTGTGCTCCTTAGCGTGAATCTGTCCTCCTTTCTCTTGGGCCCCACCTCCCAGAGCAGTGCCTACTCCTCTGCAGCTGCCACCAGTTCCCAGTATCCCCTTTGAAGGTTCCAGTCTAATATCCATCTCTTCTTGTCTGTTCATAGCTGGCTTCTTATGAAAGGTCCCAAAGATACCACAAGCTGGAAAGAGAAAATAGAGAGGGACAGTCTGCTGTATGGGCTTCTGGTGACCCAAGTAATTTATTGTAGATGAGCTTCTGGGCTCTGTCCCTGATCAGGGAAACAAAAAGCAATGGCCTGAAACTATAGAAATAGTGAGTGAGGTCAGACAGCAGGAAGAACTTAATAGCTAATGTTTACATAATACTTACTATGAGTAAGGTATTATTCTAAGTACTTTAAATTTACTAACTCATTTAATCCTTGGAACAACAGTGAGGCAGATAATAATAACCCTGTTTTACAGATGCGAAAAGTGAGGCACAGAGAAGTCAAGTCACTTGGCCAAGGTCATATAGCTATTGACATCTAGTAAGTGGAAGAGCCTAGATTTGAACCCAGGCAATCTGATTTTAAGTTCATAATCTTAACTACTACTATATATCTTGGGTTTTTTGGGGTTTTTTATTTTTTTGTTTGAGTTGGTTGGGCAGGAAGAGAAGGACAGGGGCCTGTGGTGCACATGGTGAGGGTCCCTGTCCAGTCTTGGTTGGCTCTCTGGAGCTGTAAGTCCTTTGAGAGCATGCCCTTCCATTCTTTGATGCTGAATGGAAGGCCCCAGTTTTTCCTCTGAACCCAAGGCCTTCAGCCTCTGGCTAGTTATGGGCTTCCTCAGCAGAGGCCCATGGCATAGGTAGATTCTCCTCTTTGAATGAGGACTATTATTACTTTTAGCTTCTTTCATTGCCCACACAGGTTCAGAGACTGGTCAGAAACTTGTCCCAGAACCTGCTCATAGCTGGTCCTTTCTCAGATGCAGAATAAGCAAGAAGCAGCTGTGGGTCTGGGAGCCAGATACTCTTCTGCAAGTAGGCCTCCCCTGCCACAGGCCCAGACCTACCAGGGATGCCCCAGAGAAAAGCTCTGGGAACACCAAGGAGGAAAGCAGTGTAGACAAGTCAGTGGCCAGCCTGGCCCAGCCCTGAGTCCCTGAGAGTGGCTCATGAGGGAGTCTTTGTGCCCCCCACCTACCACCACCAGCATCTCAGGGAAAGTGTCTGTGTTAGATCGCGCTTCCCTCTTAGTTTTCAACACTATTATGCTTGACCCCATGCAAGGCACAGGGCTCACCTCTAGCATCCCTCAAACAACCTTCAGCTGACCTAGACTCACCACAGGTAGCCCTTCTCTGAGCAGATGTTCAGGAATGTCCTGTGGAGAGGAAAAGGGGAAACTCTGCCAATTGATTTCCCTGCCTCTCAATTCTGGCCCCAGAGAGGTTCTGTGGTGGACCTGGAGGGGGGCACCAGGCAGGCAATCTTGGGGCCAGGAGCTTTAGGAGGATACCAGCTCCTCTGACTTACCCATCTGCCCATTAACATTTCCTGCAACCTGGAATTCCATCACTGGTGATTTACTGTTTAGGTTACCTAATTTGCCGTCTTTCTGCAGGCTTATTTTTACAATGCAAATATTATAAGAGAGGTAATAGATTAAATCCCTGATTTTATTTTATTTTTAAATATATATTGAGCCCACAACCCAGGCATGTGCCCTGACCAGGAATCAAACCTGGGGCACTTCAGTCTGCAGGTGGACACTCTATCCACTGAGCCAAACCAGCTAGGGCAAGTCCCTGATTTTAAAAAGAATGTTTACTACCAGATACCTTCTGTCCAAAAGGAGAGATGTAGACACAAATTCTGAGCTTGCTAAGGGTGATGTTAATGAAACAGGGAAATAAGTGCCAAAAAGGAGGGTTATGAGGGAGACTCCCACCACCTGCATCCTCTGAGTAGAACTTGTGGTGTGATTTATCACCCCCTTTGTGCTCTGTAACAGGCCTTCTCCCAAAACTGGGCTTCAGTTTCCCCTCTGTATGGTGAGAAGCTTGGGTAGAGAAGGCAGGGGAATGGGATGTCAAGGCTGCTCAGAGCCTAAGTTTCCTGGATCTCTACCTGCAGGTTTCCGAGAGAGTGCCTTCGCGTATGCCATTGCTGCAGCCGGCGTAGTGCACGCGGTTTCTAATGCCTGTGCCCTGGGCAAACTGCGGGCGTGCGGCTGTGATGCATCCCGGCGTGGGGATGAGGAGGCCTTCCTTCGGAAGCTGCACCGCCTACAGCTGGATGCGCTGCAGCGGGGTAAGGGCCTGAGCCACGGGGTTCCCGAGCACCCAGCCCTGCCCCCTGCCAGCCCTGGCCTGCAGGACTCCTGGGAGTGGGGCGGCTGTAGCCCTGACGTGGGCTTTGGGGAGCGCTTCTCTAAAGACTTTCTGGACTCCCGGGAGCCTCATAGAGACATCCACGCACGCATGAGACTCCACAACAACCGAGTTGGGAGGCAGGTAAGAACTACCCTTCCCAACCCCTCACTCTACTCCCTCTGCCGCAGCCCCTCCCCTTCCCCAGCTTGCCTCTCCTCTGGGAACCACATGGCTCCCCCTAACTCAGCAACTTTCTCATTGCCCCCTCCTAATTCAGTCAACAAGCATGGACTGAATAGCTACTGTGTGCCAGGCACTTGATTAGGCCTGGGGATAGAGGGCAGAAACAACCCCTGCCCAAATGAACTCACCCTCTGCTGAGCAGCCTGCTCTGCCCGTTTCCTCTGGGAACAATGGTGAGAGACAGGGTTGTAGTCAGACCTCAGGGGTCTAGGCCTTGCTCTGCCGCCCTCTCTCCTCCCCTATGAAGTGGGAAATTTGAACTGGATCATCTATAAGGCCATCACTCTAGTGTTCCATGATTCTGTGATATCCTCGGCTGCAACCCTCTTCTCTCCCAACCTTTCTGTGAAGAATGGGGAATTCCTCAAAGTGAGGTTCCTAGGAACCTCTATAGAACTGTGTCCCAGTCTCCCCTACCCTCAAATAGTCATGCTACCTCAAATGTCTCATTCAATTGAAGAGAGAGACAAAGGGAGAGAGATGAAAGTAATAATAAACTGGATTTATTGAGTGCTTACTATACGTTAGGTACTGTTTGGAGCACTTTACTACGTATTAGCCTACTTAATCCATACAACTACCTATTGAGGGTACTATTATGAACCTCAGGTTAAGATATGGAAACTGAGGCACAGAGAAACTAAACTGACCGAAGGTGATGTAACCAGTGGGAAAGGGGTAGAAGCAGATTCATCTCTGGGCAGTTGAGCTCTGGGGCCCTGCTCTTTTGCTTACAGCATAGTCTATTCTAGGTGCACACCTACACTAAGGTGCCTCCTTAGCCTCATGGTAACTCAGCACTCTTCTTTCCTGGCGATTCCACCCCTACCCTGCCCCTTCTCTTGCCCTGCCAGGCCTGCTCAGGCCTTGGTCCTGGCTTCCCTTCACTCTGGCTGGCACCTTCTCCATCTCACTTCCCTTTCTCCTGGCCCCTCAGTCAGGCTGGCTCACCCTCTCCTTCCAAAAAAAATCTCCAAGCTGATTTAGCTCTTCCCATTCTGCCTTAGGGGTGAAGTAAACTGAGGCATATCCACCCTCAGGTCAAGTCTAGCTCCCACCCAGTCCTGCCCTGTCCATGCAGCTCTTTTCCCAAGCTTCAGTACTATCCCAGCCCATACCAGCAGTGCCTCCTCCTCATCGTTAAACTGGTTAATTAATGGCTGCTGCCTGTGGGAAGCAGATGTTCTGGAGCTGTTGGCCAGGGGAGGCTTTGGGCTGGTTCCCATGTGGCGCTGACACCACAGGCTGCACATCCAGGCTGAGGAGCCCTTTAAAACATGGATGAGCAGGGTGTCTGTCTATGGCCCTCTTGCCCAGGTTGAGGGCCCCCGATCATTGCCCTTCCTGTCTGAGGGTGTATTTTTGAAGTGGAACGGGGCGAGGGGGTCGGGGGGAGGAGAAGAATGTGGTCAACTCCCTCTGGGTCCTCTGGTGAGGATAATGCCAAGGGCTTCTTTGGGAGGAGACTCCAGGGAAGAGCAGGGCGTGGGTAGGTTCTGTTCCCTAACCACCTCCTTTGGAGGTCTGCGACCCCTCTCCACTTTCATTGGGTTGGTGGCTCTGGCTCTTTGGGCTCTGTTCCCATTCTGCATTCAGGTAAAGCCTTGGAGCCCTGTTGGTGTTGTTTCCTAGGAGGAACTATGTTCTCCGCATTGGGCAGAATAAGCCCCAGGCAGCCTACTGGTGGGAGGGCTGTCTCTCCATCCCCTCCCCCTCCTAGGTTCCCAGCAAAGGGTTTCAGGGCCCAGAGGAGGAAAGGGGCTTTTTCAGACTCCCCGAAGCCCCCACTCACAGCCTGGAGCAAGGCCAGAGGCTTTGGGGCTGGGATGTAGTGGGGCCAGCACACCCCTGCTTCTGGCCCCCACCTGAGGGGTGGAAGGAGAGGGAATTTCCCTGAGGATCTGGGATCCCCCCTCAGGAAGCAAGAGCCTCCAGCCCCAAGGGCCCCCTGCAGGTGCTGGGAAAGGCGGGCAGGAGGAGGGGGGAGCAGGAAAGAGGGAATTCCCCCAAGGCCTGGCCTGGTGGGAGGTGGGTGCGAGAGCAGCAGAAGAGCAGGCAGATTTCTCTTCTGCACAGCCTGGCTCAGGGGCTGTGCTACCCCCACCCTCCAACCCCGCTTCGGGCCTCAGTTCAATGGGCGTTGGTTTCAAAAGCCTCTGACTCTCTCAGACCAGTGTCTTGTGTCGGCAGGAGGGCAGTGGGGTGGCCTGGGTCCCTTCTCACCGTGCCTCCCTCTGCAGGCCGTGATGGAGAACATGCGGCGGAAGTGCAAGTGCCACGGCACCTCAGGCAGCTGCCAGCTCAAGACCTGCTGGCAGGTGACACCGGAGTTCCGCGCTGTGGGGGCGCTGCTGCGCAACCGCTTCCACCGCGCCACACTCATCAGGCCGCACAACCGCAACAGCGGCCAGCTGGAGCTGGGCCCAGGGGGGGCTCCCTCTCCGGCCCCGGGCGTTCCCGGACCACGCCGCCGGGCCAGCCCTGCAGACCTGGTCTATTTCGAGAAGTCGCCCGACTTCTGCGAGCGCGAGCCGCGCCTGGACTCGGCGGGCACCGTGGGCCGCCTGTGCAACAAGAGCAGCGCGGGCCCCGACGGCTGCGGCAGCATGTGCTGTGGTCGGGGCCACAACATCCTGCGCCAGACACGCAGCGAGCGCTGCCACTGCCGCTTCCACTGGTGCTGCTTCGTGGTCTGTGAGGAGTGCCGCATCACCGAGTGGGTCAGCGTCTGCAAGTAGCAGAGGGCTCCCCTCCCTGAGACTGGCCTTTTCCCTGCTGCTTGAGACCTTGACAGAGTCGCCTTGGCTCCTGGGAGAGGAGGTTGAATCACATGATCTTATAGTTCTGAGGCCTTCCAGTTCTGAGGGTCCTCAAGTTTGTAATCACGGGAAAGTCTAGACCTCCGTACTCACTTCTGTGGGCTCCAAGCTCCAGCTGCTCAGTTGGGCTGGGAATTGCCCCACATCCTGGGGCAAGTGCCACCAACTCCATGCCTGTTTCCTTTCATCCTTCCTTCCTTCCCCTGGAGTGGGAGGGAATGAATGGCAGCTGATGGGCAGCGGGAAGAGGATTGAAAAGAAGAAATGGAGCTGCAGAGATCCTAGAGAGGCCCAGACACCCTCCCTGACAGGCTTCTGCCCCTCATCATTCAATTAACACATATTTATTTTGCACTCTTTGTGGCCTGGTACTCTTCAGGGGATGAGGGGTGCTGGGAATACAGATGTGAATAAGAGAGACAGCACCTGCCCTCTTGGAGTTTACATTCTGGCTGGGGGAGATGGACAATAAACAAGTAAATACATAAACAAGTTCATTTCAGACAATGCTCATTTCAAAACATTGCAATGCTATGTGCGATGAGGAAAATAAAACAGAGTGCTGGATGTAGAGTAATTTGGGGGGAGTGGGGCTCCTTTAGATAAAGCCATTGATTGGTCCAGGAAGGCCTCTGGAGTTGTGATACTGTTGCTGGGGGCCCCATGAGAAGGAGAGCCATGCCCAGATTGAGGGTAAGGGCTTCCCAGGCAGAAGCCATGTGAATGCAGAAGCTCTGATGAGGAATAGCGAAGAGGCCAGTGTGATTGGAGTGAAGAAATCAAGGGATAGGAGCTGGGTGCAGGGGAAGGGTCATATCATGCATCCTAGGTCAAGGTAAGGAGTTGGGACTTTATTGAAGAGGAATGGAAACCTTCACAGGGTCTTAAGCAGGCACAGGCAAGTGTCATGGTCTGATTCCCACCTGATTACTGCATGGGGACTGGCTGAAGGAGGACAAGTTGACAGCAGGGGAGCCAGTTAGGAGACTATAGCTGTCTTCCAACCCAGAGATAGGGCCCAGACTAGATGGAGTGGAGGCAGGGGATGTTGACAAGGGGCTGGCTCAAGAGCCCTTGATGCCAGAGCTCTAGCAGTCCAGCTTGTACCTGAACCTTCTGCCACAAGCCAGGACGAGTGGCTGTGCCCAGCAGCACCCGTCAGCAGAGACAGGAGGCACTCTGAGAAGAGTAATCCTGGGCAAGACCCAGCTCAACCCAGCCCAGTGCCCCAGGGAGCAGGTGGGGTTAGGAGGTGCGGCTGGGAGAAGGGTGGCGGGGGAGGGCCAGGAGACTCACTGTCTGGATTCTGGTCTCTGAGTCCAGGCAGGGGAGGTGGGGTATATAAGGCTGGAGTGGGGGAGGGAGGCATCCTTCCTGGACCTCTTGTGCTCCCAGATCCCCAACTCAGGGTCCCCTTGGGTCAGCAAGCACATCCCCATCCTCATGCCCCCATGAAAACACTGCTGAGCTGGTTCAGTGTCACACTCTCCTTGGCTCTCAGATATGATGTTTTCTGGAACAGATCCTCAGAGAGGAGGTGGGAGTGGAGAGGAAGGTGGGATCAGGATCTTAGGGAGAGAATACTTCACCTCTTCAGCCAAGCCTCCTGCTGCTCACAGCTGGGGATCCTGCTGCTTGCCTCAGTTCACCCCAGAGTGCCACCCTTCATGATCAACTGGACAAGGACAGAGTCTTATTCCTCTCCCCAGTTGCCAGCCTACAAAAATCCCCCATATTTCCCTAGCCCTGTCCCATGCCTCCCTACCCCTGGGGAAGGGTAAGAAGGAAAGGATGCACCCAGTAGGCCCACCAGCTGGGAGATTTGACCTCACTAGCTTGTCTTCAGCTCCCTCCCCTCCAATGCCTGCATCCCAGCGGCTCCCCGACATGCCTATGGCAGCATGGTCTTCCTTTCACATGCTCAGCTTTTCTGCCTCTATGGAATACAGGGTTTCTCTCCCCATCCCCCAAAAGACAGCCCCACAGGCAGGCAGGCTGGTAAGAGTCCCCAGGGAGGAGGGGTAAGCAGGAGCAGCCAGACACACCTGCCTCATTCCTTTCCTCTTGTTCACCCAGGAGAGCTGTGGGGGCTGGGTTCCCTGCCATACCATCCTGAGGAGGAGGAGGGGGGGGGGGGGTGGAATGGTGGCACGTGGGGAATGGAGGAATAGGGGGTGGGCACTTCCTCCCCCCAGCAGTGTCCACTACAGCATAAGCTTTGGCCTCCTCCTCCTCTGCCTTCCTTGCTTAAGGAAGACAGAGCTGGGGGAGGAGAGACTGGAAATGGGGGATACAGGATCAGGGTTGGAATTTGGAGGCAGGAGGTGTAACTCTGGAGAGCATGCTGCCTCTAGAAGGAAGGGTGGGCGGTGAGGTGTGGCAGGGGGCTGGACACCAGACCAGTTGAGTCATGGTGATCTAACATATGCTAGTCTGACATGTAAAGGAAGACAGGACAAGTTGGGGAAGGAACAAATAGGGTGTTGCCCACCCCCATCCTCTCTCTGGGCCAGAAGCTGACTAGAGTCCTGAGACCAAACCTGGATCCCATAATTGAACAGGCAAGGGTGTATGGAATTTGGTAAGGGCCTGAAGGGAGATGTGGAGATGATGAAGGGCAGGGAAAATGGGGCCCAAGAGGCATTGGGCTTATGTATACTGGCTGAAGGGTGAGGCAGGAATCAATGTACTGATTGCAAATAGGGGAAATGGGCTGAAATACAGTGGGACAGTGGAGGAGGATGGGAGGAAGAACTTTCCAACAGCTCAGAGAGGACCAGGGCTGAGATTTGGAAATGAGAACAGAAGGGGGACCAGAGAACATTCAGAGGAGAAGGGGACCATCTCCGCCCTCAACACCTTTCAACTTGATGGACACTGAGTCATCTTGCAGAAGGAAAACATAGTTTGGTCTAGTGCAGTGGTTATCAAACTTGGCTGCACATTAGAATCACCTGGGAATCTTTTTAAAATCCTGATTTCTGGGCCTCATCCTCCGGAAATTCTGTTTCTTTGTTACTAATGTTGTGGCCTCACCCCATAACAAAGAAACAGAATTTCCGGAGGATGAGGCCCAGAAATCAGGATTTAAAAAAAGATTCCAGGTGATTCTAATGTGCAGCCAAGGTTGAGAACCACTGGTCTAATGGAACCTGGAAGGTCCCAACGGGAGGAAGGGGAGGAACTAATAGAGAATGAGGGTGGTGGACAGATCAGCAGGCAGTGGTGGGTTCAAGGTCAGGGAGAAGCAGCCAGATTAGTATGGTGATCAGAACCCAATCATCCTGCTTTACAGTCGCCCAAGGTCCCAGGGTTGGAAAAAAGAAGAGGAGAGAGGCAAAGGTAGACTTTGGTAGCTGTCGGAGGGCCCTGGTGGGTGAGAAGCAAGGTCAGGGGCATCCTCACCATACCCCTCCTTCCCCCGAATTAAGGTGCCCCCAGCTAGCCCCCGGCAGGGGGCCTTCCACACTGGAGTTTGGCCAGGCCCTAGTCGCGGTCCCCCTCCTCCCCTCCCACTCCCACTTCTTATGTGGTTGCCGGCAGCTGCCTGCGGTCGCCCCAACCCCTGCGCTCAAGGCGCGGGGACTTTCCAACAGGGGAAAAAATGACTTAATGAGAGTGGGAGCCGGGGGCGGGAGGGACAGGTCCCTGTAATCACTGCTCGGCTGTTGGGCCTGCGCGCCTCCGGGCCCTACCCCAGCTTCCTGCTGCCAGCGCCCCCTTCGGGCTCTGCTGGGAGAGGAGGACGGGCTGGGGACAGGGGGGATTCCTTTTTAGGTTCCAGGCTCTCTGGGGCTCTCCGGCTGCTTTTGCTCCCTAGGCTTGCAGTGTGTGGAAGCTGTAACACCCCATGATCCCTCTCTGGACTTTGTCCTGGAAGTTGGGGGAGGGCAGTCTCCTGAGGAACCGGGGTCCTCTGCTGGTGAATTAGAGGGGTGAGGGATCCTGAGCAGAGCAGAGCCCTTTGCCACTTCGCGGCTGCGCACTTCCAAACGCCCCCGGTTGCTGTGGCAACCAGGGCAGTCGAGGTGTGTCCGCAGGGCTGGGAGGCGCCCCCCGCCTCTTCTCGCCGCCCTTCGGGCCAGGCCGGGCTGCTGCGGTGCGCGGGGGTGGGGGTGTGCCGTTACCATGGCAAGGGTGCGCTAGTAGGGCACATTCTTCCCCAGGGTGGGAGCGCCCTAGGGATACGAGAAGGGGGGGAGGTGACGGGGGTGGCAGAAAGAGGAGGGGGGGGTGGTCAGGACGAGGGAGGAGACTCGGACAAGACTAACCAGGACTTCTGGGGTTGGAGTGGGGAGTTTGGAATCTGCTCCCCACACCCCGTCCCCCCTCCCCCCCAGCTCTCAGGACGTTCCGCTCCTCCTCTTGCATTCTCTCTTGGGTGTAAGCCCCCAACTCCCAGTTTCCGGGGAAGGGGTCCCCAACTACTGACCCGAAAGCCCTGCAATTAGCCCCTCGGCTGCCCGCCGGTCCTCTGCTAGGTAGGGCCTGCACCGCCAATTACAGCAGCGCGCAGCAGCTGACTACTCCCGAGTCCGGGAAGCCGCCGGGGGTGGGGACAGCAGGCAGGTCAAAAGGGCGGTTCCCTGGGGTTGTCCCCTGCCCAGCGTCCTTAATTGGAGCTTGGGGCTGAGGCCTTCTTAGCCCAACTTCTCTGCACCAGACAATATGCAGAGGATGGCTCTACTAACTGTTCCGTCCTGCTGTGCCTCAGTTTCCCTCTCCTGGAATGCACACCGCACCCAGGACAGAAAGAGCGCCAGGAGGATCTGTGTGCGTGTGTGTGAGTTGGAGCGTCTGAAGTCGAGGGTTGGGTATTCAGGAAGCTCAAAGCCCTCGAGGCTGGTTCTCTTTCCCGCTGCAGACGGTCGCGTGGATCTCTCTTGGCCCGGGGCCCACTCGATGGACCCGGCTCGGTCTTGCTGGGCCAACCCCAGATCCCCTGCCAGTTCATACCGCACTTCTGTGGGAATCAGAAAACGGCGCCCCCTCTGGGCGGGAGGCTACCCTCTTCTGATACACAAGTGAAGGCAATCCGGGAGCCTGCAGAGCACAGACAGTGGGGAACTCTGCCACTCCCCTTATCCCCTGCCATCCCTTCTTCGCTCTCGCCCCGCCTGCGGGTCTGCAACGGCTGGGGTAGAGCTCATTTCTCCCGCGGTCCAGCAGTCCACATCTGGCGGGCAGCTGGGACCCGCCCACTGAGAACTACTGCGGACCCAGCGCCCTCTGTTGGTGAGGAACGGCGGCGCACCAGCTTTTGAGCCCGGACCGTCCGCTGTCGCAGCCTGCCTGGGGTGGGGTTGGGGCTCCACCTTTCCGCGCCGCGAGCTCTTGGGTACCACCCACCCTCTGCCGCCCACCGTTCCCAAATCGACTCCTTTAGGCCGCACCCTCGCTGACCTTCTTTCCCCCTTCTCTGCGTGCTTAAAATCTTGTCCGGTGACTTAACCATTCCCCAATCTCCCATCTTTTCTAGTCCTCCTGGCTTCGAGGGCACGTGCTGCAGCGCGATCTCTAGGAGCCCACGATAAAAGTCGGCAAATAGGAACACGATTACATAAATCACCGCCTATCTGCTCAATGGAATTCCTCACATCGTCCTTAAAAATGAGGTGGTTGCAGTATATTTAGTGACTGAGACAATGTTTGCTCTATTTGGGGTGTGGATGCAAGATATAAAATAGCACAGGGCAGGATCCTTTATTGCAACAAAAAATTGTAGATGTGTTTTGCATTGAGAAACACAGTCTAAAATAGGCAGCAAAATGCTAACAGAAATTATTTTTGGATGATAGGATTATAGGTGGTTTAAAATTGTCTCCTTTTGGGGGAGCGCCTCCTCCCCAGCGGCGCTCCTCTCTCTCTCTCTCTCTCTCTCTCTCTCTCTCTCTCTCTCTCTCTCTCTCTCTCTCTCTCTCTCTTATCCTTGGCTGCATTCAAACTTCAGGCCCTTCAATCCCCGGGCCGAAGCTCTATCCACTGAGCCAAACCAATCTCCACTCTTCTCTCTTTTTTTTAGGGCCTAAAGTAGAGGGCTTCAATCACCTTCTTTTTTCTGGTAGATTCAACTAAGACCACTTGTTGAGGTGAGAGAGCTGAGGCACTCACATTTGCCTCTTGTTGATCACTGACAGAGAAAGAATTCTATAGGGCCCCTGTAGTTACATTGTGAAATCCTTATAGGAGGAGAGAGAAAAGGAGACTATGTCATTTTTTCCCATGTCTCTAACATTCAGAAATATTCCCCTGAGAAAATTGGCAAGAAGAGACAGGGAATAAGGTTATGTGTGCCTAGCTCCTGAGAAGCCTTCTCAAACTCTGAAAGAATCACAGGATAACTCCCTGTAGACTAAAAGGCATCTCTGCTCAGCCTCGGTCTTGAAGAATGTCTTGGCTTAATAGTCCTTTTCCAGAGAGTGGGTTGCCTAACTTAGTGAAGAAGTTGCACCATGTGTATGTTTTCCATCCCATTCCTCTGACCTCATCCTCTTAGATTTCTTCTCCGCAAAGCCAGTTGAACAGTTGTATCTCAGACTCAGGCTCAAAAACCTCTCGGGTGAGTTGTCACAACTGTATTCTACCCTCAGCTCACCCTAGCATAACCATGTGTACATGTTTATCTAGATTAAAAGATGGTGAGAGCATCAAGAGAGAATATTGGGAGAGTTATGGGTATATTGACTACTTCTTATCTCATCCTAATCTCTATTTTATTATTGCAGTTCTTCCAGAACACTAGTATTTTGCTGTGCTTTTCTCTGAAGTTTTCCCTGCCCCTTTACTTCACCATGGACTGCACCCACTCTAAAGGGACTGTCATGTGTTAAAAGCACAGTGTAACTAATAGAAATAAAGAGTGCAATGCCCCCTCCCCTACTAGATGGAGTCTCTCACGGATGGTCAAAGATAAACAACAAGGTAGATGCATGGTAGAGGGTTCAGTGCGAATGGGTAGCAATTGGAGAAACAAAACCTTAAAAGAATGGTTCTTTCTCTTGTTCTTTTCCCTTTCTCTTTTTGGAATGACCCACCTGTTGCAACTCCAGTGTGACTGGTTGAATTAGAAGGGACTGGGATCTTCTCTCACCTGTAAGAATGAGCTTCCCTTCTGAAATGCTCATCTACTAAGACTTTATGAAACACTGATGGTGGGGTGGGAGGGAGAAGACTGCTTAGACCTGCCAGTAGGGAAGGGAAATCATGTTGAAAGGGAGAGGAAGGTGACATTATGTCCTGCTTGTGAAAAAGTCAGCCCTTAGATTCTGAGAATATGGGGTTCTCTTAACAGAAATAGGGTGGCTGAACAGCTTGGAAAGAAAGGTCCTGAGTTGGATTTTATATATATATTGATTTTATTAATAAAAAAGAAAAAATAAATAAAATTGTCTCCTTTTAATCTACATTATTCATTTGTCCATAATGGACATATATTACTTGGGTACAATAATAATTCCACATCCAGGATATTTTTGCCCAAATTGTGAGCATCAAATTACATCATTATAATATACCAAATTTAAGAAAGACCATTTTTAAAACTAGGTGTTAGAGAGACCTGACATCCTGGCAAGAGCTAATACGATTATGTCACTGGGATTTTCTTCTTAAAATCATACTGATTGCAATGAAAGCAGGTTTCCAACCTTTGAATCTCAGGGCTCAGAAAACCCAAGAAATTGTTAGAAGGGTCCTCAAATCCATTTATACATCAGTATTGTTGTGAATGGAATAGCTGATTTATTTTCCATTGTACTGCAGATGTATAAAGATGCTGCCATAATTCCCAATATAAAAAAAATCACGTTTTAATACCTTTTCCCAGTCTTTTTTTTTTTTTTTTTTTTTTTACTTTTTATAGAGAGGAAGGGAGAGAGAAAGAGAGTTGGAAACATCGATCAGCTGCCTCCTGCAACTGGAGTCGAACCTGGGACCCCTCAGTCCAAGGCCCTACGCTTTGTCCACTGAGTGAAACTGGTCAGGGCACCTTTCCCCAGTCTTGATCCTCTTTGATGTCTTTGCAACACTGCACATTCTTAACTGTCCTCTGCTTTGACATATTCAACCTTTTAGTGCACATACCAGGTATTTGATGTTATACTGCCTGACTCCTCATTCTCTACTGTCTCAAGGGTTCCATTCAGTCTTTCTTTGTCTTCTTTTCTTTTGTTGTAACAAAAAGTTAAATAGGACAAAGAACTTTCCCCTCCCTGAAGCCACTTGATGGTGGGTTGCCTACAGGATACCCCATCACCCCTAATACTGTAGTGTATATTTCTTACAAATAACAACATTCTCTTACATAACCCAATACAATGCTCACAGTCAGGAACCTAACATCGATACATTAATACTATCTAACCCCCAGACCTTATTGGACTTTCATCAGTTGGCCTATGATGATAGGATCCAGTCCCGAGTTATTCACTGCTTCAGTCTGAGACAATTTCTAAGGCTTCCTTTGCTTTTATGATTAGGACAGTTTAGAAGACTACAGACCTAGTACAAGAAGAATGTCCCTCAATTGTGGTTTATCTGTTGTTTCCTCACGATCAGATTGGGGTTATGTATCTTTGGCAGCAATATTACAGATGTGAGTATTTTACTTATTGCCTCATTATTTATATTCAAGCTCAAAATCCCCCAGAACTGGCCAGCTGCCAAGCTGGCGCCTGTCACCGTAATTCTTTGAGTACTTCCTTACTTTCTGGCACAAGATGTTCCGGGCTCATCTTATACATTCTCTGCTCCAGCCCTGCAAGCAGCCATGTTTTTCCAAGGGACCTTTGTTTCTTTTAATGGAGAATAATCGTTAGAAGTCAAGATCTGGGTGCTAAGGGTGCTCATTGTCTCTCAGTGGGCAGTGCTAGGAAATAAAAGTATGATTGATCACACATTTATATCTATTTATCATTTATCAATTTTTCTATGTAGAAAATCATGCGTTCACACACCTTCAATTCCAATCCAGTACCATAGGATTTATTCTAATTTTCTCCCTATTTGTGTAGCTTCTCTCTCCCTCCTGGTTGGATTAATTCCTTTGTAACTAACCTATTCCCCACCACTGCTGCTACCCCCTTCACCTCCCTTGCAGATGTCATCTTCTCCCATCTTGGCCTTGGTAACCTATGTCAGTCAATATTTCCTCTGCCCCCACATAGATGCGTTGCTTTGCTTGGTCCACAACATGGCTTTTGAGCTAAATTATTCAGAAAGGCAGGTAGGAAGGTTAGCAACAATTTTACTTTCTCTTGAAACTTTAGATATAGTTCTCATCCTCTCTATTCAGTAAATGGCAACTGCTCTTTCAGCTATTCTTGTTGAGAACTTTGGAGTCACTGGACTCCTTTATATTTCTGACACCTCATATCCAAACCATCAGCAGATCCTGGTGGTCCTCCTTCAGTTTTTATCTGGAGTCTACTCATATGTCATCTCTTCCATCATTACCATCCTGGTCCATACCTCCTTTGTTTTGAATGACAGCAATTGTCTCTGAGTAGGTCTCTGCTTCTGCCCTTGTCCCCCCACCCCCATTGTCATCTATTCTATACACAGCAGCCAGCGTGATCCTTTGAAAGTGTTAGTCATATAGTGTGCCTCCTCTGCTCAAAACTCTAAAGCCTTCCTTTCTCACTCAGAACAAGAGCCAAATTACTTACAATGCCTCACAAGGCTTTACAAGATCTGGCTCCCATGACCACATTCACCTCGCCTCCTCCTACTCTCACCCTCATCCATTTTGCTTCAACACATTGGCCTCCTGGCAGTTCTTTGAACAAACCAAATTATCCTGCCTCAGGGCCTTTGCACTCATTATTCTCTCTGCTTGAAATAGGTTTGTTTCAGATAACCACATGGATGTTGTCTCTCTTCATTCAGGGCTTCACTGAAATATCTCCTTACAGGAGAGGCCTTCATGCTCATCCTATGTAAAATAGCAAACCACCTCCTACTCTTAACTTGCTTTATTTTTCTTCACAGTACACATCACATCTTTGATATATTTGTGTATTTGTTTACCATCTCCTACACACTCTATAATGGCAACTCCATGAAAGCGGAGCTTTTCTCTCTCTCTCTCTCTCTCTCTCTCTCTCTCTCTCTCTCTCTCTCTCTGCTGTATTTCTATAGCAAGAAGGGTACTGCCTACATAAGTAAGTACTCAATAAATATAAGTGAGTGAGTGAATGAATGTCCTTGGGAATGACTACCAATCTGTACTTAGGACCAGCCTTTCTTCCTATGATCTTTCTTTTATTTTTATTTTAAAAAATATTTTTATTGATTTCAGAGGGGAAGGGAGAGGGAGAGAGAGATGGAAACATCAATGATGAGAATCATTGATTGGCAGCCTCCTGCACACCCCCTACTGGGGATTGAGCCCACACCCAGGCATGTGCCCTTGACTGGAATCCAACCCCGGACCCTTCAGTCCACAGGTCAACACTCTATCCACTGAGTCAAACCAGCTAGGGCCCTGTGATCTTTCTTAAAGTTCTGGCTGCCAGCTAGACATGCTTTGCTGTGTGTCTGTGGCCCCACAAACTAAAGCTTTAATAAGGCAGTTTCATTATCTCATGTATGTATTTGTTAATTTAAGGACTGAAACTTTGTTATGTTACTGTTTCTTTTCACTCCCTAGAACAGTGGCTGGCATAAAGCAGACATTTAATATTTGTTGAATAAATGAATGGTTTCCTTCTCCAAACTAGTTCTCCCTGACTTGCTTGTTTCTCTTTGTAATACCATCATTTTCCTAGTTACTAAGGCTCAAAACTCCTGCCAACTTGGACTTTCCCTTCTCTTCTTTCTATTCAATCAGTGGCCAAAAACTGCCCATTTTCCTACTTCATCAGCACTGTCAATATTGTAGTTCATCACACACCTCAAATGTCACAACAGCCTTCTAACTGACTTCTGCCATTCCTGTTTTTTCCCCTTTAATTCACCTCTATCAGATTTTTTCTATTTTTCTCTCCCATAAAGTGCTCTGATCATGTTATTTCCTCTGGCTGAAGCATTCAGTGGGGTCTTTGTACCAATCAGGGTTCTTAATTGCAAACAACATAAATGGACTCTGCTTCACTTAAGTAGAAGAGGAATTTACTGGAATGATATCAGATAATTGCAGAATTGATGGGTAGCCTCAAGAATCAGGATCAGGAAATAGACAGGAACCAAGAGAAGCTAAGCAGCCAGAACCTCAGAAAGGTCTTGCCCCAGGAGCAGCCTGATAAGGGGGCTGCTGCCCTGGGCTCTGGGGGCCGTCTCTCACACAGCCATCACCACCCTGAGATCTGGCTGTTGCTGCCTCTAGGATGAATTATAAACAATTCTCTGTTTCCCTGGGTCACTTACTGAAGATTCATAGTCCTGAGTGGGATCATTGATTTGGCACACTTTTGAAGGCACAGTTCTGTGACCTTCCTGTCAGGGGTCAAGGGAGCAAGTATCTGACCTCCCATTAAAGATTTCCATTAAGGAGGATCCTCCAACACAGGAAGGAGACTCAGATGCTGGGCAGCTGATGACCCCAGTATGTACCCACATACAGGTTCCTGGGCATGTCATTGAAGCCCTTCACCATCTGCCACAAATGATCACTTCTAGATTTTTCCCCTGCACACCATGCTGCACTAAAACAGGACTATATGCAGTCCCCTCAGTTGGTCCTTCTTGCCTCAGCCTCTTGTAGCAGCTTATCTCCAAAGATCATTGACCCAAACTTCCTGGTATTCATGCCCATGTAGCATCCATTCTCCTTGAGTCTGGCTGGGCCTGTGATTCATTTTCACTTATGCTGTGGAAGTGATGCAGCATGGCTTCCAAAGAGAGGTCATAGGAAGTCTTGCAGCCCTAGCCGGGTTGGCTCAGTGGATAGAGTGTCGGCCTGTGGACCAAAGGGTCTTGTGTTTGATTCCAGTCAAGGGCAAATACTTTGGCTGCAGGCTCCTCCCCAGGCCACACTCTGGTCCGGGTGCGTGCAGGAGGCAACCAGTCAATGTATTTCTCTCACATCGATGTTTCTCTCTGTCTTTCCCTCTCTCCTCCACTCGCTCTAAAAGATTAATGGGAAAATATCTTCGGGTGAGGATTGAAAAAAAAAAAAACAGAAGAAGAAGTCTTGCAGCTTCTGCCTCAGCCTCTTAGAATGTTTACTTTGGGGGAAGGCAGACACCGTGAATGAGGTCTGTCTACTCTGAGACCACCTGAGCACGAGGTAGTCTCATGCTATCAGGAAGCCTAAGCAAGTCACATGGAAAGATTGTGTGGAGAGAAAAATGCCTGGCCAGTCCCCATCTGTTCCAGCCCGTTCAGATGAGGTGCCGAACACGTGATTTTAAAAGTCATCGTGGACATTCAGCCCAGTTGGCCTTTAGATGACTCCAGCTCCATATGATCCTAAGTGAGAACTGCCAAGCTGAGTATAGTCAACCATATGAGTATGAGAGATAATAATAAATTGTTATTTTAAGTGACTAAAATTTAGAGTGGTTTGTTACACAGAAAACCGACACAGCCCCTTTGTGGTACATGTTTTGCTCTCTCTGAAATGTTCCCCCGAGTCCTATCCTACCCACATGCCCATTCATATTTGCACTTGTCAAGATCCCTCTGCTTAGGGTGGCACAGGGCAGAGGAAAGAGAAAGGCTTTGGGGTCAGGCTGTGGGATGGAAGAGGTTGAATCCTAGTTTAGTCTCTCACTATCCTTGTGACCTTGGGCAACATAATTTCTCCGGAATTCAGTTTCTGCATTTTCCATATGGAAATAAAACACTTATCTCCTGGCGTGGTTTTGAGGAGTCGATATGTAAAACATCTATGCATCTGGTCCACTTCAGTCTCTTTAAGATATACCCAGCCTTCTAGACCTGCATTAAATGGCACTCCAAGGTCTAATTCTTAACACTTATGAAGTATCTGTTTTTGGACAAAGCCCTTAAACATCTGAGCCTTAGCCTCCTCATATGTAGCATGAGTTTGATGCTATCTTTGTAATGGGGCTTCTTAACTGGCCTATGGACTGGGTTGTCTCATGATTGTAGGTAACACTGCCCCCTCGAGGCAGAATGCCCAGAATCCTTAAACCTGCATGGCATCAGGAATCCTTTGAAAGAGAATGAAAACCATGCCCACAATTGGGGTTCAGGCATGAACAGACAAGTCTAGTGGGCCAGGGGACTGTGGTCGATGCCAAACTGCAGGGAGGAACAGCAGAGGCCCTCAGAGTTCATCACCCTGAGTGAGAAAGTTCTTCATGAAAGAGGAAGGGGTATACAACACAGAGCAGCGAGAGGAGTGTTATCTGGAATGGTGTGAGGCTGAGTATGACCATCCTGTGGCTCAGCATCATGATACCCTACTCTGCCAGGGTCGGATTTCATTTCTCCCTCCATTCATTCATTCACTCATTCATTTATGGTTTATAACAGCAGCTCCTACACATCGAACACTGTACCACATGTAAGGGGATAAAAAGATTAGCAGTCAATTCCATTCATTTGGGTGTTTATTTTGGAGTAGGCACTGAACAGACACCCAGCACTCACAATGATCCCAGGAAGTATTATTATTCCCATCTGTCGGTTGAAGGGTCTCAGAAAAGTTAAGGAAGTTGCTCAAGGTCACACAACATAGAAAGTGTCCGGATTTTCCTTCCAACCTTATTCTGTGTGAGTCCAAAACTGGGACGCGTTTCACTAAGAATAGGGTGTGGCGGGATATGCTAACAAACTGCCCCACCACAGCAATGAGGCCTCAGAGCTGGGGTCAGGGCTGCCTAGGTTTGAATGTTGGTTGCTTCCTTTCTGTGGTCCTCCTCGGGCTCCTTCCCTTTTGAGCCTCAGTGCCCCGCTCTGTATAATAAAAGGCTAAAAACACACCTTTCTCTCGGGGTTACTGTGGGGATTAGATTCGATGGACGGGGGTAGAGCCGGGTGTCTGGCACCCTGTGAGCGCCTAGAACAGGCAGTCATTCGTATCTGAGTGCCTATCACCACCCCCCCCCCCCCATACGCGGCAGAACTCCACCCGGCCGGGTCCGGCGGCACACGGCGTGGAAGGCGGTTCCCTGCCCTTCGGCTTCAGATCTGAACCTTTAGGGCCCCGGGGGCCTGCATAGCCCGGTCCATGCTGCTAGGTTGGGCTAACAGTTCCGTCCCCATCACCCCCGGGAGCAATCGCCCCTGCACCTCCGCGGGGGGGCGGTCCATGGGCGGCTCGGGCAGGCGAGAAGTCGCGATGTCGCGAGACCTGGCGGGACCAATGGGCTTCCAGGCCGGAAGTGAGGGGCGGGAGTGAGGGAGCGCGCCCCTTTTGAAACCGGAGACGCGGGTCTGCAGAGGAGAAGGGCAGGTTGGAGTGTTTGTACCTTCAGGGACTAGAGGGGAGGCCGCAGCCGGGAGAAGTTGGCTCAGCGGAGACTTCTACGGAAGGTTGCGCTGCAGCGGCCACAGCTTAATTCCCTGGGCAGCTCCCACGGGCCGGCCACGCGCTGTGAACCAGGTCGGAGAGGTCATCTCTGCGCCTTCCTCCCAACATTTCCCACGTTGGTTTTGAGACTTTGAATGAGTCTTGTGGTCGCAGAGGTGGGTTGCCTGACGCTAATGAAACTTCACCTTCAGGGCCCTCTCTTGCCCGGCCCCCTCCATGGCATGAAAGAGGCCTTACGATCATCTTTTTATAAAATTAGCCAAACTGAAATATTTTAGCTTTTGTCTTTCCCCTGAGACTTCCCTATCCGGGGTCATTGAAGTGGCTGCTTGTAGGCATTTTGGAGTAGGATATATTCTTTTTTTTTTTTTTTAAATATATTTTATTGATTATTTATTTATTTATTTATTTATTTTTACAGAGAGGAAGGGAGAGGGATAGAGAGTTAGAAACATTGATGAGAGAGAAACATCGATCAGCTGCCTCCTGCACACACCTTACTGGGGATGAGCCCGTAACCAAGGTACATGCCCCTGACCGGAATCGAACCTGGGACCCTTGAGTCCGCAGGCTGACGCTCTATCCACTGAGCCAAACCGGTTAGGGCAAGGGTATACTCTTAATTTAAGTGGGATTTACCTACTTATCTACCTACCTACCTAAGGTTCCTGAATACCTTATTGCCAGCCTTCCCGGTGAAGGGGTGGCTTCTAGGAATACTCCAGGGCTGAATTACAAGCATGGTAACCTGAAGGTGCCAGAGGTCAAGCAGCAGAAGAATGAGGAGATATAAAATATCACTGCACAAGAAATGTGAAAATCCTAGAGATCTTATAGCTCACAAAGAAAAGAATCGTGAAATCTCTAAATCTTGATTTTTGCCCAAGTTGACAGTCAGCCTAAAATAATGAATTGGGAAGCTGTAAGAAGCTTTTCTAAACTAGCAATAATAAAGAACAAATCTTGATCAACCACAAGAGAGAAAAGACTGATTTATCTTCCTGTTCTCTCCACAGAAAGCATTACAAAATTGTTACCTTTGAGGCCATTAAAGAATATGCAGCCAAAAGTAGTGGGGGTAAAAGTGTATAGACCAAGAAGTTAATTTAACAAATATATTAATTTTTGTGTGATTTTGGGGGGTATTTGTTAACTTAAAAAATTGTAGCTTGATGTAATTTCTCATTATAAACACATGTCCACATTTGTACCTAATTTTGTTTTTGTAATTGTGTTTATAATTGTATATTTTTCTTAAAAGGGTCCCATGAAATGATATAAACTTCAGGCCCCACAAAATCTAGATATCGTTACATGGCTGTTCATTCATCCTAACCACTCTGATCAGGGCAGGACATGTGTTTATTCCTTTAATTTTTGAGATGAGGTGATGGAAACCCAGAGGTGTTAAGTTACTTTCCCAAGGTTTTGCTACTGTGACTGGTAGAACTAGAATTAGAACCTAGCCCTTTTGATTCTCACTCCAGGGGCAGGTGCCCTATTCTAAAACTTTTCACCTTTTAGTGAGTGGGGCTTGAATGTGTATCTATTTGGTCTGCCTCTGGGGTTTGTATTGTAAATAGTCCAGATGAGAGGCCCAGTAAAGCTAAAAAGAAACAAATTGTGTTTCTGAACTGCCCCCAAATCTCAGATGATGGCAGCCTTCTCTGTGTCCTCCCTGCTAGTGATGAAAGAAAGACAGCATCTGGTGGAGAGGATGGCGGAAGAACTGCAGCCATAGGTCCTCCCTCTGTGTCAGGGTAAGTGTGGAATCCTGGAATAGAAACAGAATCAACTGGTGAACTGACTATATGTGAATATGCATGCAAACATGTCTTTTGTTATTTTTCAAGCCAAGTATATTTTTGGTCGGTTTCCCTGGAGACTTGAGAATATGGAGAGGCCTTACCAAGTGTAGTTTAATTTTGCCAGCTCTGCTTCCTTTCCAATTCCCAAAATTAGTCATCCCATCTCTTCATCTAGACCGATTTTGTCCAAGGTCACAAAACTTAGTTGTTAAATCCAACTTTTCAGTCCTTAACTGACTCTTCCCTACTACAGGTATTCTTTTTATTTTTTATTTATTTATTTTTTAATTAAATCTTTATTCAGATTATTACATTTGTTCCTCTTTCCCCCCCCCCCCCCCCCATAACTCCTCTCCTCCCAGTTCCCGCCCCACCCTCCGCCCTCACTCCCCACCCACTGTCCTCATCCATAGGTGCACGATTTTTGTGCAGTCTCTTCCCGCATCTCCCACACCCCTTTCCCCCCAAGAATAGTCAGTCCACTCCCTTTCTATGTCCCTGATTCTATTATGATCACCAGATTATTTATTCACTTGATTCTTAGATTCACTTGTTGATAGATGCATGTTTGTTGTTCATAATTTGTTTCTTTACCTTTTTCTTCTTCTTCCTCTTCTTAAAGGATACCTTTCAGCATTTCATATAATACTGGTTTGGTGGTGATGAACTCCTTTAGCTTTTCCTTATCTGTGAAGCTCTTTATCTGACCTTCAATTCTGAATGATAGCTTTGCTGGATAAAGTAATCTTGGTTGTAGGTTCTTGGTATTCATCACTTTGAGTATTTCTTGCCATTCCCTTCTGGCCTGCAAAGTTTCTGTTGAGAAATCAGCTGACAGTCGTATGGGTATTCCCTTGTAGGTAACTGAGTTTCTTTCTCTTGCTGCTTTTAAGATTCTCTCTTTGTCTTTTGCTCTTGGCATTTTAATTATGATGTGTCTTGGTGTGGTCCTCTTTGGATTCCTTTTGTTTGGGGTTCTCTGTGCTTCCTGGACCTGTAAGTCTATTTCTCTCACCACGTGGGGGAAGTTTTCTGTCATTATTTCTTCAAATAGGTTTTCAATATCTTGGTCTCCCTCATCTTCTGGCACCCCTATAATTCTGATGTTGGTACGCTTGAAGCTGTCCCATAGGCTCCTTACACTATCTTCGTATTTTCGGATTCTTTTTTCATTTTGCTTTTCCAGTTGGGTGTTTTTTGCTTCTTCGCATTTCGAATCTTTGACTTGATTCTTGCGCTCCTCTGGTCTGCTGTTGGGTGTCTGTATAATATTCTTTATGTCAGTCAGTGTATGCTTAATTTCTAGTTGGTTCTTTATCACAACATCAAGGGTCTCATTAGATTTCTTGAGGATCTCACTACATTTATCGGCGGCTTCTAGACAGTTCTTGAGAGACCTTAAAAGTGTGGTTCTGAACTCTGTATCCTCCATGGACAATTTTGTCCTGTTTCTTTGTCTCTGCATTTTTTATGCTTTCTTGGTGCACCCCTAGTGGTCTTTGTGCGCAGTCTTGTTGTAGTTAAGCCTTGATTGTTGTCGGCAATAGTGGGGGTGATTTGACCGCTAGTTATATATACTATTTTATTTGTACCTACATATATGTATACTATTTTACTTATACCTATTATTTTCCAGGCATTGTTTTGGTGCTGGGATACAACAGCAAACAAAGCAGGCAAACATTGCTGCTGTTCTGGAACTCACCTTCTGGTGATTGTTTTTTGCTGGAATGCTCTTCCCCTTCCCTCTTTTTATTTTTTTCGTGTATCATAAAATTTATCCATTTAAAGTGTACAATTCAATTTAGTATATGCAGAGTTGTGCAACCATTGCAGCAATTTTAGAACATTTTCATCACCCCAGAAAGAAATAATTTTAGAACATCTTTGTCACCACAGAAAGAAATTTCATACTCATTGGTAGTCACTCCCCTTCCCCCTTGCAAATCTCCCCAGCCCTGAGTAACCAATCTACTTTCCATCTCTGTAAATTGGAAAATTCTGGACATTTCTTATAAATGGAACCATACGTTATGTGATCTTTTGTGACTGGCTTCTCTCACTTAGCATAACATTTTCAAGGTTCCTCCATGCTGTCATGCTGAGGCATGTATCAGTACTTTACTTCCTTCTTTTTTTTTAATTGAGATATAATTGGCATATAACATTGTATAAGTTTAAGTACTTTATTTCTTTTTATTGTGAAATAATATTCCATGGTATTCTATATCACATTTTGTTTATATGTAAATTGCAGGACATCTGGGTAATTTCCACCTTTTGACTACTGTAAATAATGCTGCTATGAATAGTTGTGTATACTTTTTTGTATGAATAAATGTTTTTCTTTTCTTGGGTATATACCTAGGAGTAGAATTGCCAGATCATATGGTAGATCCATGTTTAACATTTTGAGAAACTTCCCGACTGTGTTTTCAAAGTGGCTGTACCACTTTACATTCCCACTAGCACTGTATGAAGGTCCCAATTTCTTCACATCCTTGCTGTTATGGGTTGAGTTGTGTTCCTCCAAAATTCATGTTGAAGTCCTAATCCCAAGTGCCTCATAATGTAAACTTATTTGGAATTAAGGTCATTGCAGATAGAATTAGTTAAGATGAGGTCATATTGGAGTAGGTCGGGCCCTTAATTTAGTATGACTGGTGTCCTTTATAAAAAGGGGAACCTAGACACAGAGACCCACACTCAGAGAGAATACCATGTGAAATTGGAGTTATGCTGTCACAAGCCGAGGAACTACCAGAACCTGGGAGAGAGGCCTGGAACAGATTCACATCCCAGCACCTATGGAGGGAGCATGGCCCTACTGACACTTTGATCTCAGACTCTGGCCTCTTTTAAAAACAATATAACAGACTCAAAATGGAGTCACTTATGCTAAGCCCTATGTCACCAAAGGGAGACTTAATTAGTTTTGGCTCTCCCAGAAATGGAATCTTAAACCAGTCAATCAGGAATCACTGATCAGCACTAGTTGGTTAATCTGCCTGATAGACTCCTGCCAGGCATCCCTAAAGGAAAGTAACTCCGCAGTAACCAACTTGCCTTTTTGCTTAGAATAACATTCTCATTCCTGCTTCCTTCTGCCTCTAAAGGTGTTTCATTTTAATCATTTTAAATGTTTGTATTTATTTCAGAGAGGAAGGGAGAGGGAGAGAGAGATAGAAACATCAATGATGACAGAGAATCATTTATCAGCTGCCTCCTGCATGCCCTACACTGGGGATCGAGCCCACATCCAGGGCATGTGCCCTGACCAGATATTGAACCATGACCTCCTGGTTCATAGGTCGACGCTCAACCACTAAGCCAAGCCAGCCAGGCAAGATGTTTCATTTTATACAACTCCTCGCTATCTGCTAGATTGAATGCTGCCCAATTCAGATCAATGTTTGCTCAAATAAACTTGAAAAAATTTTAATATGCACCTTGCTGGCGTGGCTCAGTGGTTGAGCATCGACCTATGAACAGGTCACAGGTTTGATTCCCAGTCAGGGCACATGCCCAGGTTGCCGGCTTGATCCCCAGTGTGAGACTTGCAGGAAGCAGCTGATGAATGGTTTTCTCTCATCGTTGATGTTTCTATCCCTATCTCCCTCTCCCTTCCTTTCTGAAATCAATAAAAATATATTAAAGTTTTTTTTAATATGCCTCATTTTATCTTTAACACATCCAAAACTGTGAGACCATTACTATGGCAGTTTTAGCAAACAAATACACTCACAAACACTTGTTATTTTCCATTTTAAAAGTATTATTTTAACAATAATTTTGGGTGTCAAGTGATACCTCATTTTGGTTTTTTATTTGCATTTCCTTAATGCGAATGATTTTGAACATACTTTGACATACTTATTAACCATTTAAATATCTTATTTGGATAAGTGTCTATTCAGATCCTCTGTTCATTTTTTAGTTTGGTTATTTGTATTTTTATTATTGAGTTTTAGGAGTTCTTAATATATTCTAAGTAGAAGTCCCTTATCAGATATATGCTTTGCAAATATTTTCTGTGCTCAGGTTGTCTTTTTTCACTTTCTTTTTTTTTTTTTTTTAATTAATTAAATCTTTATTGTTCATATTATTACATTTGTTCCTTTTTTTTCCCCCCCATAACTCCCCTCCTCCCAGTTCCCACCCTACCCTCCGCCCTCACTCCCCACCCACTGTCCTCATCCATAGGTGCACGATTTTTGTCCAGTCTCTTCCCACATCTCCCACACCCCTTTCCCCCCCAAGAATAGTCAGTCCATTCCCTTTCTATGTCCCTGATTCTATTATAATCAACAGTTTATTCTGTTCATCAGATTATTTATTCACTTGATTCTTAGATTCACTTGTTGATAGATGCATATTTGTTGTTCATAATTTGTATCTTTACCTTTTTCTTCCTCTTCCTCTTCTTAAAGGATACCTTTCAGCATTTCATATAATCCTGGTTTGGTGGTGATGAACTCCTTTAGCTTTTCCTTATCTGTGAAGCTCTTTATCTGACCTTCAATTCTGAATGATAGCTTTGCTGGATAAAGTAATCTTGGTTGTAGGTTCTTGGTATTCATCACTTTGAATATTTCTTGCCACTCCCTTCTGGCCTGCAAAGTTTCTGTTGAGAAATCAGCTGACAGTCGTATGGGTATTCCCTTGTAGGTAACTGAGTTTCTTTCTCTTGCTGTTTTTAAGATTCTCTCTTTATCTTTTGCTCTTGGCATTTTAATTATGATGTGTCTTGGTGTGGTCCTCTTTGGATTCCTTTTGTTTGGGGTTCTCCGCGCTTCTTGGACCTGTAAGTCCATTTCTTTCACCAGGTGGGGGAAGTTTTCTGTCATTATTTCTTCAAATAGGTTTTCAATATCTTGGTCTCTCTCATCTTCTGGCACCCCTATAATTCTGATGTTGGTACGCTTGAAGCTGTCCCAGAGGCTCCTTACACTATCCTCGCATTTTTGGATTCTTTTTTCATTTTGCTTTTCCGGTTGGATGTTTTTTGCTTCCTCGCATTTCAAATCATTGACTTGATTCTTGCGCTCCTCTGGTCTGCTGTCGGGCATCTGTATAATATTCGTTATTTCAGTCCGTGTGTGCTTAATTTCTAGTTGGTTCCCCAATATAAGATCGAGGGTCTTATTAGTTTTCGTGTAGAGCTCATTAAGTTTATCGGCAGCTTCTAAACAGTTCTTGAGAGACCTTAAAAGTGTGGTTCTGAACTCTATTTCTTCCATTGACAATTTTGTCCTGTTTCTTTGTCTCCGCATTTTGTTATGCTTCCTTGGTGCACCCCCTAGTGGTCTTTGTTCGCAGTCTTATAGATAAATCTTGATTGCTGTAGCTAATTCCAGGGAGGGTTTGACCTCCAGGCCAAGTGGCTATGAGATTCAGCTGTGTCAGCAGTGAGAGAACTTCTGTCCTCTAGGGAGGTGCTAATCTAGCCTTTGCCTGAGGCTATCCGGCAAATGTCTCTGTGCAGGGCTTGGGCGGGGCGGGTCGAACAGGATCAACAGTGTGGGCCAGAGAGAGCAGTTATGGCGGCTCTCAGTCCTGTCCCAAGGGGCTCTGCCTCTCTGAGTCCCAGCACCCGCTGCAAAGCTCGGAGAGAAAGCTGCACTCGCTCTGACCGAAGCCAGACAGTCCCGCTTCTTCCGCCTGAGTCTGGGTCCCTAAAGACTCGCCCGGATCTGGAGCTCAGAGTCTGCGACTCCCTCCCGATTGAAAACAACAACCGCGCCCTCCGCCGCCAGCCCACTCCTCGCACTCCGCACCTCAGAATTTGACTTCAGCACTGCGCCTCCTCTGAGTGTCCGTATGCGTTTCTCTTTCCTCCTAGTTGTAGGACTTCCACTCAGCCAGCGCCCCTGTGGTTCTGGGTGATGTCCCTTCCGTTTTTTGGTTTCACTTTTGAAGTAGTTGTTCAAAGCAGCAAACTCCGGCGTTAACCTATGCCGCCATCTTGGTTCTCTCCTTTTTTCACTTTCTTGATGGTGTCCTTTGAAGCACAAAAGTTTTTTATTTCGATGAAATCCAATTTATCTGTTTTTTTCTTTTGTTGCTTGTACTTTTGGTGTTTTATCTGGTGCCCTTCTGTCTTGATTTAGCTCAAATGTCACTTCCTCAGGGAAGATAGCTTTCCTGTGATATATGCTCTCACCAAACCATCTTTATAATTACAAATTTATTTGATTGTCTTTCCCTGTAGACTGCAAACTCCAGGAGAGTAGAGTAGAAATTTGCTTTTTCTTTTCCCATTGTATCCCCAGCCTCCTGCATAGTACCTGCTATGTAGAAGGTGCTCCGAGTTGTCGCATGAATAAATGCAGGCTTGACTCCATGAACCATTCCCTGTGTTTCAAGCACAGGGTCTTGATAACACCCACACTCATTCTATTCCTCAGGCTGCTCTGCTGATTCCTCTTCCTTTACCGTACTTCAGGCATAGGCCCCTCCTCTCTTCTCATCCTCCACACTCTTTGCCCTCACTCCCAAGCCTTTAATTATCATTGTAAAGCTAATGACTTTCAAGTCTGTTTCCTACATAGATGGCTCTCCTAAGCTGCAGCCCTGCATGTCCATCTGAAAAGAATGTGTATTTTGGTGTTGTTGAGAGAAGTGTTCTATAGGTCAAGTTGGTTAATAATGTTGCTTATCTTCACAGCAAACAGGCAAAAAATAAAATAAAATATCCCAGCCGCACTGTAGATGTTCCTTCTGATCAAAGATATCCATTCATTCAAAATTTATTTGTGAAATGGTTGTTGTCTCCCAGGCACTGTTCTAGGCATTTAGGATATAGCAGAGAACAGAACAGATTCAAGCAGAAGGAGAGAGTCCAGAAACATTAAAAAGAAATATTCAGCGTTGGGACGGCCCCAGTGAGGTTGAAACAGCCCCGGTGAGGTTGAAACGGCCCCGGTGAGGTCATGATGGCCCCGGTGAGGTTCAAACGGCTCCAGTGAGGCTGGGACAGCCCCGGTGAGGCCGAAACGCCCCGGTGAAGTCGGAATGGCCCCGGGGAGGTTGAGACGGCCCGGTGAGGTCGAGATGGCCCCGGTGAGGTTGATACAGCCCTGGTGAGGCCGAGAGGGCCCCGGTGAGGTTGGGCCCTGGTGAGGCCGAGAGGGCCCCGGTGAGGTTGGGCCCTGGTGAGGCCGAGAGGGCCCCGGTGAGGTTGGGCCCCGGTGAGGTTGGGACGGCTCCAGTGAGGTTGGGACAGATAATGGGGACCAGTATAGACTGATTAACAGGGGTAGATGCAGAGGCAGAGCAGCATTGAACAGACTGTCAAAGTACAGTGGGAAGCCTGGGGCGGGTTTGGGGGGGTGGGTTAAGAGATCAACCAAAGGACTTATATGCATGCATATAGGAATAACCGGTGGACACAAGACACTGGGGGGTGGGGGCCGGGGGAGTGTCAAGGGGGGGAAAAAAGGAGACATATGTAATACTATTTGTAATACTTCAAGAAATAAAAATTATTTAAAAAAAAAAAAGAAATATTCAGAAGTGTCTGTAGTTTTGAACCTCTGATCAACACCATCAGAAAATGAAAATGAAAAGCACTGTTATATTTTCCACCGGGTACTATGAAACTGCCCTCGCCTAGTTTCATTTCAGCAAGTCTTCATTGTGAACCCTTTATGTGCCAGGTGCCACATGTGGAGATGCTGGCCCAAAGATGGAGAAGAGGAGGTTTCTATCCTTGAGAAGTACAATATGGGAGATAAACAGATAAGTGGATAATTATTTTACAGGTGATTTGTGCTATGATGAAGGTGTGAATAACAATATCCTATAGAGCAGAGAAGAGTGACTAATTCTGACTGGGGGTGTCAGATAATGTTTGATGGAGGAGGAGACATTTCAAGTGGTTCTGAGGGAGGACTAGGAGATGGCCAGGTGGAGAGGGGTAGAAAAGACATCTAGTCATTTGTGGGTAGAATGACCAGGTTATAGATGCTGTCTAAGTTCTGAAATACGGGAAAGAGGACAATGCACTAGATGCTAGAATCAAGCCTTAGAATATGGAATTCAAACAACCCACTCTGCCCACAGGAGGACGGAAAGAATCCACACTTGCTATAGTGACTGCAAAGCTGAGAACTCTAAATCAAGCCATGTGGTCTGAGAACTCATCCACATAACTAAAATTGTCCTGTTAGTATTATCCAGACAATTTTAAGGACTTTCATGACTCACTTGTCCATTCATTAAAGAAAAACAAATATTTGTCCCCTGCACTCTGTGACATGCTAGGAATACAAGTGAATTTGTCCACTGCACTCTGTGACATGTTAGGAATACAAGTGAGCAGAACTGAAATGGCCTTGCCTTAATATTAACTTACAATCTAGAGGAGGAGATGGCAGTTAGTTGAATAATTATCAAATAGGTGTACAATTATAACCCAGTTAAGGGTTATAGAGGAAGGGTTCATGGTGGAAAAGAGCAGTTAAGAAAATACCTATTTTTTTTAAAAAAATATATATATATTTTATTGATTTTTTACAGAGAGAAAGGGAGAGGGATAGAGAGTTAGAAACATCGATCAGCTGCCTCTTGCACACCTCCTACTGGGGATGTGCCTGCAACCAAGGTACATGCCCTTGGCCGGAATCGAACCTGGGACCTTTCATTCCTCAGGCCGATGCTCTATCCACTGAGCCAAACCAGTCAGGGCAAGAAAATACCTATTTTTGAATGGAATCAGGAAAGTCTGCCTGAGGAAATGATATTTGAGCTGACATCTAAAGAATGAGTGGGAGTTAACTGGATGATTGTGGGAGAAGAGCATTCTATGCAAAAGAAATAGTTCCTGCAAAGGCCCTGGGGTGGAGGGTGGAGGGAGCATGGAACACTGGGGTAGGGGGTGGAGGGAGCATGGAACTGGAAGAAGGAGAATGTAATTGGAGGGCAGAGACTGAGGGGTTTGTGCTGAAGGGTGAGGTTGGAGCCTGGCAAGTCAAAGCCAAGAAGCGTATAAAGTATTTTTGTGAGAGCAACGGAAAACACTTGTGTGGGTCTTCTAGCCCCAGTTAAGTCTCCAAATGACTGAAGTCCTCTCTTTGTTACCTTCATTGTGACCTCATGGGAGGCCCTGAACCAGAACCATCCAGCCAAGCTACTCGCAAACTCCTGATCTCAGAGGCTGTGAGATAATAAGTGTTTATTATTTTAAGCCACTAAGTTTTAGAGTCATTTTTTTAATGCAGCAATAGGTAACTAATGTAATGGGCATTAAGGTAGCTTCGAGTATGGGACTATTTCAAATAACCCTGTTGTGTACATCCTAACGTGTGTCTTATGGTGAATATATGTGCATTTCTGTGGGGTATGAACCTAGAAGGGAAAAAGCTGGGTCATAGTATACACATACATCCAGCATTAGTAGGTATTAAAAAGTTATTTGGTGTTTTCCATAGTGCTTATATCAATTTACACTCTAACCAGCAGTGTGTAAGAGTTCTTGTTACTTATAATCTTACCAACATCTGATATTTCTGTCTTTTTAATTTTAGCTATTTTGATGGTTTGTAGTGAAATTTCATTGTAATTTTAATTTATGTTTTTGTGGTAGCTAATGAAGGTTAGCATCTTTTCAAAAGTTTAATGTCCCTTTATTTAAAAAACTTGTCTATTTTACCTGTTTTAAAAATTGAGTTGTCTGTCTTTTTTCTGATTGATTTTTATAATTTTTATTTTTTTTATCATTCTTGCCTAGCCCCAGAACATCAATAAGTAAGTTTCAGATTAATATAGTATGGCTTTACTTACATAAAGTTAGAATATGAACAAATGTCTCTCAATAGAGGGACAGTTTCTTTCTACAGGAAGATGAAGGGAAGGAAGGAAGGAAGGAAGGAAGGAAGGAAGGAAGGAAGGAAGGAAGGAAGGAAGGAAGGAAGGAAGGAAGGGAATTCTGAGATAGCCTTCTTGGTCCCTCTCTCCCGTGTTACTCCCATGATTATGTAATGTTATGTGGCAAAGGGGATTTTTGCAGATGTAATTGAAGTTACTAACCAGTTGACTTTAAAATGGGGAGATTATCTGGGTGAGCCTAACTAATCTACTAACATGAACTCTTTAAACGCAGGAAGTTTTCTCCAGTTGGTCACAGAAGAAATAAGAGACATTCCTAGTGTGTGAAGGATTTCATGCACAATTACTGATGTGTGGTCTCTAGGAGCTGAGAGCAACCCCTGCTGACAGTCTGCAAGAAAAGGAGAACCTAAATGAGCCTGGAAGCAGATACTTCCTCAAATCTTCCAAATAAGAGCCCTGCCCTTGATTTTGGCCTGTGAAATTCTAAGAGAACCAAGCCAAGCCTGTCTGGACTTATGACCTATAGAGGTGAGCTAATAAATGAATGTTGTTTAAGCCTCTAAATGTGTGAGAAAGCAAGTCAAAAGCATATAAGGCCCCCCTCCCCCCTTGGTCTGCACTACCATAACCACATCCGTGGCTTCTGTAATCTCGCTCGCTCGCTTCTTGGCGGATTGATTGTGAGAAGCAGGGGAGGTCAGCTTGCGTCCATGCGGCACTCTCTGCCCGCAGTCTGGGGACTGCCTTTAGCGCGAACAGCAACGGGTGTGGAAAGCCCGCGAATATCCGGAAGTTTAGCATGTGATTTAGAAAGAAGTCTCGAATGTGTATGAATGCCATTTATGGGAGACAAAGAACCTGGGGATGTATATAAGGCAAAACCCCGCCATGTTTGGCACTCAGCCTCAGGAGGGGACTCCACTGGGCCAGCACCGGTGCAAATAAACAGTCCTTTCCTGAACCTCCGAGCGTGTTTGGTTTGTCGCTTCCCACCGACCCGATTTCTGCCATAACATAAGTTTATGGTAATTGTTATGATAGCAGTAAAGCACACACATATTTGCTTCATCAGCATCTACATGTGTAGTAAGAATAAATAAATATATAGCAAGGATAAATACCAAATTTAGAATATTGGTCATTCTGTTGGGGGGCGGTTGCTGATAGGAAGAGGAGACTATTAGGGAGGAGAAGATAAGAGGATTAAAGTGTGTAAGGCAGTATTATTTAAACTAGGTAGTGGATATATTATTTTTATACCTTTTTCTATGTTTCACATGTTGCACAACAATTTAAAAGATTCTTGATCCTCAATCACAGACTAGAAACAGTACAACTGCCAGACTTTGAGGGGACAATGAGTTCCCCCCAAAGGACTGTGCTAGAGACTTTTCACTTTCTGGAAATATCATATAACCTTTGGAAGGAAGATAGAGTTCCCATAAAAACTAAGATCGGCCCTACCCGGTTTGGCTCAGTGGATAGAGCGTCGGCCTGCGGACTGAAGAGTCCCAGGTTCGATTCCAGTCAAGGGCATGTACCTTGGTTGCGGGCACATCCCCAGTAGGGGGTGTGCAGGAGGCAACTAATCGATGCTTCTCTCTTATCGATGTTTCTAACTCTCTATCCCTCTCCCTTCCTCTCTGTAAAATAATCAATAAAATATATATATTTTAAAAAACAACAAAACTAAGATCGAATTTCCTTCCACTCCAATAGGATTGGGCTAGAAGTCAGATTTAATTTAACAAACAAAAAGAAAGAAAGAAAGTTTCCTTTATACTCAAATTTGTGGAGTGAATAAATGAATGACTGAATGACTAGAAAGATGAATTATGAATGGATGCCCAAGTACCCATAGAATCATCATCAAGATTGTATATCTGGACAACAGAGTGGGAAAGGAAAATATTGTTCCATTGTAGAATAACCCACAAACTATTTGAAAGTAAACAGTCTTGGAGTTTATTTAAAAAAAAAAAAAAAGATGTGAACTATGTTGTAAATTTTGGTTTGATTGGAGTTTCAGACACTCCCCTGAGAGAGCTCCCCAAAGGAAGGCTAGATTAGGAGTTCTGGAATCCTGGACAAGAACTCTGGAGCAGCTTAAAGCTTAAACCCACCTCCAACCCTGCCCCCAGAGACACTGTGCTAATGGCCCTGATAATAACAAATGGTCTGTGTGGCCACAGCTGCCTTTTACACTGGTTGGGGGCAAACTTGATTCAGAAGCATAATGGAGGGCGAAGCATCAAATTTCTTATTTGAGCAGGAAGCTGATACCTAAGGAATGCAACCTGGCAGCAACCCAGAAGGAAGATTTGAGAATTGTGCAGGCTGTAGGGAAATGGCTTTTTTATCCCAAGGCTTTTTACTCTGAGGAAGGGTCATGGGACCTGAAAAAATACTCTTATCACCAGCTATGGTTTGGACACACAGGTTTGAGGAATCCAACAGGAAATTGGCCTTGGGTTCAGAACCCAGGTTATTGGTCAATAGTGTCTCTTTCAGAATCAGTCCTTAGCTGACAATCGAATGTAAGAGACCACCCTCCTTAGTCACTGAGACCAAACATGTACTTCTTTAAGGTTATGGACACATTTTCAGAAGAAAAAATTTTAGGCATGAAGTGCTATTAGAAATTTTTGCTTGCAAATATTAGAGTTGCAACTCAAATTACCTTATGATTAGAAAAAAAAGTGGGGAGGAGGGATGTTAATTGGCTCATGGACCGTTATCAGGCCCAGCTGGATCCAGGAGCTAAAATTAAATCAGGAATCTCTCTTTCCAACTGTTGATTCTGTTTTCCCATGTGTTGGTTCAGATGACCTCTGTCCATGTGGTCTAAATTAATGACCCTGTTTCAAAGCCTATCCCCCACCTGCCCCTAATCCTGGACAAACAGCAGATAAACAGAAGTGGGAGCAAGAGAGTCACCAGGATCTTAAGACTTTCATCCTACCAGCTTAGCAAACCTTAGAGGAAGGAAAGCATCTCTTTCTCTAGTTCTAGTAAAACTCCAAGAATTGAGTGTTAATTGGATTGATTTGGGTCACCAGCCAAGCCCTGATCCATTGTGACTAGGATGGTAGCTGGTCAGGTCCATGTTCGTATACCCACCCCTTGGATCTAGAGAGGGATTGGGCCCATGCATATCACATGGATTTGTAATGTGGGAGAAGTGATTTCCCAATGGCAAATTTGGTTCTTACCACAGGGAGGCTGGATGCTCAGCTGTAGCAATGACAATGGTGTGCAACAGAAAGAACAAATGGGATCTAGCCACCTTCCAGATTTTTCTTCTCCCTCATAACATTTTCCTTTTTTTTTGAGCGGGGGTGGGGGAGGTTAATCCACACCCGAGGATATTTTTCCATTGATTTTTAGAGAGAGTGGAAGTGAAAGAGAGAGACACGTCAATTGGTTGCCTCCCACATGTGCCCTGACTAAGGCCAGGGATTGAGCCTGCAACCTAGGTATATGCCCTTGATCAGAATTGAACCCAGGACACTTCAGTCTGCAGGCTGATGCTCTATCCACTGAGCCAAACCTGCTAGGGCTCCCCCTTAACATTTTCTGATAGTGATCCCACCTGAAGAAATTATAACTCCATAGGTCTGAGATAGAGCCCAGAAATGGCATTTTTACTAAATTTCCTCCAGTGGTTCTGCTGGGCAGAGTAGTGTAGGAACTACTAATTAATGTAGTAGACAACCTTCTTAATTCTTCTCTACTCCCTACTCAACATCAAAAGTGAGTATATGTGCGACTCTAGCTTATATAAGTAGAAATTCCTTTTTTTAACTCAAAGGAGGGAAAAAGAATTAGCTTTATATTTTGAGATTAGGGAAAGTCTAAATTAATGGCACTGTTTCAAAGCCTATCCCCCACTTGCCCCTAATCCTGGACAAACAGCAGATAAACAGAAGAGGCTCCTATCCAACTAAGATGCTGGGCCAGTAAGCAGGCCCACTGGGGTTCTTCATACAAACAGTTACTCATTAACCCTCATGCTCACAGGGCAGGAATCTGTCGCTGTGAGCAAGGAGTTGCTGAGGCCTGGCTCTGCCTTGGGAAAGGTGGTTATCATCACAGCTTGGAGTCAGGCAGGGAAGGCTATGGACTGGAGAGGACATAATACCAGCTAGAGGAACTGGACCTCAGTTAAAAATTGATTTTAACTTCCTGTCAGTGTTTGCTTACCAGTGAGAACTCAGGACAAAGGAGATGGATTAGCTGCAAAGGTGGAAGGTACAGGGGGATGGGCAGGATTAGCCAAAACATCCTATCGCATTCTCTACACCTAATCAGAGGACACTGATCAATTTGCTACTATTTATTGTTATTTTTCATATCTCTGTCATCTCTGCTATACCTTCCTTGTACAGGGAGCCCTACTTCACAGCATTTCATGTTCCCAGAGTCTAGCCCAGTACCTTGTAGGCCACAGTTTCTTGAGTAGTATTTGCTAAAATTGATTTTTAAATTTTGCAGAACAATTTCTCAAAGCCCTTGAAAAATAGAGCTAACCCTACGTGAAGCCTCTGGAGCATTGGAGAGATAGCAGGTGTGTGATGAGTAGCCAGAGCACGCCCCCTGAAAAGCACAGTCAGAAGGGGTGAGGGTGGGGTGGCCAGCATGGTGCCTGGCACGTAGCAAGTACACAGAGATTCATAAAATTAATGAGGCATGTGGTGGGCCAGAGAAGAGAACGGTGCCTGACACGCTGTTAGGTCTTTATGACCTCAGGAATCAAATCCAGCAATCCCCTAGGAACAGTCTGAGTAACAATTGCCATCAGCACAATAGCCAAGAAGAAAAGACAGCTATAAATTCCGGACTCAAAAACCAAACGGAAAGAAATTTTAATAGTACCCTGGCTCATTAATGAAGAATATTCTAGTAAGAACAAAAACAAAAAAATGAAAAAGCATGTTAATGGTACAGATCAAGCAAACCTTCCTTGCTCTGTAAAAATAATGATGGCATATAATTTGTAATAACTCACATTTTTTAAACACAAGCACCATATACATATACTATATAAGCATTGAGAGATTAAATAAAATCTTATAATAGCCCTGCGATGGTCCACTTTGATAGACCTCAGAAGAATTAAGAAACTTGCCTCAAGTCTCCCAGCTCATGAGTGGAGGAGTTGGATTTGAACCCAGACCTGCAACTCCAGAATCCACATAGGAACTCCCATACTGTCTTTCTCTTAAAAAGACAAATGTTCTCTATGCTATTTGTGAATGAGTCAGATCTCTTTCTGGCCCCTCCCTTTATTAACAAAAAATCTGGGCCATGAGTTCCTTGTTCAATCCCAAAGGAGAACTGGACCCCAGGGCTCAGCCTCTCTCAGGAGTAGGCTCCTGGAACTCCAGGGACCCTGAATGATTCCTGAAAGTCAAGACAAGAAAGCTCTCATGGTCATGGCTAGTGTCTAGGGACCAGGTATGATGGAGGGTTTCTTGGGGGCCAGATGAAAGTGAGCTTGGGGGCACAGAGATGAAGGCTGTGTATGGATCCAGCTCCTTAGGTGTGCAAAGGGAGAGCATATGTACCAACCTAGCTCTCCGCCCTCTCCTGAGGACTCTACCCTAGGAGAGCTGGGGTGGGGAGGAGTAAGGCCCTGGAGCAGGACCCTCCCCAGGCAATAGTGGGGAGTGAGGGAAGGGGGTGGACAGAGAGAAGAGATGAATCTGACCAAGGAGATGCTGCTGGCTGCCAGGAGAAAGACCCCCACCTTCTCAACGCCTTTCCCATTCCAGCAGGCCCCTTGCTAGAAGGACTTAATTGAGGAGCCCAAATGTAGGTTTTTAAAAGCAGAGAACAGAGTTGATAAGCATAGATGAGGAAAAGTTTCTCTGGGGCAGGAAGAGAAGGGACCAATCCTGAGATGCTGCAGGGCCCAGGATAAAGGATCAGGGGAGGGTATGGGTGAGCTGGGGCTCCTTTTCCTTGCCATAAGCTCTCCTTCCTTCCTTAATAAAGCCTTGGTCTCCCCATCAGGTCAGCCTTCCCTCATCCTCACCCCTGGATCTTCTATTCCCAACCCTTGGCTCCTGCCTTCACCTCCCTTTGTTGCCCCCTGAGAACAGTTTTTTCTGCCCAATTCTTCGAGCACTCTCCAGTAGCTTTATTTCTCAGTTCAACTTCTGCTCCCGCCAAGCCCCTTTTTTTGCCTCCTCCCTTTCACCACCCCCCCCATCCCAAGCAACACACACACACACACACACACACACACACACACACACACACACACACACACCTTCTCTTCCCCGCCCTTGCTGGCACCCTACATAGCACTCCAGATGTAGGAGGAGATCAAAAAGGGTGGGGGTGGTGGCTGTTGCTTTTCTGAGATATTCTTAGCCTGTCTGGAGGCTGGAGCTGGAATCAGCGTTTCCATCTCAACCAGGCAGTTGGCTGCAGGGAGGCTGCTGCTGTGACTGGGTCTTCTCTAGTTCTTTGTCCCTCTCCCTGTCCCCATGTCCTCCTCTGTCTCAGTTCCACTCTGTGAGCATAGACCCTCCATGAGTCCTGCTTTCTCACCCCTGTGCCCAGGCATAGGGGGTACCCTCTGTGGTGGCCTAGCCCCAATGAATTCTGAAAACCCTGCTCTGGGAGACTCTTGGGACCTTCAAGAACTCTAGCATTGTCATCAGCCTCTTTGGAGGGATCCATTGGAGAAATGGAGGTGCAATGACTTTGGGTTCTGGGATCTCTGGTCTTCATGTTTACTGGGGAGACCCTGGACCTCAGCCATCTTGGCATCCTGTCCTTTGCCTCACCATCTTTCAGGGGCCCCTCTGAAGCATTGCTGAGAGCCTGAGTACCCCTCCCGTTTGTCTCCTGGGCTGAACTGCAGAAATGCAGGCCTCACACAGATGCTGTGCACACAGAGACTGAGTCCATCAGGCAGAAACAGACCAGGGAGAACCAGACAGGGCTGGAGCTAGAGAGGGAAACAGATTCACAGCACAGATTAATTTTGAATCAGATTCGTGGATTAGAAGAGACTTTAGGTATCATTTTAAGTTCAGTTCCCAAGATGTTATCTTATTCCTTTAGTATTAATTTTTATCTGATAATAAAAGTAAAATATATAGTTTCTACATTTTAATGTGAAGAAAGGGAGGCCAGAGAGCTGAAATGACTTCCCCAAGTCATACCGTTTATAAGCCATGGACTAGAACTTCTGCCTCCTAGACTATGTATGGACTCTCAGAGAGGGAGATGAAAACAGCCAAAGGGCATAAGAGTTTGAGCTGCATTGCCTGGAGATATTCCCTTACAGGTGGGGTTCATCTTCCCAGAGATGGGGGTGGGAGGAGTCAGTGAAAGACTCATCTCTACAGTGAAAGTGCAATTCTCCAATAAGGCCATGTTCCTACACAGGCTAAAACCTTGACCTAGGTCCTCCATTACTTGATCTAGGCCTACAATTCTGGTCTTAAAGAGCCTTCAGGAATAACTGCTTATCTGGACAGGGCATTGTTCTCCAAAGTGATGGAGACAGACAAGGGGTTTCTCATCTAAAGGAGTCTAATCCAGCCAGCACTGTCCCAGAGGAGTGTGTACGTCAAGCATGTCAAAACTCAAAGGCTAACAGAGACCAAATAAACAAGGTTTAAGTTTGTGTGGGCTGCAAAAAAAACAAAAGCTTCAATTTTCATAGAAACGTAGGTTTATTTCGATAGAGACATGCTGAATACAAAGGGCTGAAATAAGTGAGTAATTGTTAACATAAAATAATAGAACATTTTAATAATAATATTTTTTCTTGAACATTAACTTACTGGCCACTGAATAACCACAAATTAATAAGCATAACGCAAATAAACCTATTTTTCTTGTTCTCTTAAAGCAAAATATTTCCTGTTGTGCACACCAAACAAGTCAGTACAAAACTAATGACATGGCAGTAGGCTGCTAAAATATTCGCTGCTAGTATTAGTGGAAAGAAATGGTGCGCCTGTGCATAAGGCGTAAGGGAAATAAATGCAACACAATTATAGTAATCAGCCATTAGCGAATGTTGTAGTTCATTATTAATAATTATATATAGCAGGATATTGAAAAATTAAGTTACAAAATTTTTATTAAAATGTTTCTTACATACTGTTATATTGGCTGGGCCGCAAATATATTCCTTGTGGGCCGCAAGTTTGACATGTTTGGTGTATGTCCATGGGAAATGGACAGACCAGAACCGACATACAGATGAATGCATCAGTTACAGAATATAGACCTGAAATGTAACCCAACCAGAAAAGTACACTTATGGATGGTTGTGGCAGGGACATCATTGTCCTTCTGTAAAGCCCGCCTTCTCATCAAGTCTTTCTGGTTTCACTACGCTTAGCCCTCTAGGCCTCCACCTTGTATAGAGGCATAATCTCCCTCTCTCCTCCCTTAATATCTCTAACTTTTTAATAACAGAAATGCTGTCGCTCTTTAAGGATTAGTTTTGATTATTTTGTCTGCTTTTTTTAAAAAAAATGTCACCCATATCCATCCTGCACATCTTGGACTGGGGACTCAGAGCCCAGCCCTTAACCAAGTTGTTATGTAGCAGCTGCTGCTCTGGAGAAGAGGTTAAAAAGACTGATGTCGGAAAGAGCTTTAGGTCCCTTCCAATTAGTCGAAAAAAGGCTTCTTGGAGGAGGTAGAATTTCAAGGGATTGACTGGAGAAGGCAAAGTAATGTTTATTTTTGAGGGTGTCTGGCCCAGAATTCGAGATTCAATAGAGATAATCACACTAGGTGGAAAGTGGGTGAGCCAGAGAGTGGGTATGAGGCAGGGTAAGGTGAAGAATGAGAAAGGGAAGTGTGACCTTTTAAGATACCTGATTTGGGGCAGGGTAAGGTGAAGAATGAGAAAGGAAAGTAGGACCTTTTAAGATACTTGATCTGGGGACCCCGATGCAGAGGAAGAGACTCTTGATTCTGACCCAGAGGACAACAGGAGGTCACTGCTGGGCCTGTGGTGAGGGTACCATGGTGGTGACATCTGTGGGTACTGCATAGAAGCTCTTGTCCTAAACGACACCAGCAGTAGGTTTACGTCAAGGAAGGACTCTGGGGAGCAGAGCTGGAAGGACCCATGTGCCATTCAGATCCATATGTCTGGTGTTTCTGCCAGTGCAACTCAGTCTCTATGGGGCCTGATAAAGGCTGACTCAGAAGGCTTTGTAGGAAAAAGTGGGACCAGTTCTAGGAGCTGAAAAAGGGAGAATGGGGAAATTGAGCAGGTCAGCTTGGGCTGTGAGAGAATAAAGATCAGATCTAAGGGAGCAAAAGAGACCCTGATGAGACCATGTTCATGGGTGCTGAGTAAGGGAGGGGTATAAGTCTGCATGTGTACAGTGGAATCAGATAGGGAATCAAGACAGGCAGACCACAGGCCTCCAGGTGTGAGTAAGCCGGGATTGTAAGACAGCTGAGAAAAGCTGGTGGCAGGAGCTGCAGCCTCAGGGGATTCTGGAACAGCCTATCTGGAATGAACCACACGCTCATGTGCATACATACCCACCCTGACACCAGTGAATGTTTGGAGCTGTGTTGGTGGTCTGTGAGGAGCATGGAGGTGACTCCAGAGACAATTCTGAAGATTTGGCTGAATTCATAGGTAGGGGCTTCTCTTGCCAACATACCCACCATCAAGACCCACTTAAAAAGCTAAAGACTTGGGCTCTAAGCAGTTTGGCTCAGTGGGTAGAGCGTCAGCCTGCAGACCAAAGGGTCCGGGGTTTGATTCAGGTCAAGGGCACGTACCTTGGTTGCAGGCTCCTCCCCGGCCCAGGCTTTGGTCGGGGCTCGTGCGGGAGACAACCAATTGATGTGTTTCTTTCACATCGATGTTTCTCTCTGTCTTTCCCACTCTCTTCTACTCTCCCTAAAAAAATCAATGGAAAAAATATCCTTGGGCGAGGATTAACAAAAAACAAACAAACAAAAAGAAGATGAAGACTTGGGGGAATGGGGAGCAGGAAGAGATTAACCAGAGAACTTATATGTATATATGCATAACCCATGGACACAGCCAATATAGTGTGGTGAAGGCCTGGGGGGGGGGGGCCGTTGAGGGGTGGAGGAGATCGGTGGGGGGCTCAGGGGGACATCTGTAATATTTTCAACAATAAAGATAAGTTTTTTAAAAAGAAGAAGCTGAAGACTCCTGTGTTGGGGAGCCAGTGAGCAGGCCTGGATAAGGATGGATACTATCGTACAAGGCACATACAGCCCAGAACCAGCTGGGATCATTACCTGCAGTAAGCCCTGGAGAGTCTGAAATACAGGACAAAATCTTTGTGGGCACCAAGGAGAGAAAGGAAGGAAAGAAGGAAGGAAGGAAGGAAGGAAGGAAGGAAGGAAGGAAGGAAGGAAGGAAGGAAGGAAGGAAGAAAGAAAAAGAAAGAAAGAGAGAAAGGAAGGAAGAAAGAGGCAGGACTCAGCCTAATAGCTTGCAGCTGGGAATGGGGATAGAATGGCAGGAAGCATTTAACAATGAAAACCCACCTCCACCTGAACCTGAGACTGGGCTGGAGGTCGTGCCAACCCTTTTGGGCCTCCCTCCACTCAGAAGGCCCTGTCTGCTGCCCAAACCTGCAGAGACCAACCTATTCAATTTCCAGCATTGCCCCATGGACCAACCATCCGTCACCCACCCAAGTGTGGGGTCAGGCTGTGTTGGTGAGGATGAAGAGCACAAGAAAAGCCATCCAGAGACCAGAACCCCAGGACCTCTCCCCACAGAACTCAACTACAGAGAATCAGGCCAGAGAACTCGGCCTCAGGGACATATATGAGGGTCTTGTGGTCCCTATAGCAAGGGCCCCCAAGGAGAATTGTGACCTTCAGGAAAATCCAGGCCCTGCCAGCACCCCATCACAGGCAGAGCAAAAATGTGCCTACTGCAGCTCTCTGTGGTGGCCTCGTGAGGAGGTAAGGTAGGGGAGAAGATCTAAGAGGGAATAGGTCAGACAGCCCAATTGAAGGAGCCAGTGCAGTAAGACCCCGCCAAAGCCAGAGCGCCCTGATGACGGCACTGGCTACTTATGCTGCCACCGACACACCATCAAAAGGGGAGGCTGTTCCCATGGCTTCTCTTCTACCCCGATTCAGTGCATCAAAACAAGCTGACCCATGTCTCTAAGACCTGTATAGGGAGGTGGGAGCGGCCACTCTTCCTCCCCAGCTCAGATCCTACGGGGGTCCTCAAACGACCGCCGCATCCTCCTCCATACCCCTTGCTGGTGTAGGGAAAGGACCAGCAAGAGAGGGTGGCGGTGGGCGGGACTTGTAATTGGCATGTGAGATTCTATTGGTCAAAAGAGCTGCCGATTAGGAGGGCAGATCGGGCGAGGATTGGCAGCGCGAAGCGGGGCGCGGCGCAGCGAAAGAAGAGGCCCTAGGGGTGGGGCTGACGCTGCAGCTGGCGCAGCTCAGACTCCGAGCAGCAGTCGCCGAGCAGCAAAGCAACCGGCTTTCCCCGCCCGTTCCCGCGCCCCGGTCGGGGCTAGGCCCCCCCCGCCGCCGGGTCCCCGGGGGCTGCGGCAGCAGCGGCGGCGGCAGCGGCGCCGCCCGTGGTTCCCGCTGGGGCCCGGGCGCCGGCCCCTCTCTGCAGGATGGGCACGGTGCTGTCTCTTTCCCCCGCCTCCTCGGCCAAGGGCCGGAGGCCCGGCGGGCTGCCCGAGGAGAAGAAGAAGGCACCGCCCGCGGGGGACGAGGCGCTGGGGGGCTACGGAGCGCCGCCAGTAGGCAAGGGCGGCAAAGGCGAGAGCCGGCTCAAACGGCCATCCGTGCTCATTTCGGCGCTCACCTGGAAGCGCCTGGTGGCCGCGTCTGCCAAGAAGAAGAAAGGCAGCAAGAAGGTGACGCCCAAGCCAGCGTCCACTGGCCCGGACCCCTTGGTCCAGCAACGCAACCGCGAGAACCTACTCCGCAAGGGCCGGGATCCCCCCGACGGCGGCGGCGCCACCAAGCCCCTGGCCGTGCCTGTGCCCACAGTGCCCGCGGCCGCCGCCACCTGCGAGCCGCCGTCGGGAGGCAGCGGGGCCGCCCCGCCGCCAGGCTCGGGCGGGGGAAAGCCGCCGCCGCCACCCCCAGCCCCTCAGGCGGCGCCACCGGTGCCGGGCGGCTCGCCACGGCGGGTCATCGTGCAGGCGTCAACCGGCGAGCTGCTGCGCTGCCTGGGCGACTTCGTGTGCCGACGCTGCTACCGCCTCAAGGAGCTGAGCCCTGGCGAGCTGGTGGGCTGGTTCCGCGGAGTGGACCGCTCGCTGTTGCTGCAGGGCTGGCAAGACCAGGCCTTCATTACGCCTGCCAACCTGGTGTTCGTGTACCTGCTGTGCCGCGAGTCGCTGCGCGGGGATGAGCTGGCGTCGGCCGCCGAGCTGCAGGCTGCCTTCCTCACTTGCCTCTACCTCGCCTACTCCTACATGGGCAACGAGATCTCCTATCCGCTCAAGCCCTTCCTCGTGGAGCCCGACAAGGAGCGCTTCTGGCAACGCTGCCTGCGCCTCATCCAGCGGCTCAGCCCGCAGATGCTGCGGCTCAACGCCGACCCCCACTTCTTCACGCAGGTCTTTCAAGACCTCAAGAATGAGGGCGAGGCCGCCGCCGGCGCCGGGGGTCCACCCAGTGGGGGTGCGCCCGCGACCCCCGTCTCCTCCTCGGCCGCCAGGGACAGCTGCGCGACCGGAGCCAAGCACTGGACTATGAACCTGGACCGCTAGGGATACCCGACGGCCGCTCCTGCCCCCGCGCCAGCCCCTGACACACACTCGGAGCCCTGGAACCGTCCAGCTGCCGCCTCTGTGACCGCCGTTCCCGCCGCGGCCGGAGGAGGAGCCGCCCCTGCCCCGCCGGGGAAGGTGGAGGCCAGGAAGCCAGAGGCCGCGGCGTCTGGATTTGCTGGGCGTAGGGTGGGGCTGAGGGATGAACGCAGGAAGGGGACCCCCCTACCTCAACCTTTCTGTCTGCGTCCTCATCTTTCCAACTCTGCCCAGGTCTCCCCTTTCCCTTCTGTGTGTGTGCGCGTCTACAAGCCCATCTTCCTCGGTTTTGTCCGTTTTCTCACTTCCTTCCGGTATCTTCATCTTTCCTCTTATCTGCCTTTCCATTTTAGGTTCCTTGGGTGTGTATTTCCGTCTCCATCTCACCCCATACCTATTTCTCTTTGCCCCCATTTCTCTTTCTGCACCTGTGTCCCCACCGCCCATCTTGTTCTCTTTTTCCTCGCTCTTGGCATGTGTCACCACCTTCCTTCCTGTCTGCCTCCCCCACCCTGCCTGTGTCAGCTTGCATTCATTCCCCCGAATGAGCCCCGATTCCTCCCTCTCCAAACCAAAAGGAACATTAGTCCTTAATTTGGATGGACTGAGGTGTGGCGAGAAACTGCATTCCCAGAGGTTCAGACAACCACCAGGGTGGTCCTTCACCCCACCCCCACCGCCTCTCTCTACCTTTCCAACGTGTTGCATGCCGGGAGTTGGGGGGAGAGGGATGCCGACGACAAGAGGCTGACCTTTGGGAGCAAACTCAATCAACCCAGGAGGCCACCCCGGCGGCAGCGGTGCCTCAGCGGAAGGATGGGAAGAGACAGAAACTCTTCTTACTTAGGGGGAGGGGCACCCTCTTCCTTACCCTTAGGTGGTTTTTGTTTCCCCCTCTTTTAATTTATTCGGTTGTTTCTGGAGGGTGGAGGGAGGGAGGGTTGGGCAGGGAGCTGTCTGAGGTGCTGATCTGAGGCCGGACTGGAATCCTCTCAGGAGGGTACCAGGGACTGACTGGGTTGGGCCTGGTGCGGATCCAAGGTGCCAATGATGCGGGCCGACGGCGCGGGCCGCACTGTCTATCTGTCCGTCTGTCCGGAAGATAATTATAAAGCGCTTGAAGCGCCTGCAGATGGTTTTGCGCCGGCCTTTCTTTGGGCCCCGGGAGGGAGGGAGCAGGAGCAGGAGCAGGAGCAGGAGTGGAGCTGCCACAAGCAGGACAGGAGGCCCCCAGGGGCCTAGTGAGGAAGGTCTGGTCCCTGAGAACTGCTACTCTTTGGTCCCATGTACTGCTACCCCCACCCCCACCTCCACTTTGTCTGACCTAGCTCCTCATTAATGGCCGACCCATTTCTGGATTAAATGATGAGGACAGCAGAAGTTGTCCCCCTTTTACAGAGTGGTCCATTGAGGCAGAAATAGCTAATCATTGTGGCTACTTTTCTCTGCCTTCATCTCTCCCCGCCATATATCCCGTCAGGAGTCCAGGCAGACCTGATTTAAGTCTGTGTTCACCACGCAGGTGGGGCCTGACTCCACACGCAGCCTCACGCGCTTCCCTTCACCCACTGGACTGCTTCGAGGCTGCTTCGGCCACACGCCTACCCAGAGCAGACTTGGGAGGACCATCCCTGCTTGAGATTCAGACCTGGCTCTTTATCTCCAGGGAGGCTAGGACACAGGCAACCTGGGAGACGGGAGCCATTGATTGGGGTTGAAAGAGAAATAACTTATTTAGCCTGAGATCCCTGTTTGGTCTCCCTTGCCTTCTTAGCCACATGGCTAAGCGCTCCATTCACTGTTTCATTGGTCCAAGGAAGCCTGTCTCTAGTAAAAGCGCTGGCGTCTCTGGGCGAGGTCCTCAAGAACGGGGCTCGCTGTCCGTGGTGCTGACCGGCCGCAGGGGCAGGAAGAGCCGGGTAAGGGACCTGGAGGGGCAAGAGGAGTTGCGGATTGGGTCTCAACTAGGTCTTTGGAAGTGGTGTGTGATCTATTCTGTTGGCGAGTTACAGGAGTCTGGCCCCAAACACAGGAATGCCGCTTCCACTTGCCCTCCTAAGAGGACAGACTTCGACTCTCCCCCAGCCTCTGCCAAGCACCCTTGGACCGGCCTGGAGCCGGAAATCCCCAGTCCAGATTTGTGAATCGAGTTCCCGGGGGAGGGGTAGAGAACTGGCGGAAGGGAAGGCGGGAGCAGCCGCCCATTGGCTGGAATTTGGCGCAGTCAGCGCGGTGCCGTCATCTCTCTTAGTTTGGAAGGAGGGAGGGAGGAGCACTTGGGTCACCCCGCGGCTGTCGCCATAGTAACCAGACTGAGCGGACGGGCGGGGCCCCCTCTCTCTCCTCTCGTCTTCTAGCGGGGGAAACAGCCCTAATCTTCCTTATTTGGAACTATTTAGCAAGACTACTTGATTGGAGTTACTGCGTTAGGTATTGCCCTTGAACCCATTGACGGAGCACCCTCCCTGTATTACACACATACACACACACACACACACACACACACACACACACACCCCTCCAGGAACCTGTGGTTTGGCACTTGGAGACCTAGAATGAGAAAAAGTCTCAGTGTGTGGAGTCAAATTAAATCTCACTTTCTTTGCTGTGCCCCAAGGCATGAGGCTTTGACATAATCCGATTAGGGGTGAAGGACGGGAGGAGGATCAGCATGAATGCATGGAAGAAATAGCCTTCTGGGTCAACTTGATCAGACTCCTGTTTTCTGGGAGAGAAGGCGGTTGTAAGGTGAAGAGCTCAGAACTGTCTTCTGAGAAGGCAAGGTGAGAAGCAAGTAAGTTTAGAAACAGCGAATGCCTCCTTTTCACTGCCAAGAAGTGGACCTTGGGAAAATGAGTCCAGGCTCAGGAAGGAGGTTTTGAAGAGGGCCCAGAGCTCTAGAGAGAGCCCAGCAGGGGGTGAGGAGCGGACTGAGGAAAAAATGGAGATGTAGGAGACAGAAACCCAGCTGGAACCATGACTCAGCACTTCTCCTGGTTTGGGGGGGGTGGGGGGGAGAGGGAGGAGAGGGGGACTCTCCCAGTACAGGGGCAGCAGAGAGGGGAGGGGAGCAAGACAGCAAATGGGCGACCATTTACATAATACATGCATTGATATACAACAAAAGGCACACATTTTAACCCAGAAGCAGGTACATATGCATTTATACTGATGAAGATTTTTTCAATTGTAACATACACATCTCCACTCCCACCTTCCCTGCCCCACTTCCTGGAGCAGAGGACATCCTGTTCTGAGAGTTATGCTTGCCTGCCCTTAGAATACCTTGGTACTTAATGGGAAAGGAGAAAAAAAATTGCAGAGTTGGGAGGGGGGTGTTGTCATGGTAACTGCCTTGCTTGCCAGGCAGGATGCCCAGCAACCAGAGCATCTGGCAGTATCCAAGGGGACATCCTGTGGCCTCTATCCACCTGAGGACGCTGCCTCAGGCATTCAAATAGGCATTTCCAGAAGATTTTTACAATAGGGGCTGGTTTGGCAGCTAGGTGTGGGGCCTGACCTTCATCATGTGCCCTACTTTAAGTGGTACTGCTGACCCCTTTATACATCATACATGGTATTTGCCGAGAGTGGCCTCAAGATAGCACAGAGCTCAACAATTTAAATACCATTATTAAGACCATTACCTTGCCTCTCAGCACCTTGCCAGACACCTACAAGAAGATCAACTATACCTACACAGGCTAGATATGTAAATGAGATGTAGAAAAAATGGTTTTAGTTCAGTGTGGTAAAAGATTGGGTACAAAATAGACCACAGGGCACAGTCTTAGGATTCAAGTTCCTTTGAGCAGATTAATACATAGATGAGGTTTTCAGAGTCAATTTCTCTGATGCACTTGCAGACTAGCTAGCTGACTTTTCACTCCAGTGGCCCCCACCACCGCCTCCTTTCTCAGTATTCAGGTTTAACCTCTTAGTTTCTGGCTTAAAATGCTCCCAATTCAGTTTGGGCTTTCATGATTTCCCCCTTAGATTTTTTTCCCATTATTTCTTCAGCAATTAGCTGCTCCCACATTCTCTTTCTACTTGGAGATATAGCCCACCCCTTGGTTATAGTCTCCTGTGATTAATGTTTAGCTTTAAGCCCATAAATCATACAATTAGTCTCTCTGAGTACATTCTTGTATGTGACAACCTAGAAGGAAGGAAGGAAGGGTAATAATCCTATATAATAAAGAGCTAATATGCTAATTAGACCTTGCAGACGTCCTTCCGGATGACCTTCTGGATGAAGCCAGGGCTGTGAGGGCTGGCTGGGGCTGCAAGGGCTGAGCCCCTTGCACGAATTTCATGCATTGGGCCTCTGGTAAACAATATAAATAGGAAAAGAGGTATTTCTTTACAATCTTTTACATTTTTACTCCTTTAAAAAAATAATTTATGTTATCCCAGAAAAAACACAGACTATGGAGAAAAGCCCAAAAAGGAAGTATAATGATGGAGAACTTGTCCTACCAGCTATTAAAATGTATTATAGACCTAAGTAGCTAAAATATATGGCACTTATACAGGAATAGATAAATCCATAGAACAGAAGGCATAACCCAAAGTTAAACTTCAACAATTGTGGTAATTTAATATATGATAAAGGCACCACTTCAAATCCATTGGAAAAAGATGAATTCGTTAGTAAATGGTTTTGCTACAACTGAGTAGTCATTTTTATGAAGGAAAAGGTCAGTTCTTCCTCATTTTTTACCCCAAAATAAATTTCAAATTGATTTTTAAAATTAAGTAAAAAGCCATAAAAGCCTTAGAAGAGGAGAAATTTCAAAGTATCTATTAAAATTCAAATGCACATACATTTTTACTCAGGAATTCCAATTTCTAGTATTGACCCTAGAGAAATATTTAAACATGTGAACAAGGAGACATAACAGATATTTTTAACATTGCATTATTGTTTGGAGGGAGACAACTTGGAATCAACCTAAATATCTGCCCATAGGTTAGGGGTCAAATAAATTTTGAGACATCCAAATTACTGACCGTAGTATTCAGTTAAAAAGAGTGGGTTGGACTGTATGTACTGATGTGAAAGATCTCCAAAGCATATTGTATTATGAATAGTTGCATGGCAATACATACAGTACCATTTATGCAAAAGCAAACAAATCAAACTAAACTATAATTTCTCTCTCTGTGTGTGTGTGTGTGTGTGTGTGTGTGTGTGTGTGTGTGTATGCAAAATAGAAGCTTGAGAAAGATGTACATCATTCTTAAAAAGTGACTTCTGGGAATGAACTGGGATAAATGTCTAGAGGACTTTCACCTTATCTGTGGAGTTTAAATTTTTTTCCCACTGTGTAACTCACTTCAATGCCTGCAGCCTATGGGCAGAGGCCAGACAATGGGTCAAGGCCACAGTTTGCTCTGACATGGGGCACTATGAGGAGTTTAATTTTTAAAAATAAAAATGCATGAATATGTTGTTTTCATAATTAGAAAATAGTAGTTAATATATGACTATATAGTCAAATATTAAATAAAAATACTTGGATAAAATATGAGTTACTTATGGTATTGTTATTATTGCATCTTGGGTTGGATGGAGAACATCTTTTTTAGATAGAGAGGCCTTAAAGGAGAAGATTGATTCATCTGACTCCATTTGAGCTTTTGAATGTAAGTAAGAGAAATAGAGAAAGAAAAATAACAACCAAAGCAAGATTGAAAGACAAATGACAAGCCGAGAGTACATATTTACAACACAATATATTTTCAATGTGTAGTTAAAACCATAAAGAGGTAAGTCACACAAAAATGTAAATAATCAATACATACATAAAAATATATTTAACTTCATTATTGACCGTCCTAAGAAGTTCAAATCAAAACAGTAATGGGGTATTGAATCTCTTATACTGACAAAGGTTATAAAAATGGAACATTTGAAACCACGAGAAAACTGAGGGAAATGTACACTTCCTCACCATGCTTGTAGACATACATGTTTGTTTAGTCTTTTTGGAGAGCAACTTGGCTATTTGACCCAGCTACCACATTTTCAGAAATTTACCCTAAGAAGGTAAGCAGGGAAAAACCTGATACAAGGATGCTTATCATAACTTCCTTTATTTATTTATTTTTAATCCTCACCCGAGGATATTTTTCCATTGATTATAGAGAAAGTGGAAGGGAGGTGGTGAGACAGAAAGAGAAGCATCAATGTTGGGGAGAGAGATCGATTGGTTGCCTCCCACTCACACCTCAACCAGGGCAGGGGATTAAGCCTGCAACTGAGGTACGTGCCCTTGACCAGAATGGAACCTGGGACCCTTCAGTCTGTGGGCCAATGCTCTATCCACTGAGCTAAACCAGCTAGGACCATAACATTATTTATAATGATAAAAAATGGATACATGAATAGGAGATTAAGTAAATTGTGATAAATCAATATTCATTGGGATATTATGGACCATTAAAAATTATGCATCAGTCTATATTTATTGGCATGAAAAATGACCATGACAAAGTGAAAATAGCAGGTTAAAAATAATATGAGAGAGACACCTTTAAATAGCTGTCCTCTTCTTGTAATTCAAATCTCTACTTAATAGTTCCTCGCCCCACAGTCACCCTCCATCACATACTCCTGATTTTTCTTCATAGCATTTGTCACCACCTGATAAAATTCTATCTTGTTCACTGCTAGAGTCCTTGTACCTAGCAAAGTGCTAGACACACAGTAGGCAGTCAATAGATATATTACAGATTGTATGTGTGCATGTGTGCACAGGTGGGAACTTTTACAATGTTGATTAAAATATTAATAGTTCTCTCCAAGTGGTGGAATTTTATTTTAATTTAAAATTTTTAAATTAATTTTACTGAGGTAACATTGGTTAATAAGTTTATATAAGTTTTGAGTGTACAGTTCTATAATACTTCATCTGTATATTGCATTGTGTGTTCACCACCCAAAATTAAGTCTGCTTCTGTCACCATATATTTGACCCACTTTATCCTCTTTTACCTCCCCCAACTTTCTATATGTTGGGATTGTAAATGACCAGTTTTACTCCCTTAGTACTTTCCTGAGTTTTCTAGTTGGTAATGATGATAATGATGATGAAGAAGAAGATGATGATGATGACCTAAAAAAAAGAAAAGAAAAGAAAAGAAAAATCATAAAGAAAGAAAAAGAGCCCTAGCTGGTTTGCCTCAGTGGATAGAGTGTTGGCCTGCGGGCTGAAGGGTCCCAGGTTTGATTCCAGTTGAAGGCACATGCCCGGGGTGTAGGCTCGATCCCCAGTAGGGGGTGTGCATGAGGCAGCCGATCAATAATTCTCTCTCTTCATTGATGTTTCTATCTCTCTCTCCCTCTCCCTTCCTCTCTGAAATCAATAAAAATATTTTTTAAAAGAATGAAAGAAAGAAAAAGACAGGAAAGAAGGAAGGGAGAAAGAAGGAAGGAAAGAAGGGAGAGAGGGAGGGAGGAAGGAAGGAGGAAAGAAAGAAGAAAAATAAGAGGCTGAGCAGTGTCTGGAAAAGGAGAAAGACAGCCCTAGCCGGTTTGGCTCAATGGATAGAACATCAGCCTGGGGACCAAAGGGTCCTGGGTTCGATTCCAGTCAAGGGCACATACCTTGGTTGCTAGCTCCTCCCCGGCCCAGGCTCTGGTCTGGGCTCATGCAGGAGGCAACCAATCAATGTGTCTCTCTCACATTGATGTTTCTCTCTGTCTTTCCCTCTCTCTTCCACTCTCTCTGAATATCAATGGAAAAATATCCTTGGGTGAGGATTAAAAAAAAAAAAAAAAAAAGGAGCCTTGCCCCACTCCTCTCTCACACATTTCCAAAGTCTCTTCACTCCCTTCCACCACCACCCCAAGCCGTCACCAAATTCCTCAGATTTATGAATATCCCTTGCTGGACAAGAGCAGTTAGACACTTATTTAGCCCAGCAAGCATGTGTATGTACACACACAGCACAGGTATGGTGCATGCACATACACAGAAAATGGACACACACATATACACACACTTACAAGGATCCATACAAGACCATTCAAAGAACACGTAACTGCCATAGAAGACCCATTGTTCCTTATTCAAATGATGCATTTTTCTCTTCACATTAACTTACTCACATTCTTTATTTAAACAATGAGTACACTGCCTGGCAATGTAGTAGGGTCTCAGAAATATGAAATTGGTAAGTGATAACAGTTTCTATGCTTATCTTTGGTTGCCAATAAATACACAGCAAATATGTGTGTATATATCTTTTGGACACAACTGTGATAACTAACTCCTCCTAGATGCTTGATATTTCTCTTCTCTTTTTGAATGTTCTGTTTTGTTTTGTTTTTTGCTGGATTTGGAGGTTAGGTTTTGTTTTTGTTTTTTAATTTTATTCTGCCACTTTTATAGTATCTTTATTTTATTCTTTAATCTATTTTGGAATTCATTTTTGTATGCAGCAAGAAATGGATAATAAGTTGTACCAACCTTTGAACAGCTTTCCTGTTCCCCCAGTGAATGCCATCTTCATTTTTTTATGAAATTCCCACATATACATGGATCTGTTCCTTGGCGCCATTGGTCTACTTAACTATTTCTGCCAAACCACACCTTTAATAACTGTAGTTTTGCAGTGTACTCATTATTCTTTTGCTAAAATTGGCTTGGCTATTCTTAAATGTAGCCCAGAAGAACTTTAGAACCAAGCCTGTCAATTTCCATAAAATTTCTTTGGGACTGTATCACTTTCATAGATCAATTTGAACAGATTTGACATTTTGCAATACTTAATCATTCCACCCAGGAACATGCTAATTATTCCATTTATTCAGGTCTTCTTTTACATTCCATTGTTAAGATTTATAGCTTTTTCATTTAAATGTTTTCCATTATGTTCATCTGAGAGTGTATTTTTAATTGTTGTTGTAAATCCATTTTTCCCATTATTTTTACAGAGTTATAGGAGAACCTTAAGTTTAAATTACGTTAATCTTATATCTTACTGGATGTACTCATTTCATTCATTCTTAATTGTTTTCCAGTTGAATTTCTTGGATTGCCTAGGTAGGCAATCATATAGTCTGCAAGAAGTCTACTTTAATATCTTCCTTTCCAATATGTGCATACAGCATATATCTTTTCTTGTCTTAATACTCTAGTAGAGTGTTTAACGGTAGCAATAATGACAGGTCAGAAGGGGTAAAAAGGACATCCTTGCCTTGTTCATGACTTATGAAAATGCTTCTCATATTTCACCAGCTGCTTTTTTATTTCTTTTAAAACGGAATATTCTGTTTTGTGTATCTTGCTATATATACACAAGACCATTTTTGGGATGTCAATAAAACTTTGATCAAAATACTCAAATTGGCTGTTCAGTGTAGAACGCCAACTGAGCTATGTTGACCTAGATGCTCCTGGTGTGTGTAATTCAGGAATAGAGGACAGGGTGGCTGAATGTCTCCCTGGGACTCCTTCCTCCCCTCTGACATGTAAAGATATTGTGATGTGATGAACAAAAGATTATGAGTCAGAGGTTTGAGTCCTTACTCTATCATTTACTAACTGTTGACCTAGGACAGTTATCCAACCTCTCTGAATTTCATTTTCTCATCTATCAGATGGAAACAAGGATATCAGATTTGTTGTGGCTATCAAATGGCTATGATAGGAATGACAATATAACTGTTGCTAGGGTAACAACCATTGCTATGGTAGTCAGCACTTTTAATAAATATTGACAGAAGGATTAAGGGACCACTACAGAGTCCAGAATGAAGCCTGGGGCTGCTCTGACCAGCTCTGCTGGCCTCTGAGGCAGCTCAGAGCCATGGAGGGTTGGGCCTCCCATGAGCTATCTGTGACTGGGTGACTTATGTTTATTCCTTGCTGCCAGGACTTGGTCCCAGTAGGACCCACATGCCTCTCTCTGGAATGCCAGCCAGGAGACTTGCTTCAGCTGCTAGTGTGTAGATATTTGTGCCAGCCTGGCCTAGCACAGCAACATTCCTGAGAAGGCCAGATCCCTCTTGGGACTCTCCATTCTAGGGATCCTCCTGCCCTAGGCTGGTTGGGGCCAGCAGGGAAGAACAGCTGATCTCTGCCATCACAACATACCTGCTTTGTGACTGGTGGGAGGGACGGGATAGAGGGGTGAACCTTGGGGCATCTGGGGACACTAGGCATGAAATAACTTCAAACTGAGAGCACATGTAAAAGTGTGTACACATGTATGTACTAATGCCTGGACTAAGGTCCATGCTACAACACGTAATGGAAATATGCTGAGATTTGTAGAAAATCTGGATCCTGCTATTCCCTCACTGTGGAACCTTGAGACTTTGCCCCTCACTATCACAGAGAATTAAAGAGGCTGCTGTAAGTATTAGGTGAAATCATATGGATGTGCTTTGTCCACTCTAAAGCACAGTGCACATCATAAGGTGGTCCTGAGTCTGGCCCTTAGGTGCTTGGTCACAGGTGTGACCATTGCACAGATGTGTGTGCCAGACGGACCCTAGAATTTGCCTCCCTGCTTCTGTGTGTCAAGGGTAGAAAACCAAAGTGAAAGAGTGAGGGGGTTGGGAAGGTGATCACAGGAATGGAGGATGAGACCCAAAGGTTACCATCAGAGCCCGTGACCCTCCCCCCCTTTTCCCATTCATTTCCTCACTTAGTGTCACCCCAGATCTCTCCCTGCAGCGGGATGCGAAGGGCCAGAACTGCCTAAAGCCTCCCTGGCAAACTCCTGCCGTGTTGCTAAGCAACTTGGCCTTCTCTTCCAGAAAGAGGAACCCAATGTTCAGGGTCTGGCTTTTTAGCTTTTACCTGCTTTCCTCTCCCCCAACCTCACAGAAACTCAAGGAACTTCTCTGACTCATGGAGGAAGAACTGGGGTGCAGAGTTGGAGGATTAGGCTGATGGGAGATGGTTTGCACTCACAGGGCAGGTATCTGTTCTGGGCTGGTGGATGCTGGGGGGAATGACAATTATGGAGCAGCCTTTCCTGATGGATTCTTTAGGCACATGCTGTGCCCTTGCAGCAAACCAAACCAAATGAGGTGGGTATAATCAGCATGTTTATTATTATTATTATTATTATTATTATTGTTGTTGTTGTTATTGATTTCAGAGAGGAAGGAAGAGGGTGAGAGAGATAAAAACATGAATGATGAGAGAGAATCATTGATTGGCTGACTCCTGCATGATCCCTACTAGGGATCAAGCCGTTAACCAGGGCATATGCCCTTGACCAGAATCAAACCGGGCACCCTTCAGTCCACAGGCTGACATTCTATCCACTGAGCCAAACCAGATAGGGCTGACATCTCCTTTTTATACATGAAGCCACTGGGGTTCAGAGAGAGAGAGTAGCTTCCTCAGTCCCATAGGGAGTAGGCAGAGGTTGGGTTTGGATCCATGTCCCCCTGGGCTCCTTCTCCACCATGTCATTTGGAATAAATGCAAACCTCACAGTTGGCCACAAGTCTTCTAAAATGCATTTCTTGCTCTATTATTTGTCTGGACCCCATAGTGAGTGTTGGAATTGGGAACTTGTCACTGTTTAAGCTAGGTTATGGGCAGATAGTCCTGCCACTTCCTGCATATCTGAGAATCTCCAGAATCTGCTCATTCCTCCATGAGAGATGATCTATAGGATGGGAATAATACCAGAACCGACTCTAGAGGGTTTTCAGGAGTAAATGAATGTACAGTTCCTTAAATCATGTCTGGCACATATGTGTTCAATAATTATTAGTACTTATTATATTACTTCAAAAGCTATTTCACATCCTTACTGGGTAAGATAACTCACTGCCTCTGAAATCAGATGGGGCTTAGATTCTGCTCTGCCCTTTCTCACATGTGACTTTAGACTTATGCCCTCCATGCCTCAGTTTTCTCATCTATAAAATGGGGAAAACCGTAGTGTCTACTTCAGAAGATTGTTGTAAAGATCAAATGTGATGTTGGTGTTAGTTATCGCAATGTTAGTTGCTATAACAAGAAATCCTCCAGATTTCCTGTCATCATCCAATGCATTTTGATAGGTGACTTCTATCCATATGATGTCCTAGGGACCAGAATCCTTCTACTAGTTTATTGTAGCTCTGTCATCTCTTAGGAACTAGTCTTCCTCTGAATCCAAGTGGCAGAAAGGAAATAAGAGTATGGAGAAGGCAGATCCAATTCTAAATGCTTTGGTCTGGGAGCAACACTTACTGTTTCATTCATATTCCATTAGCAAAAACAAGGAGGGCTGGGCCCAGCCAGCGTAGCTCAGTGGTTGAGCATTGACCTATGAACCAGGTGGTCATGGTTCAAATTCCCAGTCAGGGCACATGCCCGAGTTGCAGGCTTAATCCCAAGTGTGGGGCACGCAGGAGGCAGCTGATCAATGATTCTTTCTCATCATTGTTTCTCTCTCACACTCTCCCTTCCTCTCTGAAAACAAAACAAAACAAGGAGGGCTGGGATTTTAGACTCTGTATGGACAATCACTTCTCAGTGGCAACTCTACCATATGAAATGAGGAGCATGCAACTCAAGGGGAGAGCTAGCTGTGTCCGCCACATTGAGAGAAATAATATTAGGATATTATTTGGGTATTATTAAATGTGAGAATTATGTTAAGTGTTATTGCTAATATTTTTATTTAATCCACACAATAACCATGGATGTAAGTGCTACTATTATCCACATTTTGTAGGAGAAAACTAAGTCCTCTAACAATGTAGACGTATTCCCAAACTCACACATCTGGTAACTGGCTGAAATCCTATAAATTCTAAAGTCAGTACATTCTCTTGTTACTCCATAAAGAAATGAAGGATGTCCTGAATATAGGAGGCAGAGCCATGCCATGGTGGCTATAACCAGTGAAGAGGGTGGTTCTTGGTGAAGCTTGCCAGTTGGGCCCAGGACAAGGTCTGGATTGGCGAGGAAACATTGGTGTAACCACTCAAGTTTCTTCCCAGGGTACATACATGGTGAGCATCTGATTGGGACTAGTGGGGAAGAGGCAGGTGTTGCTTTGTTTGGGATTTTGTTTGTTTGTCTAATAATAGAAAACCAAGGTATTTATATAATCATTTAAACCCTATCAGGTAGGTTCTGTTAGTATCATATTCATTTTACAGATGGGCTAATTGTGGTACAAATAAGTAACTTGAGGTCACACAGCTAATAAGTGACAGAACTAGTGCTCAAATCCAGGAAGTCCAGCCCCAGAGCCCTTGCTATGTTGCCTTTTGTTTACAATGAACGTAAAGAAGGAAATAGCAAACAGGATCCAGTGGGAGAGAATTGTCAGAAAAAGTCACAGTCAATGGGACATTGGGCTACTTTCCTGTGGACATGAGACCCACCATCCCAGGACAGAGGAGAGTCAGGGAGAAATCCCACTGACCAAACTAGGTAGGAATTGCCACCAAAATCAAGGCGCATTCCGATTCCCAGCTCCACACCAGAGTCCAGTGATCTACTCCGAGCTTGTAGGAACACAATTGGGAAAGGGAAGGCTTGCAAAAGACAATGGGCAACAAAACGGGCTCTGCTTTGTTCTTCATCAGCTGAGGGCCCTAACTAAGGACCCTCATAAAACAAGCCATCACCTCATTCATTATAATCAACCATTTCTGCTATGATTAGACAGTTAGCCCAAGAACACCTGCCATAGCCAAGCAGCGGGTCACATTTACTTGCGAAAGAAGTGCTCCACGAAGGCCCAGCAGGAGGGGATCTGGTGTGAGGGTGAGGACTTGAGCTCTGGGGTGACAGGCTTGGCCAGTCACTTAACTTCTCCAAGCCTCAGTTTCCTCATCTGAAAACAGAGGTAGCCACCTCCATCTGGCAAGGCTGTGGCCAGATAAAGGAGATGCCACTGGAAAGCAATAACACAGGCAGAGCCTGGCACAGAGTCAGGGTCAGTAAGTGGTAGGGCACAGTGTTATTATTAGCGGTGCTACTTGTTATGAATTATAAACAGGGTGGGAAACAAGCAGAAGTCAAGTGCATTTTAAAGACACACTGAAGGAGAGATAAAGGCTAGAGAAGCAGAAGGCCCTGAGAAAAGTACATCACAGCAGCCATTTTATGTCTGCCTATGGTCACAGGAGCTAACGGATGTGAAAGTGTTCTGCAAGCCTCACTGCCCTAGATGGCATCATTGCTCTGTGATTGTGCAGGTCTCAGGCAGTGTGGGCATGGACATCCACACACTGTGTGCTAGTTGGGCTTTTTAAAATATATTTTATTGATTTCAGAGAGAAAGGGAGCGGGAGGGAGAGATAGAAACATCAACGATGAGAGAAAATCATTGATTGGCTGCCTCCTGCATACCCCCTACTAGGGATTGAGCCTGCAACCCGGGCATATGCCCTTGACCAGAATCAAACCTGGGACCCTTCAGTCAGCAGGCTGACTCTCTATCCGCTGAGCCAAACCAGCTAAGGATAGTTAGGCTTTTGATTCCATCTGCACATGGAGGCAAGTGGAGCTTGGCTGAATGGAGCACACATTACAGGAGGGAGCACGGGTTTGTGTAATCCTAGGGGTTAGGGGAGGGTTTGACATTATAAGCAAGGTTACCAAGGGCCACTGAGGACTATGGAGAAACCAATCAGAGCAAGTCACTAAGGATTCATTCTGGCTCATCTGCTCCCTGGAATACATGAGCCCATCCTCCCACCCATGATGTCTACATGACGTGGAACATACCACCCCAAATGCTAGGCAACTAGAGCAGGCTACCATTACATTCTAAAAGGCAGGAAATTATGACGAAAAGATATGAATAATAGCCTCTGTATAATGGGACTGTAGGTGACTTTTTCCCATTCTTCATTACACTCTCATCAACTAATGTTTAATGGGGGCCTTATGTGTGTGTGTTTCCAACTTTTCTATGCTGAGTGTGTGTTATTTGGAAAGTCGGGACAATAAAATGAAACGAAAGCAAGACTCTCTCCCTAGTGGACCTGGCTGGTTTCATCAGCCCTCTGGAAAGGGGCATTCAGGCTCTGGCTGCACTAACTATCCAGCCTTTCACCTGCATTTCTCCTTCCTTCCCACAGGCCTTAGGGAAATCTCCTTAACTGCCTGCGGGAGCCCAGGCATTCTCCCACCAACCAGCGAGGAGCCTTTGGTCCAGGAAGAGATGCAACCTGGGAAAGAAACACCAGAACCAAGAGGAAGGAGGAGCGAGGAGATTGCCTAGTTGTGCAGCTCGAGGTCCCAGCTATCACTTTAGGTACCTTCCCCGGTGTTGTTTCCATCTATGGGGACATGTTTAAGGCAGTTTTCCTGCCAATACGTTTTGTAAAAGGGGCCGAGAGAACGTAAGAGCCGTGGTCCCCTTGGGAGCAGCATTCAGAAGGGCCTCTAGATGGTGAGGGAAAGGACCCAGCCAGAAGAAGGAAACACTTGACTCACTTCTGAGGCTTCCACATTCCTGAGGTTGAACCTGGAGTGCAGGGCTGGGGTTCCCTCTTTTCTCCCTCCTTTCTGAAGTCTCGGTGTCCTCCAGCCCTCGGTGCGGAGCGCGGGGGAGGGGGGAGCGGAACACGACACACCTGAGGCTCCAACACACCTCGCCCCAGCATAGCCTTCCAAGGTTTAGCTGCAAAACCTAGCCCGGACTTACCCTCCTCCAACCAGCAGAGGGCGCGCGCCACTCGCGAGAAGGCGGGTACACAACAAGCCCTGGCTGGAAGTGACCAGGCGAGGAAGGCGGAGGGGTCCCTCCTGAAAATGAGGCGGCAGATCCAGAGAGAACGATGGAGATGGTTGGGCAGGGCGGCGGCTTGTGAGTGAGAGTTAGAAGTGGATGAAATGGGAGACTGAGGAAAGGTTGAGTTTGTGTTGTGTGGAGATGAGACGAAGTAGGATGGAGGTTAGGATGAGATGAGGGGCAGGTGAAGGATGGGTGAAATGGGAAACGGTGAGATGACCATGTGTGTTGGGATGAGATTGGCATAAAGTAGGGTGAAGGTGTGGGTGGAAGGCAGGGTGAGGCAGACTGAGGTCGGCTGCAAGGTGAGTGTGTGTGTGGGGGGGGGGGGTGTATCTGGAACATGGCGCCTCCCTCTTGGCTGGGCCCATCACCATGGGCTCCTCCCTCCCCTCCAGTAGCAAGCACCCCAGCCTCTTTGCCCTGGCTCTCTCCAGCTCTTCTTTGGCAGGCCTTTCTGCTCAGGCCTACGCTGGGCATCTCACTTCTTTCCTCCCTGAAACAAGGTTCTGGTGAAGCAAGGAATTGAGAGAGGAGGCAGCAGAGAACTTGGGAGCTTTAATGGGTCTGGAAGGGAATAGAAACACACCAGGCCTGTCCAGCCGAGAGAATAGAGGTGGGAGGGAGGGGCCCCAAAGCGCGTAGGGAAGTCATGGGGGCAGTGGCCCTGACCAAGCCTGCTGAAGTGCCCAGGAGGAGAAGGTGGACTGTGAGAGGCCTCCACCCTACTGGGGTCGGGCAGCTCCATGGGGAAGAGAAAATATGAAAAAAAGATTTGGAATTCAAAAGAGAGGGGTCTTAATGGAGGGGGCTTGCCGGAGCCAGGCCTAAGCACAGGTGGATGAGAGGAAACAACAGGGAAAGCCGAAAACCTCCCGTCAGGGATCTGAGGTCTAGAAGAAGATGGAAGTTAGAGGAAGTGGGGGGACACAGTCACCCTCCCCTAGGGGTTGGGAGGTGGGTGAGGGGAATCAGCCGTTAAAGGAAGATTGAGACGGTTTCAGATCCTTTCCCCCAGGGCTGGGTGCGGCGAATGGAGTCAAATCTGAAGTCAAAGGAACGGTGGGGAGGCGTGGGGACTCCTCCCCAGGACGTAGATGGGACTGAGCGCGGGCCTGGGCTTCTGGGAGAGGCCTCGCGCCACCCCGCCGCCGGTCTAGTGGTAATGGCCCCCCAAGTGCGAGGCGGCGGCTACCGCGCCGAAGGGCCCGGGCGGGGGCTGCAAACCCGGGCTGGGGTAGAGCGCAGCGGTGGCGGTGGCGGCGGGGCCCGGGCCCGGCCAGTAGGAGAAGCCGGTGGGCGCGACGCCGGCAGAGGCGGCCATGAGGTTGAGTTTGGAGAGGCCGGGGAAGGGCAGCGGGGCCAGGCCGGCCGGCAGCTTGTAGAGTGCGCCGTCCTGGGCTGCGGCAGCCGCTGCAGCGGCGGCGGCGGCGGCCTGGGCGTGCGTCGGGGGCGGCTGGCAGGCCTGCGCTAAGCCCTGGAAATCGAAGCGGTAAGCGTAGCGCTTGCCGTGCACCTTGCTCATGATGTTTTTGTCGTAGTAGTAGCGCAGCGCGCGGCTCAGCTTGTCGTAGTTCATGTTGGGCTTGCTCTTGCGCTCGCCCCAGCGCCGCGCCACCTCGTCGGGGTCCGTGAGCTTGAACTCGCCGTGGCCACCCTCCCACGCGATGCAGCCTGCGTTGGCACGGTCCGCCAGCAGCTCCAGCAAAAACTGCCACAGCTGGATCTGCCCACTGCCTGTAGGGAGGAGGTCGTCAGTCACGGGCGGGATGAGGGGCTGGAGGTGGGGAAAGGGGTGAGAGGAGACGGGAGACCGACCCAGCTGGAGGGGCTGATCAGCAACGCTGTCCTAGTCGTGACCACGCTTTTCCACAATAGAAGCACAGCCTCCACTTAGGAGGACCAAGGCCTGCCAGCCCTGGCTTTGTGAGAACTGGGAGCAAAGGCGAAGCATCACCTCCTCTGCAAGGAGGCAGCCTTGCAGCAAGACACTGGGCTCCCTACGGTGAGCAAGGACAGGATATCACCCCCTGCGGCCACTTGGGCCTGAGTCCTAATTGGAGCAGAGCCGGCACAACCTCGGGGGTAGCCTGCCCAGGTGTTTAAACTGCCACATCCCAGCTGGACCACATTCCAAGAGCCAGAGAAAGGAAACCACCCTGGCCACTGGACAACGCCCAGCCCCTAAAGGCATACCGTCAGTCCGCTGGCCGCCTAAGCTGGGGATGAGATGGCGGCTGGTTTCTTTGCCACACAACTCAGACAGGAATGGGGACAGGGACCCCCAGGCATAAGAGGAAGGGCAGCTTCTGAAGGCTCTCTACCCTCTTATACCCCTCCACTCCTCCCCCCCCCCTCCTCCCAGGGTCTGGTGCTGAATTGGTTGGGCTTCTTTTTCGGAACAGGCGGGATTCCTGGCCTGCAGAGTTGCTATACTTCCCGGGAGATGCACAGCTCTGAGGAGAGGGGCTGAGACTGGGAAACGGGCAACTTAGCTCCCTGCCTTCTCCCATCTTTGGTTCAACCTCCAGGCTCTTCTGCCCTCTCCCTGTTCTGGGGTTGTTGGAAGTGACAAGGAGGTTTCCCCAGATATTCGTGTGAGGAGAGTCAAATGCCCCAGAACTCCCACTCCCCTGTATTGGAGCCTCAATCAGCCAAGCAGAGACAAATCTTGATATACACCCACCCCCACGCCCTTTTAGAATAAAATGGATTTTCCTCAAAGTCTGATTTCATCCAATGGAGCCTGGGGAACCTCTTTTTCTTTTTCAATGACTCGCTCAGAACTCAGATGCTGCCCCCCATGATTTCAACCCCAATCCCTCCACAAGAGCCCAGAGAGGAGCTGCCTGGCTCCAGGTAGGGAGCGTTGGGTTTTAGGTCAGAAGCAAAGGAGGGTTTGGGTAAAAATGTGCAGCTGGTACAGATGCAGAGTGCCATCGGAGGCCTGGAAACGCGTTCCTGATGGAAGTCCTGTTTCCTTTTGAATAAAACTGTTGCCGGCCTTGTTTTTATGATTAACTGCAACCATGAAAGTTAGGGTGCCGACTGGATGGGGAGCTGTAGGGAGGCTTTGCCTGCAAAGCCAGTCAAGCCCCACCAGAGAGGCAAAGCAGAAGGTAATGCAGCCACCCATGGAGAGCTGGCCTTGAACATAAGAATCCACAGCAATGACCCAGGGGACTTGGCAGGAAAAGCCTGGCCACTGTGGGTCAGTGAGTCAGGTAGGTGCCAGTGGTGCTAGTGGTCAGGGAGTAAATCTTCTGGTCTCTTTGCCCAGTGGTGCCAGGGCCTTGTGCTCCTGTTGCTAGCAAGGAAAGGATGCCAAGTGCCTCAGTCCTGTCCCCAAAAGAGTGAGTGGGGGCCATGATCCTCTCCCTCAGCCCTGAGACTTGGAAGATGCAGGAGCTCAGGCCAAGTGAATGCGTCCCCCCGCCCCCCCATCCTTCCCACAATTATGCCCGGACCCTCCGATTCCTAAAGCCCTGCAGTGCACATCCCTTCCACCCTCTGTTCTGGTAGCGGTGCCGCCTGTCCTTGGGTGGATGCCCTGGCTCCCGTCCTCTGTCTTCGCCCCCGCCTACCCAGTCCACCAGCCAGCTCACCTTTTTGTACCGCAGGGCTCAGCGGCCCCCACCCCGGGCTCTTCCCCTCCTTGAAGAGACCGTCTCCGACCGGATCTGTGGCAGCAGAAGAAAACAGTCAGAGGGACCGAGGCGGAGGTTGCGGGCTTGACCCAAAGGGCCCTGGGGCCAAGGCTCCAGAAGGGGCGTGAGGCTGGGGGCCCGAGCTGCCCGGCTCCTCCTCCCGGAGCCTGGCCCGGGCGGGCGCGCGCCGCGCTGAGCCCCTCCATAACGCCCAAGTCAGGAAACGCGTCCAGGAAAAAGGAAATCCGCTTTCCGAACGGGCCGGCGGGAGCCTTATAAAGCCGAGCCGGGGCTGCGTCTGTCGAGCCGGAGCGCGGGGAGCCCATCGGAGAGAAGAGGAGGGCGCCTGGAAGGCTGGGCCGGTGGGAACACTGGGAGCACGGAGGTGAGGAGCCACGAGGGTGCAGGGGCGGCGCCCGGCCGACTACAACCTCCCAGCGCTGCACGCGCACCGAGTCCCCGCCACATCGAAGACCGCTGTTCCCCCTCAGGCTCTTTCAGCCCCGGAACTGGCGCCCTCGGCCTCCCAGTCTCCCAATCTGCTCACTTCGAGCCTTCTAGACCTCACATGAAAGCCCCACAGCTCTCCATCTGTCTTTGCCGTCCTCCAATGCCCTAGATGGCTCAGTCCGAATCTCTGGACTGCACCCCTTCCCTTGGACCCCAACAATCCCTTTCCCACGCCCCAGGTTAGACTTCCAGCCCCGGGTCCCGGTGCCTCCAGCCCCCAGCTGGTCCCTGGTACCTGGCAGGTACATGTTGATCAGCAGGGGCTGGGAGGCGCCGCTCTGTCTCATCGCCGCCCGAGGCTGGGTGGTGGGAGGTTGGGGGGGGGGGTGAAAGAGGGGGGACGCGTCAGGCTTTGCGCTCTGGGGTACTGATCCCCGCCCGATGCGACCGCGGGTACTTGGGAGATGAAGACAGCGCCAGGTCCGGCAGGGCCTGGAGGGAGGGGGCTGGCCGGGTGAAGCGGGGATGGAGGGGGTCCTGGAGCCACGCTCCCAGCTACCAGGCAGCTTGGAACCCTGCGGCCCCCGGCGCGGGCAGGGGCCGCAATTTCCGTTTTAATTAAAGCGCTGTCGCCTCGGCCCCGGGACCCCGCCCCCGCCCCTCTTATCGCCCCATCGCAATAAAGTCTCCAACACGCCGTGCTGCAGCCAAGCGCACCCGGCAGCCCCCCGCGCCCCGCAGCCGGGAGACGCGCGGGGGATGGGCCTGGGCCTCGCGCTCTGACAGGGGTCAGGAGCGCGTTTCTTTTCCGCCTCCCTGAGTCTTAGCAAACATTGGTGGGGTGGAGTACGCGGCCCCACCTCGGACCTTCAGGGCCACAGTTCCTGCTACCCGACCATTCCCGCCCCCTTCACCGCTTCACTCTCCTCCCCCTTCTTCCTCCCACCCCCACCCGGGTTCCCGTCTCCAGGCTGCGTTATCTGCATCTTCACTTTTAAATTTCCGCTTCCCTCCCTCTCTCCTGTCGCTGCGCTCCCGGGCCGGGCAGCCGTGGCTCCCTTTATCTCCGCACCCCTCCTCCCCAAGCCTTCTCCCTCCAACTCCTCTCCCACTCTCTGCTCTTCCCTGGAGACCCGATCTCTTTCCCTGTCTGCCTTTCCAGGGCTCCCAGGCCTCTGGGCCAGCGCGGGGCGTCTTCCCCACAACTGCAGTGGGTTGCCCCTCCCCCCTTTCTGGGTCTCTTCCGTTTAGTCTCTCCTCCTGCCTCCACCCTTTCTCTCCCTCCTGTCTCTCTCCTCCTTTTCTCATTCATTTGTTCCCCATTAATTTGTGGCATACAGTAAGTTCATGAGCCCCCTTCCCCTTCCACCACAATGACCACTCTCCCAGCCTTCCCATTCCATGTCATCCCAGCCTACATCCACCCTCACAACTGCTGCCATCCTGGCTATCCCTAAATCACTTGGGAATTGGCACCTTACTCTTACAAGAGTAAAGGGGCTAATACAGGGTTGTGTACTGTACAAGGCCCCCAACTCAGGGGGAGTGGAGGCTGAAATCCACTCTGAAAAAGTGGCAAAGATGCTGATTGTGTATTAGCCAAGCTGATGTGCTTCCTAGGTGGCTTGGAGGCTCTGGGCACTTGTGGGTCTTCCTAACTCTGGGTAGGCTGCCAAGGAGGGGTGCTGGCTAAAGGCTCTGGGCCAGGAGCCACCTGCAGCCATGAAGCGCCTGGTGGCTACTGTTGGAATTGGTATTCTTCAGGCCTTTTTCTCCCACTACTTGAGCCCAGGAGGTGATGAGGCCTGGAACTCCAGGGCACATGGATTAGAATGGGCAAGTTTTCTGTAGGATCCTGGTTTTGGGGTGCCTGACTGAGAATGGCTGGAAAGTCTAATGTGGTGGGTTCTTGCTGTCACTGCCAGTGTTTGTCTTACTGGTGGGGGGTGTTTTCTTAGCACTTCCCCGACAGAAAGTAAGGAGCAGGTGGTCAGAGCCTGGAGACACCAAGGTTCAGTCACTTAATGCTCTCATCAGAGAGGCTTCCCAGAGTGAGCAGTCTATCCAGACATCCCAACTCTAAACTGGTGATGGATCAGCATCTCAGGTTCTGAGCCCCTGCCTCACTGAGGACTCAGGTGTTAAAAGGGTAGGTGGGCTCCAGGAAGAATTTGTGCGGGTGTGGGATGGGGGCTAAGTGGGAGGGCAGGGGATGAGCAGGTGTGTGGGGGTGGCAGATGAGAGTTGTCCTTTAATTAACCCCATCTGGATCTTGGCTAAATTGGTAAGGAATTGTCTTCCTCTACCCGCTTTGGCCTTTGGCTGAGTGCAGCCAAAGAGCAAGTTCCAGGCATGGTACAGGTCCCACAGGGTTCTGCAAGCCACCAGTCTGCCTGGAATGGGCCTCTGCAGCCCCCACACCTTTGTTGTCAGTGTGGGGAGCAGAGTCTGACCCCCAGGTCTGGGAAAACAAAAGTTGTTACAAATATTAGCTTCCCCAACTCCCTTGTTGTACAGGTGAGGACACTGATACTTAGAGACAGATAATGCCCTGTTCAGGGTCACACTGCCAGTTTCTGAAGCCATCTTGCTCTTTCCAGCAGCCACAGACCCCCCCAGAGAGAGAACAGCTCAGCTGATGGTAGAGACCAGATCTCCCTTTGCCCATTGTCTGCTTCCCAAAATGGAGTGGGGAGATGGCCTGCTGGGCTCTGAGGCCAGTTTGTCTGGGTTCAACTCTGGGTCTCTAATCCTAGTGTGACTTTTGGAAAAGTTACATAACCTCTCCACCTTAGTCTCTTCATCTGTAAAATGGGGATTATACTACCTATTACACAGGATTATAAGGCTTATACAACACATGCTGACTGCTCAGACAAGGCTCTCTCTAAGCATTTAGCTATTGTTACTGCTACTATCCCCCAAAGAGACAGTTAGGAGCCTGTGACTAGGCAGGACTCCCAGGCTCCTTTGGGGCCCAGAAAAGTTTGGAGCTTTTCTGAGGCCTGAGGCTTTAAGCCACAGCTTAGGTGAGCCTCCACTTAGCATGGATTGGGGTCAAGAGCCCTTGTTCAAGTCACCAATTAAGTGGGTAGCCTCACTGAGGCTTCTCCCTCTCAGAGGAGGTCCAGGTTTTTTATTGGCGAAATGGATGAAGCATGGAGTGTTAGGAGAATCATCTGCAATAGACCCCACCTAGAACGCTGTCCCTTGGTTTCTGGACCTAACTCTGGAATCCATGGGGGGGGAGACAGGAAGGAAAGGAGGGTCCTAATTGACTGCCCCAGTGCTTTTCCATAACACCACAAGCATTTTCAGGGGGTTCTCAACGAATCCTCCAAACATCCGTGTGACACAGATAAGGCAGGGATCACTAGCCCCAGTTTACAAAAGAGGGAATCGAAGCTCAGGGGTGGTATGTGATTGGGTCTGACTTCTGGTGTTCTGACTTCTAGTTCAGGGCTCTTCCCCCAGGGAGCAGATGCCTGACTGCACAGCAGGACCCGCGGGGACTTCCAGGTCCAAGTCTGACTGCTTTTCAACATCACCCTGCCTCCCCTCAGTTGGGGCAATGATCTGAGCCACCCCTCCGCATTGATAAGCCCACTAGGGTCTGGAAAACACAAGCGTTCCTGAGGGAGGGACATGATGAGAGGACTCCCCAGAGCCTGTGGGACTGAGGGTGTTATTACCTGGACAAAAGAGGAAACTAGGAAGAAACTACATTGGTGGCAGGGGCTCTGGTGGCTGCTGCCACACTCAGTCCTGCCATGTCTGTGGGCTTCTGCTACCTGCTCCATAACCCAGGCTCACTGTAGTCAGTGGCTGAGGGGTTGCCTCTCCAGCTCACCAGTTCTCCTAAGGGTGGAAAGGAAGAGGAAGAACGAAGAGTGAGTTCTTTGGAACAGTAGAGAGGAGGGGTATGAAAATGCTGGAGTTCAAGCAATGTGAGGGATCATTATTATTCAGACAAAGGGTCTGGAGGCTCTGTTCAGAGAGAGGAAGTCTCCCCCTTAGAAGGTCCTGGTAGACAGTGAAACCTCCCACTAATTCCTCCTCTCACACTCTTGCTTTTCTGTAAGGCAGAGATTTTATAAGGCTGGGAAAAGGATGCAGGCTTCTCTAGCCAAAAAGGGAGGGAGGTGACAATAAAGACTGGAAATGCCGTAGGGGTTAAAGTTGAACCCAACAGAGCTCCTGCACAGAGCCCTGCCCTGCATGATGGTGCCTGTCCCAGGACTGAAATGCAGCATTAAATCCTGCTGTGGAGCTGTGTGCCCTCCAACCAGGGGATGGCAACAGTGCCATGTGGCCACAGTGTCCATCCCAAGCTGATGGGCCTTTACCAAGGAGTGATGTGGGACTAGTTGTAGTTAACAGGATACCCAAGACTCTTCCCAGCAGTTTCCTCTCAGCCCCATGAGTCTAGCCACACACTAATTCAGTTATGCTCCATAATCAAAGGTCCTGAAGCCTGAAGGGAAAGTCAGGTTGGCAGGGAAGGACCCTCAGAAAGATGAGGATGGAAATCACAAAGCAAGACACAAAAAAAGAGGCAAGAGGGCAGGCAGATTCAGGAGGCTTTATTGAGGGTCCTCAGGAGAGGTGTTGGGGCCATATGGCCTATTGCTGTACTCTTCGAATGGACTGCAGCTGCCCAGTATGGACCTGTGTGCCAAATTCGCTGTAGGTATGGAGCTCCCTGCCATGCTAGTCCTGCTCCTATACATACTGGTAACCCTGGTAGCCTGGGTATTGGTAGGCCACCCACCTAGACCAGCGAAGGCAAAAGGGTGGTAAGTAGGCTCTGCCCCTGCCCCCATCAATATCCTCCATTAGTAGTAGTCCTCCTTTCACAGTTCCCAACCCTCAGCTCCAACACCATTGCTTTCCTACATAGATCTCTTCCTGCCCTGCTCACTGGTCCACATCTTCCTATCACCTTCCTGACCATGTCCCCTATTCCTGCCCTCCACTGCCTCCTCATCCAAGTTTTTAATATTTTCCCCATCCCTATATTGTTCCCCTGACTCCTATGACCTGCCCCTCCCTCCCAATCTCCACCATTTCACTTTCTTCTGCTTCCCTCCAAGTCTCCCATCACCTCTCTTCCCTCTGTCCTCCAGTCTCCAACATCTCTCTTACTATGTCTTTTAGCATGCCCATTTCCTTTCCTCACTCTCCTCTCTGTTCTTCTCATCTCCCTTATCCCAGTCCCAGGACTCATGCTTCAGAGCTGACTTTAAGGGAACCCACATCCCTACTGGCCCAACCCATGGAGGGCAGGGATGGGTAGTCATCACTGTGTTCAAACCTGCAACCCTGGAAGTTGTCCCCCTCAAATAGTGTCACAGGGTTGTCACTGTGGTTCTGAGGCACAGAAAGGTAGGGGTCAGCCCTCCAAAGAGGTGTTAATGGGTACATTCTCAGCATCACTCCCCTCACTTCACTGCCAACACAGGTCATGCAGATAATTAGGCTCCACAAACACTCCTGGCAGTTATTCCATTAGCTTCCTAGCAGCCTGAAAAGCTGGGGTGCTCAGAGATTCCCAGTCTGGTCTCTTCTATGGCTTTGGATTGAGGTGGTGAGACTGAAGGGGGTGTCCCAGAGACCTTTCCAGGTCAGGGCTGGAAAGTATCTTGTGACATTGACCTATTTTTCATGAGGAAAATTAGAAGTCTTGAGAGAAATCTGGTCCATTAATGAAGACAGTTTCCCTAAGGGCCTCATTGACTAACCCAGTCCCCTGCCCAGAACCCTGGGCAGCCCAACTAATGGGTTGGATGGCAGAGTCAGAACAGATAGGCCAGGGCATCAGTGTTGGTATGGTCTGGGCTTCCACAGTACCAGGTTCTTCCCCCTGAAAGGCTCCTTGGTCTCCTGGATTGGAGACGCTTGCTCTCTGCCCTCCACCTCCCAGTCCCTGGCCTCACCAGCAGGGTACTCAGCGCTGTCCGTGGTGCTGATCTTCAACGTCTGGCTTAGGCCCACCATCCAATCTTATGGACAGCCCTCTAGTTCTGGGAAGTAATGCCACTACCACCCATCTAAGAAAGATTTGTTTATGCACCCCCAGTCAGTGGATGTCCTTTTGGAGGCAGCACGGTGGGACCAGGGCCTGGATCCAGGAGTTAGGAGGGAGAAGAAGAGGGGGAGAGCTGTGCTCACCCGGCAGAACACAGACCGGAAAGAGAGCAGCTGGTCGCTGCTGTGGTGGCCACCACTGTCATTCCAGGCGCTCTAGCAAGAATGGTCACCCTTCTCCAGAATGGTTTGCTGTCCCTGGAAATTGGGGTACTCATAGGCCATCCAGCTGGGGAAAGGTAAGGGGAGCTGGGAAGCATCTGCCCAGCAGCACTATTTCCTCCCCCTCCCCCTTGTGGCTGTGATTGAAAAGATTGAGAAACCCGATCCTTTCCTCTAATCCCAGGCCCTTTCCCTGACGCATCCATTGCATGGCAGACCATCTCCTCTAGGGCTAAACACCCTGAACAGGGTTTGAGGGGTCCAGACTTCCAGCTCAGTGCCCTTAGAGTGGAAATAATTTTCCAGCTTACAAAGGTCACCCAACCAAGTGCTTCTACATCAAGAATTTAGATGCCTGCAAAAGTAGGTGTAGGAACCCTACTGCACCCCAACCTGCGTAGCAGCCTATGATACAACAGTCAGCTCTCCTCTAGGATACCAAGGTGGATCCAGTGGAAGAGCTTTGGCTTCTTTTGTTAAATGAAGCGCAGAGCCATCTAACTTTGGAGAGGAGATTAAACTGGAAACCTCTTCATTGTTCAAGCTGGCCCCACAGCTCCCCCGCCTCTGCAGCAAAGGTTCCCTTTCCGCCTTTATTCTTTTAGCTCGCACTCTGTCGTATGACTGGTCTTGAGGCAGCTGGGGATTTGGGGGAGGCCAGAGGGTTTCCTCTGTTGGTGGGTCTTTATCAGGCAGGGCTTACAGGCTGGGGAACGGAGGGCTGAGAGATGATGTCTCAGCCCAGAGCCCCGCAGCCCAGCCGCACCTGGGCGATCACTCACACACCGCGTTCCACCTTGATAAGCGCACCCTTCGCAGACCTCCGCGCTCGCAGGTGTTCGTGCAGTCACTCAACAGCCCACCGCGGCGGCCCTGGAGTCCTCTTTCTCTCGGAGTGTGAGGCAGGCGGACTCCAGCCGGCCCGGCGCGGAGGGCGCAGCTCATGCCACTGTGGCAAGAAGGACAGGACCAAGTGCTCAGCATCTCGCGAAACCCCTCCGGAGCCAGGCCCAGGCCCATCGAACCCGGGTTGAGGGAGAAGGCCCCGGGGTCTGGACCCGGGTTGCTAGTGGCTTTCCGCCATCTCGCCCTCCTCCGCCCTGAAAAGACCCTGCCCCAGCACGGACTATTCACCAGGCAGGTGAGCGCGGTACTGACGGAAATGGAGAGACTGAGCAGGGGCCGGGCGTGCGGGGCTTTATACTCAGCCTCGCCTCCCTCCGCACGCCCTCTCCCGCTGGGCTGGAGGGAGCTGAGTCAGCGGGCAGGCTGCGGGCAGCTCTGCTGTCCCCTGAGGAGCCGAGGCCTTTCCCGCAGCCTCGGATCTGACCCCTGTCCTCGGGGATTACACTAGAAAGTGCTGAGGCACACGTCCCGCGCACCCTGCAACCAAGGGTGACTCAGCTTTTTCTGGGGGGGGGGGGGGGCCAGAGCCAGGCAAGGCGCACGCGACCTCGAGCAGAAAACGCCCTCCCTGGCCCAGACCCTCAGGACTAGAGGTACCAGACTACCCAGAGGCCTCACTGAAACTGCGCATTTCCGACTGGAGGCACAAAAGTTCTTCCCAATGCCTAAAGTCCACCCTTTCTTCAGCCCTAGGTCGAGGCCTCTCTTTTGGGCGACGCTAGGGTAGAGATAGACAGGCTTCCCGAAAGCGACTTTCCTCACACCCTTCAGTCTTCTCTTCCCTGTAAGATGGCTCCATCGCAGCCTCTTTCCTCCCAAATTGAGTTCCCAGATCCGCGCTGTATTCCTAGATTTTCTTTTTTTTTTAAAATAATTTTTATTTCTTGAAGTATTACAAAGAGTATTACATATGTCTCCTTTTTTCCCCCCTGGACATTCCCCCGGCCCCTACCCCCTAGTGTCTTGTGTCCATTGGTTATTCTTATATGCATGCATATAAGTCCTTCGGTTGATCTCTTAACCCCCGCCCCCAAACCCTCCCCAGGCTTCCCACTGTAGTTTGACAGTCTGTTCAATGCTGCTCTGTCTCTGCATCTACCCCCTGTTCATTCCTGGATTTTCTTGAGCGGAGGGACACAAGGCAGTGCTGAGCGCAGGAAATTTGAACCGCCCAAGGGAGGGCTCGGATTTACAAAGCACCTAGAATAATAGTAACTAAGGAAGTGGCTAAAGTAGTTACCAGCCGCCAGGGACTGGGCTGGGGTCCCCATGCCTACCTGAGAGCCAGCAGCTGATCACTGATCGCCTAGTTCAGGCCAGGCGCTCTGCTCAGCTAATTCTCACACCATATCCGAGAGGTAGGAGCTGTTCTTGCCCTGCACTTCACAGAAGAAGCAGCAGCTTAGGACGGTCCTGCGGAAGGTGGTGGAGGAAGTGTCCCAGCAGAGATGTGAACCTGGGTTTCTGTTAGGCCCTCGCCCCCAACCCCCCCCCCCCCCCCCCCCCGCCAGCTGGGGTGAGGGGAGGAGGTGAAAGGTTTGGGGCCCTAAGGGAGGCCCCAAGGAAGACGTTTCCTCACAACTTGCAGCAGGATTTCTAGCCACCTCTGTGCCCTTGCATGTGCTGTTCCCCATTCATTCCCTCGAGTGTCCTAGTCACACGATCTTGGCATGGCTGACCCTGTTTCTGACATTTACTGTCCATCACATCACCCTGTTTTCTTTGTATCATTTGTCACTGTAAATCTTTTTCATTTTTTTTGTTTATGAGTGTTTATGGGTGTGCTGAGTGTCTTCTTTTAGACCAAATGTAAGCTCCTTTTAAGCAGGCTGTGTCAGTTTTGTTATTTTCAAACCTTAGCACCATGCTGGACACAAAGTAGACGCTGAGTAAATCTTGAATGAGTGAATAAGGTGGTCAGGTTGGGTCAAATGTCCAATGGGGATGGGGTGTAGAGGAAATTCTACAATGAGAGTGCAGGAGTAATGGTTTGCCCATCCTACCAAGTTCCCCACCCTGAAGTTCTGGAGTGCCAAGAACAGGTGCTGAGGGCAGCCAAAGTCTCCCCTCCCCTGTGTCTCTCTCTTACTGGCAAGGAATTGCGCTTGAGGATCACAGTGTATGTGAAGGTGAATGTCCTACAACATGGGGAATAAAGTCCAAGTTAGGAGGGTTTAAGTCAGAGCAGGGAACCATGGCCAGGTTTGATTGGGGATGGGTCAGACCACGCCCAGTCCCCTGACTCCCTGCCCTCGAGGAGGTTTGGAGAGACACAAAGAGACCATAATTTCCCCAAAACCATAAAGGAGAAATACAAACTATCAAGGGAGGCAAGAACCAACCCTGGACTCGGTGTCCTGGCCTTTTGCCTTGGCTTCCCAAATCGGGACTATGGCAGCAGTGCGAGGTGAGGAACCCAATTTCTCTTTCCCTCCCTTCTGCCTTTCTCCCCTATCTCTATTGTAGAATTCTGGATTCAGCCACCAGGAGGCGCGGACGGGCTGCTTTGGGAGGGAAGCTGAGGCCGCCGGGCTGGTGGAAGAGGCAGCTGGTAGGAGGTTGAGGTTGGGAGGGGTGGCGGGCGGGCGCCCATTGCGAGTGCGTCAGGCTGTGCGTCTTCGCCCGGTCGGTGACGCGGGCCCGGGTGTTAGATCCGAGGCTGCGGGGTGTCTGTCAGACTGGACGCTGTGTTTACAGGAGCTGGGGCCCAGGGTCTGGGCATGCCCCTGAAGTTGGGGCTCCACCTGGGAGGGCTGTTTCCAGTCCAGGTGTTGGTCAGATCAGAAGACTGTATTCCGTAGGAGGGTGTGTGTGTGTGTGTGTGTGTGTGTGTGTGTGTGTGTGTGTGTGTGTTTCAAAGACTTGGGGGAAGTGGTGGTAGTAGTACAGCTGAGATCCAATTAGAATTAGGAGTCCGGCTGAGATTTGGGGTGGGGACCCTGTGTGTGGGGTGAGCAGGGCCACTGCTCCTCTTCTAGTCCTAAGTTCCCATCTTGGCTTGCACTATGAAGCTGTGGGGCACTAGCCAGCCTCTCCCCTCCCCTGTACCTCAGCTTCCTCATCAGGAAGATGGTGTATAGGTACCACTGCCCCCACCCTACAGTCCACAGCTTTTCATTCTAGCTGTCTGCACACCCACCAAGCACTGCCAATAGCTAGTTGCCCAGAAGACCTCTAGACTTCTCTCAAGATCTCCCCAGTCAGGGTCCCCTCCCTGACTCTGGACCTCAAAGTTGAGGGAGAAAGGAAAGAATGAACCACTGAGGGGAAGGAGCAAGAAAGGGGCTGTCAGGGGTCCCTGCCTGGTGTGCCAGAATGGGACTCTGGGTTTCTGTCCCTTTCCTGTACTATGGACCCCTCCCAGCTTCCTTTCTTTGTCCATTAGGTTGGTCCAGCTCCAGTCCCCCAGTCTCCCTTCATCCAACCCCCTCTTAGCCCCCCTCCCAATCCCCCAGCAGCTGGCCCTGTTTGTTTTCCCCGATCAGTTTTGCCCAGAGCTTCCTGAGGGTGGATGCACAGGTGGCTTTGTTTGCCAGCTCAGCACCCTCATTGCTGCCTCCTCCACAGCCACAGCCTTGGCCTTTAGGTGTGGAGAGGGAGAGTTAGGAAGACAAAACAAACAAACAAAAAAGTGTCCCCACGTCCACACTTTCAAGAGACCTCAAGATCTCATAGAGGTCTCATCACCTCAGAGAACCCATCCAGTTCATTAAAAAAAAAAAAAAAAAAAAATATATATATATATATATATATATACACATATATATATATATATATAATTGATTTTTTTACAGAGAGGAAGGGAGAGGGATAGAGAATTAGAAACATCGATGAGAGAGAAACATCGATCAGCTGCCTCCTGCACACCCCCTACTGGAGATGTGCCCGCAACCAACATATATGCCCTTGACCGGAATCGAACCTGGGACCCTTCAGTCAGCAGGCCGATGCTCTATCCACTGAGCCAAACCGGTTAGGGCTCTTCATCTCTTATAGGGACCAAAGTTCCACAGAGAAATCCTCAGGACATTCCCCCACTTATGATTCTACCCAAACACCCATCTCATAAGGCACCCTAAGATCTCACAGAGAAAGCCTTAGACCCAGTTCTGTTTCCTGTAGATCCCACTCATACCCCCATCCTATATGGGGACATGTAGATCCAACAAAGAAACCCTCAGAACCAATCCTGGCCTTTCACCCAGGTCCCCATCCCAATTAAAGGCCCTGAGAATCCCCAGAGAAGTGATGTCCCCTTCATATAGAGCCCCATCCCATAAAAGGCCCAACTTCTCAGTCCTGTTGGGCAGCTGAGAAGTGCCTGGTGGCCCTTGTCCTATCAAATCAGCCTGCTCTCACCCTTACCCCTCATTTCACTGGGAAATCAGCCAGGGCTTTGGTGACTGAAGATGCAAATTCTGTGAATGGTGCCCTCTTGCACCCTTGTACCATCACCAGCCCCTCCTTTGCAGCTCTGCTCCTCCACCCCAGGTCTGGAGCCAGGAACAGGCAGATGAGCACTTTCCCTGGGGCTGTGAGGCCTGGTCTCCTGGGAGACAGAGATAACAGTGAGAGACCAGCTCAGCCCCAGCGGGGTCCAACAGCTGGGCCTCAAAGAGGTGGGTCTTGAGGGGGTGGGAGCCCCACCCACACAGACCCATTGTCTTATCCTGCTATAAACAGAGCCCCTCAGTAGGGATAGAGAGCTGGCCACCATCCAGGGAGATGGAAGGCAGCTTTTACCACTACCCACTCACCCAGACACAAAGGCACAGGCTGGCACAGGGCAACAGGGAGTGTGTGCACGCATACACATGTTCACAGAGTACAGGCACATGGATGGGTCCCACATGCACCACAGGTAAACATCCTAGCATTTAATAAACACCTCAAAGTCACACTCATTGATGTGCTGACATTGCTCACTCATTTCTCAAATATTTAGTAAGATGTACTATGTGCCAGGCACTGTGCTGAGTGTTGGAGTGACGCCTGAGTATGCACCTTCACATGCACATATCCCGCTCATGGTCACCTAGAGAAGATCATCTCAGCCACCCACCCATCATCATACACCGAAGATGGGCTCTGGAGTTACACTGCTGCCTGGGTTCAAATCCAAGCTCCACTGCTTATAAGTTAGATGAACTTGTACTCTATTTCTCAGCTTTTCCCTCTGTAAAATGGGAATAATAGTCTTAAAAACTGCTGTGAAGATTTAAATCCATGTAAAACACAGCCTGCTGTATGCACCCAATAAATGTTAGCTGTTCCTGTTGTGTTTATAACTGGCTTTGCTGCATGGTTCTGCCCACCCCCTGGGGCTGGGGTGGGGAGAAGAGAGGAGCCAGGGCAGCAAGCATAAGTCTGGGATCTGCATCCCACTTCCCACCCTTGCCTGTGGAAGCCAGCCTAGCACTCAGGATGAGGAGCCTTTCTGCCTCACCCCATTCCTGTCACTCTGCTGTGACCTGTTTGGGAGGACTGGGAAGGTCAGAGGGGAGTATCCCAATCCTTTGTTCTTGTTCAGGCCTCTGCTGTTCTGGAAAGAATGCTTGGGAGTGAAACTGGAGATCTGACTTCTGGTCCCCACACCTTTTCTGGCTCTATATGTGGTCTTAAGCAGGGCACTTCCCCTCTTGGGGACCTCAGTTTTGTACCTGTAAACTAAGCTAACTGCTGATCCCTGAGGGGCCTCCCAGTCATGATTTCCGTGATCCCATGATGCCTCAGGAAGGTTCCCCGCTCTTCCTACCCAGCTTCCCCCCCCCCCCCCTCTCAGACCTAGCCAGTGTGAGGGGGCGAGTTGCCTGCTGTCACCATGGGGACTAATCTCTAAGAAGGTCATTGAGCCTCGGCTTCTGCCTTGGCCTGATGGGGATTAGTACCTGGGTATGAACGCCACCCCCCTTGCTTCCAAGCCCAGGTCCCCCACTCTTTATAGACCCTGGGCAGCTTCCACACCCAGAGGCTCCAAGGCTGGGCCAGAATCAGCAGGTGGACAGTGGAGGCAGGGCAGCTGCCAGTTGTCTGTCTTTCAGTCCAGCTGTGGCCAAGAGAGAAAGGGGGAGAGATGGAGTCAGACCATGCCCCACTCATGGCCTGAGTCTTGCCCCTCTTTGGCTTCTGCTTCTTAATGGGGAAGAGACTGGTCCCCCAAAAGAGGGTGTCACTCCCACCTCCAGCCCTGGCTGTCCCATTTGCAGCCCACACTTTCTCCTCTTCTGGAGGCAATTTCCCCTCACCAATGTGGGATGGGGTGAAGGCTGTTTCCACATCACCTCCCCCTCCTTCTACATATACTGTGCCTTCCACCTCTGGTTACCTGACCTCTGACCCTCCATCTCTTTTAAGTGTACATCTCTGTTATCTCACATTGTCTCTGTCCCTCTTTGGGTTCTCTCAGGTGGTCTCTGCCTCTCTCTCAGGTCTCTCTCTAGCTTTTGCTTTCATTGTGGGTGTATGTGTGTGTGTGTGTGTGGGGGGGGGGGTGTCTGCAGTCTCTTGGGCCTTGAAATTTCCCTTATGGTTCTCACACACCTTTGGGCAGCACCCTCTGTCTGTCTGTCTGTCTTCTGGCTGTGTTCTTGGCCCTCATCTCATCCTTCTTCCCAATGTCATTTCCAGCTGGCAGTCTCCCAGTCCCACCACTGCCTGAACTCCAAGCTCAGTCCCTTTTCCTGCTCCCTCCCCTGCCCAGGGTGCTGACAGGGAAGACAGGAAGCAGGCTCTGGCTGGGAGCTGGACAGGCGAGGGGGGATGGGCCCCCTCAAACACCAGCTGCTGAGCACCCCCCCTTATGCAGGCAGCCTGGCACCTGCAGGCCTGCCTGGCGCCTAGAGACTCCGCCCCTGACCAGGCAGGGGAGGAGGGACCTGGATGAGGAGACAGATCCCTGGCCAGGGCCAGGATATGCAGGTCTTCATGATGAGTGGGGGGTAGAGGCCCAGGGAAATTAGGCTCTGGGGGGAAGAGGAATAAGGGCATGTCCCAGACCACTGGTAGCCTCATTTTCACAACACCCGCCCCCCTCAAAGGACTGCTCTGTGTGTGTCTTAGGGATCATTCTAGGGAGACCTTTGTTGTGCAGCCCCAGGATCTAGAGTCCCAGCCAGAGGGGAGGAGCTCTAGCACCCCCTCTGTGATTGGGGGAGGGGAGAGGAAGCCCTCCAAGACACAGGGAGGACATGCCAGCGCCAGGCCTAATCCCTAAGAGGCACATCATTCAGTGCCAGGCAAGGAGCAGAGGGCTAAGCCCAGGACAGAAGCCTGGTCAGTGAGGTCAGAATGGGGACCGCACACACCCCAGCCTGGGACCCATGCATCCCTCCTTCCCCTCCTTCCCATACACGGCTGCTGTGCCCACAGATCCCATCTGTAATGCCCCCCTCTCCCCAGACCTGCCTGGGATCTGTCAGAGCCATCTCATCCCCACTCCTTCTTTCTTTCTCTGCAACAAGGACACAGCAGATCCCCATGGGGCCTGAGGGTGGTCGTGTGAAGTGTGGCAGTGGAGTGGGGGGGGGGGGTGAGAGAGGGGGACAAGCCAGCAAGCACCTCCAGCAACAGCCAGATAGAGCTGGAAGGGACCAGTGACTCCTGACCCTTGTTCTCATATCCCTGCGGGCTGCCTAGGCCTGGGTGTGTGGCGATACATTCCCTCCCCATGAGGCTTCCTCACCCTAAGGGGGAACTAGGGCTCCATATTGCTGTCCAAAGAGCCTTACTTCCACCTCCGATCTACAACTAGCCATTCCATCCAGGGCTGGCTCAGCATCACCATCAATTTTGGAAAGGGGAATGGAGGACACCTGGAGTCAAGGACAGACTCAGCTAGGGGCTCAGACTGATCAAAGGCCTTGTGTGGAGCCCTCAGTTCTAAGGTCTCTTAGCAGGAGGCCAGGGTCATGAGCAATCTCTGTTCCCCTCCTCTATGTCAGATCTTAGCACTTTGAGTCCCTGGAAAGGGAGATGGTCTGTCCCAGGTTTGGATTATAGCTAATGACTCATGGACTCTCAGCTATGCTGGGGGCCACACAGACCCCACCCCCATCCTGAAACAAGAGGTTGAGGAACTATGAAGTTTGGGGAAGGTAGTGAGCTGCTGTGCCTTGGGACGGGACATGGGAAGACTGAAAGAGAGGCCAGAGAGATGGCAGTGAGTGAACCTTCAAGCGGGCAGTACCATAGGGATCTGGAGGAGAGACTTGATCGCCATCATGGCTCTAGCCCACCCCATCCGGCTTCACATCTCACCACTACTGCTTCACTCCCTTTGTGGGCCTCCAGCTTTCCCAGGAACCAGGATATGAAGACTCACGGGAGGCCAGACCATCATCCTCATTTTGCAAATGTGAAAGCCCCAGGAGAGGCCGAGAACGACTTGCCCAAGGCCACAGAAGTCGCTGGGACAGAGTCGACCAGAAACTGGGTTTCTACCTCCGAAAGGCTCCTGTTCTGGGTCACAGCCCTCTATGCCATCCGATGGAGCCTGCCCTGTGGCCTGGTTACCCCAGTAGAGCCCGGCAGCCTAGGGGTTTCGAGCCAGGGCAGGACAAGGCAAAGCGGGTGGGGCCGGATGGGAGCCGGATCTCGCCTGGGAGCGGCGCACAGCCTCTCCGACCCGTGTGGCAGCGGCGGCGGCGGCAGGTGCCTGCGTGGCGGTGGGGCTGGGCCTCCGGGCGGATGCTGACAGGCCGCCCCTGCCTCACGCGAGCCGAACGAACAAAACGCTCAGGTCCGGTTTGTGCGAGGGGCTCGTCGCGGGGCGGGAGCGGAGGGCCCGGGGCCTGGCTGTGGCCCTTGGTGATCCGGTCCTGGTCTTCCGCGAGCGAGCGCAGTGCCGCACTGCCCCCCGCCAGCCGCCGCCTCGCCTGCGCGCATCTGCGGCTGACACGTCGGCGGCCAGGGAGGCCACCGCAGGTGCGCACCTGGCCTGCCCCTCCCTTCCTGGCCACTCTCCACCCTCTCGGGCCGTTTGGCTAAGTCTGCAGCGCACACCTCGGAGCTTGTGCCAAAGCCCGGGCTCAGCGCCCTCTTATACGGCCTCTTCAGTCCCCGCCCCTAGACACACATACACACACGCACACTCACACCTGTCCGGGCCTCGTTTGCTCGGGGCAAATATTGACTCAGAGGAGGCGGAGCGCCCCAACCCCCTCCCCGCCCCGGCTGGGCTCCAGGGCCAGAGCTCCTCCAGGCCTTGGCGGCGGGGGGCGGGGGGAGCGTTGGGGACCTGGGTGCCTCTGGAACAACACCAGATGTCACTTTTCCACCCACTTGCCTCTAGCGGGGGGTGGGGAGAGAGGATGGGAGGAGCCGAAGAGCAGAAGAGCAAAGGACACAGGCTGCCTGGCGGAGGTTAGGGGGAGCGGAGGTGGGTATCTCAGGGAAGGCGGGACACCTCTGGTCAGGGGACTCAGAGTTATGACGCGAGTCACTGGTAGAGACTGTGGCCCTCTGTCTAATAGAGACCTACACCGGCGCCCCAGTGTCTAGTAACTTGGTCCTCCTCGAAGCGCTTCGGTTTCCCTTTCTTTCCAGTCTATTAGCAGAGCCCCAGGAGCCCCGCAGCTGCTGGAAAAAAAGGCTAAGGGCGGAGTGGCCAGGCCTCGGAGAGGTCACCTCGACCCGAGGCCACCTGCTGCACTGACCAGGCGTGGCGCTCAGTTTCTGTCCACCTGGCTACACTGTGTTTAAGGCCAGTCGGACCCCAACCAAAGCGCCCTCCCCTGGCCTGACCAGATACAGCGCCGAGCCTCGGTGTGGAGTGGAGAGGGCAATCTCCCAGCCAGCCCCTAGGTCTCCGATGAGTTGTGGCACTCCACAGCCGCTCCCACCATCTGTTTCGTAGCAAACCCAGTGCGAGTTGCTTCCGCGTTGGGGAAATAAAAACGGATATAGAAAGAAACAAATAAAAATTAAAAAGCTAGATGCTTTACTGGTGGGGCGGTGGAGAGGGGACCGGTTAGAACCTATCAAGCAAATCGAAGGGGCTGGGCGCTGGCCCCCGCAGAGTGTCGGCTGGGAGCGGCGGCACCGGCCGAGGCACCGCTGTTTGGGGCGCCCCCTGCAGCAGGTCTAGAGTCGGAATCCTGGAAGACAGAAAGCCCCAGGTAGGGGCGAGGGCGAGATTTGGGACCAAACCTGCCCGTCCCTACCACCCCTCACACCCCTCCGTTGCCGTCCACGCGGCGCTGGCCGGGGTGCCCCCACCTGCCGAGCGGCGGCAGAGCGATGACGCGCGGCCGCGAGGTGAGCACCACCTCCCCTCTGCTCGCCTCCACTAGGATGTTCTGGATTATGTTCTCCAGCAGCGCCTCCTGCAGGTTGGCGAAAGCCGGGAGCCTGCGGGGGACCAGAGAGTAGGTGTCAGGGCTGTCACCCACCACAATCACATTCTCTGCTGGCCTCCTCGGTGCCGTACCGTGTGCCACGTGCTCTACCTGGATTCTCATTGACCTCCCCACCCTCCCAACACTAGGCGGCGTCCTCGTTCCAAGTTTACCGACACTTACAGAGCCCAAGTTGTCAAGTGTTATGTTGCTGGCACAGTAGTGTGGTTCGAACCCAGGCAATTGTAGTCCGCATCTCTCGGCCACGTTTGGGGAAAGGCATCCAACAATGAGAATGTACAGAAGGGACTACATGGGGCCTAGGGAATCCCAACCCCAAAAGAAAGCAACCACGGAGCAATCCTAGGGAAAGTGGTACAAGAGGAGGTGGAACTTCTCTCCTGGTTCTAGAAACCCGTTTAAGAGATCGTGAAGACTATAACTACTCTCCTTGTAGTGGTATGACGGTGAATGTTAATAGGCAGGTCTTGGAGAAAAAAATTAAAGCTCAGACTGCCGTTCTGCAAATACTCCCACCCAGGCCTTACTCTTCCAACCGTTGAACACTGAGTTGGAAGACATGTGCACAGGAGGCCACCCCAGTATACCACTCTCTTGCAGGAAGGATCCTTCTGCACACAGCCCTCCTCCAAACCCTCACCTGCGTCTGGCTGCTCACCTGCTGATGGCCATCTTCTCATCCTGCTCTCGCTCCTCCTTCATTATGATCTTCAGCTGCTGCTGCCACCACCATTTCAGGGACTCCTGGGACGAAGGCTGCTGTGTGGTTTCGGTCTCCGTCCAGGTCGACTTCTCTTCCTTCTTCTTCATCATCTCTTCATCCTCCACAGGATCCTCTTTGCTGCTCTCTTCCTCCTCTTTCTTCTCTTTCTCCTCTTCTTCTTCCTCTTCTTCCTCTTCCTCTTCCTCCTCTTCCTCTTCTTCCTTCTCCTCTTCCCCATCTTCCTCCCCCAGATCCCATTTGTCCTCCTCCTGCTCCTTGCCTTCCTTGTCCCCCAAGCTGCTGGAGGACAGAAACAGGCCTGGTCCTATGTGCAGGCTGCTGGACTGGGCCATGAACCTGGCTGACTGCTCACTCCAGAACTGGCAAAAGTAAGGAATCTGCTCCACTAGGCTTTGGTCCATGGCTTCATGGAAGGTCTTATCTTCCAGCAAGCCCCTGGGTGGCAGGGAGGAAGAGAAAGTTCTCACTGAGAGGCCTTGTGGCCCCCTGTGAGGCTTTGGTTTCAGTGTTCCCCAAGTAGTGGTTCTCGCCTACTGGGTCCACAAACAGGAGCTAAGTGGGGGAGGGAAGCCCTTGGTCCATTGCTCCTACCCCTCTCCTTCTTTAGAGGAAGGTATCTCTGGACCCTATGGAGCCTTGGAGGTGAACATTATATGCTAGAGACAGAGCCAGAAAGTCTGAGTTACACACACGAGGGACAGGAACCCTGAGGAGAATGTGAACTGGCTCTAGACATCATCTACCAGCCGTGGACAGGGCAGAACTTGGGACCCCGCCTTGATGATCCCTCCGTCCAGCTCTACGGGAGCTGTACCATCCTAGAGAGCCTGGGGCCATCAATGGAAGGATCTTGTGAGGAAATTTTATTTTTCAGGAAAGGAAGGGCTAGGACTTCAGCGGCTGTGAGTGGACTCAGAATTGACTGAATGGGCTGGAGAAATGAGGGTTAGGGTCCACAGGGTGGACAGTCACCTGATGATGGTGGTGAGACAGTCAACCAAAAGCTGCTTCTTCTGCTTGGAGACAGGGGCCCACGTGTCAGTGGATTCTTTCTCAGAAGCCTCTGACTCCTCCCTGACACACGTCCTCTTTGGCAGCATCCTGGGGTGAGCCATGACATTGAGTGGCCTGGACAAGCCACCATGCAGGGACTGGGGGCACAAGCGGTGGTGGTGGCCTCCCAGTCAAGAGGACATAGTGCTACTGCATTTGGGGAACTAAACCCAACCCTCAGAGTTGATGCAGGACCTGGAGAGGCTCCCAGTTGGAAAGGAAGGAAGGAGAGATGGGGAAGCCTAGGTGGGTTCCCTAGAGGCCTCTGGCTCTTTGCCTCCTCTGCATGTGGGCTTTAGCAGTAATGGGGGCATCTTGGGCCCAACAATGCCATATTAGCCCCAATCTCCCCCACCCCTGCCACTGCACCTGTTCCCGCCCTCAGTAAGGGTTGGGTCTGGGCAGCCCCTGTTCTGGAGAGGGAGGAGGGTAGAAAGTAGAGGATGGAGACCCCTCACTCCCTGAGAGTTCACCGGTACAAGAAGTGTCGGGGAAAGTCAGAGAAGAAGTTGTCCAGGAAGTAGTCGATGGCATGGGCGCGGGCAGTGAGGCCCAAGTAGAGCAGGCCTGGCGAGGGTGGCTGGGGACATGGCCAGGATGTCTCCTCCTTTGGGATCCTAAGATTCCAGCTGGTGGGTGGATCGAAAGACTGCTGTTTCTTGATGGGGGGCAGCGTCTTTGGGAAGAGGGAGGCAATGATGGCAGGGGCTTCAGGACTGTACTCCCATCACCAATGGTCTTTTGGGCCATGCAGGGGTTTGACTCTACCCTTCTAGGAGGCTGGACCAGGGGTTGGAGGTATCTTTGAGAGCGAGCAAGGACCCTCTCAGGTTATCCAAGGAGATGGTCCTGGGGCTTATTGCTTTACCTTGTACCTCCTCACAGGTTCATAGGCTTCATAATACGCCCTTTTCTGTGAAAGCAAAGAGACCCCTGCTTAGGATACAAGAGGCCTAGAGGCCTGAAGCCAATGCCAGGACCTGCTGCCCTCTTGAACTTGCCCAAGTTCTAGAAACACCTTCTTCCAGAACCTTCCTTAGGAAAGTGTAACCTAAAGACAAGGAAAATCTAGTTATCCAACTGAAGGAGAGAGGAGGTGCCGCCAAATATGTGTAGGCTGCCCCAAAAGGCTTGTCTTTGTGCCCTGGAGCTTTGGGGTTTGGTGTGATAAGGAAACAGCCCTCTTATTAAGATTTAATTCAGAAAAAAGGGTTTAATGCAGAAATCCCTTCTTCTGTGGCCTCAAGATATGATTTGCCTCCACGGTTGGATCAGAGCTTTATTTTTTTAAAAATATATTTTATTGATTTTTTACAGAGAGGAAGGGAGAGGGATAGAAGAGTTAGAAACATCGATGAGAGAGAAACATCGATCAGCTGCCTCCTGCACACTCCCTACTGGGTATGTGCCCGCAACCAAGGTATATGCCCTTGACTGGAATCAAACCCAGGACCCTTGAGTCCACAGGCCGACGTTCTATCCACTGAGCCAAACCAATTAGGGCGGGTCAGAGCTTTAGAGGGGAGCAGTCCCCCCTTGGAAGCTATGTGGTGGACACAAAGGTGATCAAGGAACATGAATACTACCATGGGAAAGCTATGAGATTGGAGGAGGAACCAAGATACATTTTGTCTTATGTTTATCATTGGTCTCCCCCGACAAATGCTCATAGCATCTTTAATGAATGCCTACTGGGGGGTGGGGGGGGGGGGTGGGGGGGGAGGCACTTTACATGTATTAACTCATTTGATCCCCCAAAGAGCGCTCAAAGCAGAAAATATTTTACTTACACTTAAAATATTTTGAAAACTTTCATTTTTAACCTTGGGAAATTTCAGACATATATAAATTTGTATACAAAGAATCTTCCATTACCCACCACCCAGCTTCAATAATTAGCAACTCACAGCCAATCTTGTCTCATCTCTACTCCACCTCTGAATTATCTTGAAGCCAATCCCAGATGTCATATTACCCCTCCCTCCCCCCCCCCCCCCCCCCCAGTTTACAGTTGAGGGAACTGAGAGGTTAAATAATTTGATCAAGATCACAGAGCTAGAAATTATCCAAACCGGGCAACTTGTTCCCAGAGTCTACACCCGAAACCACCGTACTGCACTGTTCGCCATCAGAAGGTGAGCTCTATCTTGTTTCCTCTGGTCCCTAGTACCCAGCACTTCAAAGGCACCTGTTAAGTACTAGCTACATGAAGCAGGATGGTCAGCCAGCCTTCTGTATCCAGAGTCTCTTGAGGAGATATTATGATTAGTTTAATGAAAGAAATCTACTCTCTTAAGGCAGGCTGGCCAGTTTTGCATGTAAGACCCCCTCAGATCATTACTTCTGTCATCTCTGGTAAGGCCAATCAGAAATATCTATGGTGTTCAAGGCCCACTCTGCCCTCCTCACCTTCACTTTCCTATCTGTGATAGTGAACTCCACTTCCTGCCGCACCTTCTCATCCTGCCACTCCTGCAGTTCCTTTTGGAACTCCTTCAGGAGGTCCTGCCGGTACACCTGTGGCACAGGACAAGGAACGAGAAGACTAAGGTCTGGGCAGCTTGCTGTGGGCCCCCTGTCCTTCCAGGAGCTGGTTCACCCTGGGGATCTGGGGATCTAATAGGGCTGGGAGTTGTGCTCTAACTCAGCTTCTTTCTGGGGCTGATCCTACCTTGCATACCAGGTCCATGCTGTAGAAACTGGCATGCACTGAGGCCTTCAGAGTTACCACAAATGGGATCGTCTCTTCCGGAGCCACCTTCCCTTTCATGGGGCTCACGGACACCTGTTGGTTTGGGGAAGGAGTCTCTAGAGCTTCACAGAGATGGAATGGGACAAGATGAGATGGTATGGTATGAAGTGGGGTGGGATGTATGGATGGGAGGGAATAGGATGGGGTGGGATGAGATGGGACAAGGGGGTAGGTCTGGAACTCTGCTGGAGGTTCAGAATCTGTGGACACAAGCGGCTCTCACCTCCCCGAAGTCTAGAGGCTTCAGTTGCCAGGCAAAGACAATTGTCTCATTTTTGGAGCTGTTGTTAAGGAACAGCAGGCGGCTGCACTTGCTCTGCACAGGAATATTTCCCAGGGAGACATGAGACTGGGACAGGAAGACATCCTATTGGTGGAGACAACACAACAGCAACTTTGGGATGTGAAAAAATAATAATCAGAGCAACCACTACCGATTACTGAGTGCTTTCAACAGTCCAGGTACCGTGGTAGGCAATTAACATGCATTTGATCCTCCCAATAGCCCTATGATACAGGTTCTACTGCTATTCCCATTTTACAGATATGCTGCTGAGGTTCAGAGAGCATAAATATTTTCTCCAAAGGTCTCTCACAGGTGAAGCTTGGGTAAACCTAGCTTTACTCTGAATCCTATGATTTTGACCATTAAAATGGGCTTGGAAAGGCTGAGAAATCAGAATTTGCTTAAAGAAGACAGAAATAAAGAAATTGTTTGAGGCCCTGAAGGATGGTTATAAATTAATGGGTGACCAGCTGTTGTTATTGTCACTGGGCACAGAACAGGAGCTGTTATAGGGGTGTCTGGGAAGACTTGAGGCTACATGAAAGGAACACTTTTTCTCTGTCCAGACTGAGTGCTTCCAGGGCTGGGACTTTGTCGGACTCTTCTCTGTGTCCCCAGGGCCTCCATAGTGCTTATCCTGCAGTAAGAGTCCAAAAGGGTAGTGGTGGAAGGGTGGACAGGCAGATATAGGAGCGGGTAATGATTAGATGGTGCCTGGAAGGATGGATGGAGAACTGCATGGATGGATGGATATGTGGATGAGTAAACTGGCATACAGGTCAGTGAGGAGATGGATAGATGGGTGGATGGATAAATGGGTCAGACCTCCCAACAGTGAGGAGTATGTGAACTAAAGGTAGTGTTAGTGACTCTAGATATCTTTCAGCAAATCCATCTAGGTCCAGGGGTGGGCTGTTCTGTTTGAAAATAATACCTTAGAGCCCTAGGTATTATCTACCCCTTCTTTCTACGCCTTCTAGTAACCTCACCCTAATGGCCAGAGAAGAGGGTGGACTGGCTTGAGCAGGAACACCTGTGGTCACTAGGTGGCAGGGTAAGCCTCCCATGGAGCTGGTGCTGCCTCCTAAACCTGGAGGAAGTCTCGTTCCAGACTTCACCTCTGTATCTCTCCATTCTCCACATCATACAACTTCCTTCCCAGCCTCCCTATTCCCATGCACTTGCCACCCTGGGCCCTCAGGCTCCTCCTAGGCCTCAGACCTTCCCAGCTCCCTTCCCCCTACCTGTCCAGGAGCCATCAGCCTTGAATGTGTGGAGCTGTTGTCCCATGAGGAGATATTGTGGAAAGGCGCTGTATCCCCCAAGGCATGGGGGTCATAGCCCACTCCCTGGAATTGGATTTTGGCCGAGTGCCATCCCAGGATGTGGATGGGCACCTCCACCTGGGCAGTTAGGAGGGTGGGGGAAAGGACTAGTCAGAGCAAGGCCTGCTGAGGAGGCCAATTTCAAGCCCCGCCCCATGTTAGCCCAGGCTGCTACTCACTGTGTAGGTCTTGGCCTCGATTGGTGAGAAGATCCACAAGATCTGAGCGGTGGTGCCTGGCTGGATCTCCCCTTCAGGGTTGAGGCAGCAGAAGATGGGGTGGTCAAAATTTTTTGCCTGAACTTGCAACAGGATGTCGGTCTGGACCTCATATGTCACAGGCACCGAGCCACCGTTGTACAGCTCATATATCTGCAGGGGGTGGAGATAAGGAAACCTCCGTACAGGCTCAGGGCTGCAATGCAGAGAGCCTGGGATTCTGTGTCCACTGCGGGAGGGCAGGTTGGTCTCCATAAGTCACACTTACAGTCCCAGAGCTCCCCTAAGTACCTCTGATTTCCCTTCTGGCTTCATCATCCAAGAAGTATATAACTGTATTTGCAGGCTGTGATATTTTAAGATAATCTGTAATCTTCGTTTTATTTGCTCTGAACTTACCTTTGTCAAGGTATAAGGGGACACTTAGCTCATGTCCTTAGTATTGGCATTTAGGGAAATTGTCCAAGCAAGCACCATCCTGACTCTTCATCATTTTCTAGGCTCCGGTTCTAGTCACCTGTGCAACTGCCACTTTCCACATCTGCTATCAGAGGCCTTCCTGCTTAAAGGCAGACAAGGGAGAGCAGAAGGAAGGCATGCGGTCCCCCAGGATTAACTTCAAAGTTTGGGAATCACAGAACGTCCTGGAAGAAACCAGAGATCTTCTGGTCCAATTAGTCATTTTAGAGATGAGCAAACAGAAGCCAGAGAGAACTAAGTGTTCATCTGGACTGAGGCCCAGTCCTCTCATCTTGTTTAGCACCCACTCCTGAATATGCTGACTTTATTTCTCTAGCCTGGACCGTCCCCTGAGCATCAGACCTGTACCAACTTCTACTGGATAACCCCTCTTGGTTGTCTCACAAGCATCTCAAATTTGCCCAAAACCAACCTCTTCACTCTAAAACCTGTTCCTCCCTGCAGTGTATCTCCTTTTAGTAAATGGCATTACATACTCCCAGTAGCTCAAACTAGGAGGCCAATGCACCCTCTTTCCCTCACTTTCTCTCTCTCTCTTTAAAAAAAATTTTTTGTTTTTACTGATTTCAGAGAGGTAGGGAGAGAGAGAGTATGAGAGAAACATCAATGATGAGAGAGAATTATTAATCGGCTCTTCCTGCCCACCCCACACTGGGGATTGAGCCTGCAACCTGGGCCTGGGCCCTGACTGGGAATTGAACTGTGACCTCCTGGTTCATAGATTTGATACTCAGCCACTGAGCCACACCAGCCAGGCTCCCTCCCCTTTTCACTTCCCAGATCCAATCCCCAGCAAGTCCCAATGATTCTACCTCCAAAATGTAAATTAAATCTGTTTACTTCTCTCTCTTTCCACTGCCCTCTTGCAAGTCCAGGCCATCATCTGTCATGAACGAAAGAGGAAGCTCGCCCATAGTTGTGGGGTTTGGTTGGAGGCACAACTGGGTCTGCTGGCTCCTTGTCTGAGGGCATTTTCCATTGTCTGCATTCAGGGCCACAGGAGAGTGGTCTGGTCGCTCTGAAAGCTCTCCTGGGGCACATGAGCCTTTGACTTCCTTTTTGGGATTCTGGACCTCTGCAAGCTTGGGCATGCCCCGCCTCAGGTGGGGCTTCTGGGAAGCCAGTGAAGTAGAAGGTGACGTAGGGAAGTGAACAGAGCTTGCTGCTGGCGACCCCATCTCAGGTTGTCATTTCTCTTCCTCTAGGCCAGCGGTTCTCAACCTGTGGGTCGCAGCCCCTTTGGGGGTCGAACGACCCTTTCACAGGGGTCGATTAAGACCATTGGAAAACACATATATAGTTACATATTGCTTTTGTGATTAATCACTATGCTTTATTTATGTTCAATTTGTAAACAATGAAATTGGGGGTTACCACAATATAAGGAACTGTATTAAAGGATCTCGGCATTAGGAAGGTTGAGAACCACTGCTCTAGGCTAAATGGCCAGAGGCCCCTGCCCAGAAACACAAGGGCTTCTAAACAGTTGGAAATTTCAGAGCTATAAAATACTTAGGGAAATACTATGCCTCCCTCTTGGAGATTTTCAATGTATGTTTTCACAGCAAAGGAACCCGATTCGGGTGAATTCACGATGCAGAAAGATATCCCTCTCAAAGCAGTGATTTTTAAATGTGGCTGAGACCTATTAGTGAGCAGGTCATGAAACCAATTTAGTGGGTTATGTCCAGCATTTTTTAAAAAAGTAACAGAATATAATAAAACAAACCATCAGAGCACTTTGCATGTATGTATTGATTTGTGATCTGGGGTGGGTTATCAGTGTGGTTTGAAGAATCCTGTGCTAGAGGAACAAATATAATAACCTTTCTTTTGCATGGGAATGAGGCCTGGCAGAGGGTTGGGCACTGGGCACCAGGAAGCTGAAGCCTCTTGCCTTGGGTCTCTCGGGGTCCAACCTGCAGGCCCATCTCTTAGAGTGAGGGCTTCCGGAAGGCAGTGTCTTTGTCACCCTGTCAAGAACTTTTGCAGATACACATAGGTCAACAAGTAGGCCTCTTGGTGAGCAGGACAATGTAGACCACTGACCTGGCGCGGGGGCAGTGTGTCACCGATCCGGACAGGGATGAACTGGTGCACGGTGGAGGTGAAGTGCACGTACTTCTGCTCCAGGTTCACTGTCACACCTATGAAATTTATCTGGAGATAGACAGATCATGAGTAGCATTCATCCCAGGGAGGAAGTGAAGCCCCCAGCAGAGAGACCCAGACCCCAGCTCCTTGGGGGTATAAGTCCCTGCTCCTCTCTTGACTGTCCAATGACAGGATCAGGGCTGGGGCCTCACCAGGATCTCTCGGCCATGGGACACCTTGAAGAGCACTGGGAGGCGATCAGTGCTGATGAACAGGTGGCTGGAAGGGAGGGCACAAGTCCAGGATGAGTTAGGGAGCTTTGGTACCAGTGGGAGAACAAACGATCACAGCACACCAGTGGCTTTGAGTTGGCTTGCCCTGGGAGCATGTGGAAGCCCCTGAGTTGGGAAGGGACAAGAGGGGAATTAAACCTCCCCTGTAGGTGGGAAGGCAGAGTCCTCCCAGGGTGGTGGCTGCTCAGGGTACCCTGGGATCACACAGTGCAAGACCAGGATTCTCCGGGAGCCAGGGGAAAGGAGGGATCTTCAGGACTGGAAGTGCAGGGTGGGCAGTGCAGGGAAGGGGGCGGCGGGGAGAAGCACCTGTATTTGAGCTCCACCACCTGCTCCTGCCCAGGACTCAGGCTCCCAGTCTTGGGGCTGATAGAGAATATGCAATTGTCCTGCACACGCATGTGGTGCAGCTCGGTGCTGTCAAACTCTGTCTGCTCTGCCCATAGCTCCAGGTCGATCTGCAGGTCACTTGGAAAGAGAAAGGCCCTGGGAGGGGGTACAAAGCAGGAGGGGGCGAAGCCTCTTAGTCAGAATAGAGAGGCGGGAGCTCTGAGCCCCAGGAGGGAGGTGGGCAGCCTCCTCCATGCCTCTCTGCTTCATCCCACCTGGCAAGCTGTCCCATGCATGGCTGGGCAAACGTGGCTGCTGTAGAATGTCATTGCACAAGGACTAAACAGGAATTGAAGGCTGGGCGGGCTCCCATTGTGGGTTTGGGGGCTCAAGGAGGTTGCTTATATATGTGGGTCACTTAGAGCTGCCCATTAACCCTGGAGGGTTTTCTGTGACAAAACTCCATTTGAGGCTCCTAAGAATGCCAGCAATACCAACCCGGGCCCCCGAGAGGGACCGTGCCCAGCTTGGGCACAGGGCAGAGAGCAGAGGTCCCAGCAGGACTTGCGTTCTGGAATCTGAAGAAAGATGGGCCTAGATTAATGCCTCTGAAATGCCTGGTGCTGTAGTAAAGTAGACACTGCCCTTGCTGACAAAACAAGTGACAACGGAGGCCAAGATCACAACCTGAGGTCTGGCACAGAGAAGGCCCTAAACTGGCAGAGGCTATGAACAGGGAGCAGTCAGAGGGGAAAAGAAAATGGGCAACAAATCCGAAAAGGCTCAATGGGAGTTGGAAAAAGCAAATCAAAACTTCCTCCAGTTGATCTGAAATATTTTCACATCAGACATGTGAAGAGTTACATCCGGTGCTGTTATGTCTAGGAAGAAGAGATGCCCTCAAAAGTAGGTAGGGAGAGAAGGAGCTGCCGCCACCTTTTTTGGTAGGAATTTGGAATGAAAAATGTATATGCGCTCTGACACAGAAATTATATTTTGGGAAAGTCACAACCTCCTTTGTAGTGGAAAAATATAAAGCACTGAGAACTACTAATGTCATCCAATAGAGGAGTGGTTTCATAATTTATGGCCATGTAATGGGATATTATGCAACTACTAAAAAGAATGAGCTAGATCTATGTATTGATCTGTATTTATCTAAAGGGAACGTTATTGATATAATACTGAGCAGAAAGTAGTATGTAAAATGTGCTATTACTGAGAGAGAGAGAGAGAGAGAGAGAGAGAGAGAGAGAGAGAGAGAGAATAACCCTGTAGTTTTCGCTGGGCCTGTATGTTGTACAAGTGCTGAGGGAGGAAGCTCTCATCACCTCAGCAGGGCGGACTTGAAGGGGAGCAGGGGAAGTTCTTACTTTTCTCCCATCACCTTGTGTCGGTTGACTTGTTACAGGTGAATAAACAGCTTTTGTCATTTTTATCTGGGGGATATTGACCAGTGGAGATCTTGTCATTTTGGGGGTCATCTAAATAGTTTCAATACTTCCGTTTCCCTCACCGCCTTCACCCAGTCTCCCTCAAAATAATCCCGAGCCCCTTTTCCCTGCTGACCCTCTAGTGTGGGCTCCCCCATCCGGGGGCTGCAGCAGCCTCCCCACCTGTCCCCCTGCCTCAAACTGCTAATCCGTTTCTCTCTCCTAAACCCAGACCAGAGTGACAGGCCTGGTAAGTAGATGATGTCTTTGCCCTTCGTCCCAGTTTACATCCCATGGATGCTCTTGGGAAGAAGTCCAAACTCTCGGAAGGAGAAGGATTCTAAGGCCTAGACCAGCCGTGGGCAAACTACGGCCCGCGGGCCGGATCCAGCCCGTTTGAAATGAATAAAACTAAAAAAAAAAAAAGACTGTACCCTTTTATGTAATGATGTTTACTTTGAATTTATATTAGTTCACACAAACACTCCATCCATGCTTTTGTTCCGGCCCTCCGGTCCAGTTTAAGAACCCATTGTGGCCCTCAAGTCAAAAAGTTTGCCCACCCCTGGCCTAGACCTTGGCCCCTGCTGGATCCATCCCCTGCCCCACCATATCTGAGGCCCTCCCCTCCCTCCCCATCAATGCTCCAGTCATGCTGGGCCCTTTCCTCTTACCCACGTACAAGCCAGGTGCTCTGTTGGAAGGTTCTGTGCCTCTCCCTGCGCTTCTCCGGAGGCTGCAGGCCTAGCTTAGTTGTAGCTTCCTCCGAAAAGCCTTTCTCACGTCCAAAACGGAGTGAGGTGGCCTCCTGTGCTGCACATATCACCTTGCACCACAGGCTTGTCTGCCCAGAGAGCCTTGCTGCAGGGCCTGGGCTCGCCGGCATTTCTATCTGAGAGCCAGCCTGGACCCTGTGCCTAGGAAGCCCCAGGGAAAATTTAGCCAATGACCCACCGAGTGCACCAGGAAACAAACGAGGTTAGCCGGTTAGCCGGCCCCTGTAAGGAATCTCCCCTTAAGCACTAGGCCCCTAGTATTCGCTGCACCCAGGGCAGAGGCGTCAGGGGAGAAGGCTCAAAGGGAGTGGGCAACGGTGCGGCTCCCTGTTCCCCCCATGCCCTCCTCATCCTTGGGATTCTTACTCCATCTGTCCTGCCGGCTGCCGCCTCCGGGCCAAGTCCACACTCCCGTTTCTTGCTGGTCTTGGCAAGAATAAAACCTTCGGTTTGTTCTTTATAAACTCAGCCGAGACCAGCTAGAATTTTCAAAAATAGCCTTCTAAGGAAGGGAAGGGAAGCACAACACACAAAAAGCCTAGGAGAGTCCAGCCATCCAAGGAAGGTTCCCCGTGCCTGGGCTCCTGGAAGAAGCATAGACTGCTTCCTGAACCTCCAGTGATCTCCCGACGGACGGGCCCCGCGCGTGGGCACTCTGCCTGGGTTTCCTCTCGCCTCGGTTTCCAGCAACCTGGGCCCTCTCCACAGAGAGTGGGAGCTGGCTTGCTCCTACACAAACACACATGCACACACAATCCACCAAAATACCCTGCTCCATGCCAGGACACAGGCCAGTGCCATTTTTCCTGCCCCCCCATCTCCCCCCCCCCCCCCCGGCCCCCAGCCCTGTTGGACCTGGCTCCTGGCCACTAAAGAGCCAGTGAATGGCGGATCCAGAGCTCAAAATGGGCCCTAGGCCTTCCCCATCGGCCGGCAGCCCTGCCTGCCAAGCTTCCTTAGTCATTCAGGGCCAGAGCCCTCCCTCCTCAGAATCCAGCCCTTCTCAGCAGGCCGCCTGGGGAGCCAGTGTCCCCAGCAACCTCCACAGGGAGGGGCAGGATAAGCCAGAGCAAGGGGCATCGCACCCCCAAGACTCTGCTCAGGCAGGAAGGTTCCTGAGCTCCCAGATGCCCTGCCTGCGTATTTTCCACCTCATCCACCCACTGTCACGCCCAGGCTGGACGCCTGGCTCTCTCCCCGGCCTGACCCAGATGGGACACTTCTCTCTCACCTCCATTTAGCCAAGGAAAGTTGGAAGTCATCAAAAGGAAGTTTACTAGGAAATCAAGGCGCGTGGCAGAGACAGGGAGGAAGAACAAGAAAAAGCCCTGGCGTGGAAACGGGATGTTTACTGGGCACAAGCTCGGGCCCCAGTGGGAGGAAAGCCAAGCACAGGAAGGGCCAAGCGTGTGGCTCGGGTCTCCGGCCTGGGCCCCGGGTGACTAGAGAAGTGCAGCCTGCCCCGGGCCAGCCTCCACGCTCCCGCAGCCTCACGGGGCTTCACTCAGTCACACCTTCCTCCCTGACCCCCTGGCAGCAGCAGATCCCTGTCTTTCTCCCCCCTCCCCGCACCCCACCTGAGACCCTCTACTCACCCCCATGCAGGCCTGTCCTCACTGGACTGGGCTCTGTCAGGGGTGCCCCAGCGCCCAGCACAGTGCCTGGTACACAAGAGCTGTTCTAAGCCTTGCTGACTAAGGAGTGTGGACAGGGGCCCTAGAGTGGACAAATCTGGGGTTAAACCTGGCTGTGCTGAGTGCTTAGCCTCCCGTCTGTGAACCAGTCAGCAAAGGAGGACTTCCCACATGGCTGGCGTGAGGCTTGGAGGAAAAAGGCTTGTGAAGCAGAGCCTGGCATGGAGCAGATGCTCAGTGGACGCTTCTCATTCATTAAACATTGAGATGACGGTGCCGTCTCCAGCAGGTGATGCCACTACTTCCCAGCCCGTGGTCATTTCCCAGCCAGTGACAGGCCCTGCGTCCTGCTGGGCAGCCACAGTCCCACCCTGGCCGCCACAGCCCATCGATGGGGTGCCCGCTTTCACAGACGCCAGGCAGCCAGGTCTACCAGTAGCAAGTGAGGGCCTCTAGCACCTCCCCCCCTCTGCCCCCAGGCACCTAGCTACCCCCTACTCCAGCCCTACCAGTCCAGGGGCACCACTCCGCTGTTCTTCAGGGCCAGGAGCACCACGGAGGGTGGGGCCTCTATGGTCGCTACCCCAAAATTGAAGTCAAGCTTCAGAGGGGTGTAGACGGGTGCGATTGGACTTGTGCTGCGTGGAGCAGAGAAATGGCTCAGAGACAGGAATAAGAAGAGGGGGACCTCCCAGGGGCTTGGCACTCATCGCCCTACAGGTGGAATTAGGGACTTGGGCAGTACTTAGGATGCCAAGCCGATCCCTGCCTTCTCCAGGCCCCTCGAGGGATGGGCAAGGATTTGGGGGGAGTTAGGGAGCCACTTCTTGGACAGGGCCTGGTGTTGAAGGTGTGGACAGAAGGCTCCAAGAATATCCCCAACAGGCCCTGACCCCCTCCCAGGTTCGGCTCACCTGTGCCTGGTGGGCACCTTGTACATGAGCTCCCCGGGGGTGGGGTCACGCTCCAGGTAACTGTTGAGCAAGTCCAGGGAGAAGAGGTACCACAGGTGCCTGGGGGTGATGCCCCCAGCACTGCCCAAGGAGCAGACATCCAGGACGGAGAGTAAGGGGTACACGGCCGTCAGGAAGACGCGGCACAGCTCCCGCTTCTCCCCAATGTTGTTATCTGGGGGAGAGGGATGTGGATGAGAGGAGTGGGCTCCCCTCCCGGCTCCCCTGGGGCGGGGCGTGTGGGACCCCTGGGGCCCTGGTTAGGAGCAGCAGATGTCCCCCAGGCTATGGGACGTTTCCAATGACAGCCAGCCCTTGTCTGATGCTTGCACGTACCAGGCACGGTCCTAAGTGCTTCACACACACCACTGTGTTTAATGTGCACCGCATTTGTGGTCAAACTAATTCTTACTATCAGTTTTATTGGACATAATTTATATGCCATAAAATTAACCCTTTAACGCATACAATTCAGTGTTCTCTCGTATATTCAGACCTGTGCAACCACCCCCACTATCTAATTTTAGAACATTTCCATCACCCCAAAAAGAAACCCAATAGCTGTCATTCCCATTCTCCCCTCCCTCCACCTCTGATGACCCCTAATCTGCTCTGTTTCTATAGATTTGCCCATTCCGGATGTTTCACATACATGGAACCATATACTATGTGGCTTTTTGTGAGTGGATTCTTTTACTCGACATGTTTTTAAGGTTCTTCCATGCGGCAACCTGAGTCAGTACTGCTTTCCTTTTTCTTGCCTGTGCACCGTTATTATCCCCATTTTACGGATGTGGAAAATGAGGCACAGGGAGGTTAAACAACCTGCTATGATTACGTAGCTAATAAGTGCAGCGGCCAGATCCAGTCCCAGGCAGTCTGGCTCAATTCCACACTCTGAGCCACTCTTCTTGCTGCCCTGGATGCTGTCCCCTGCCCCCGAGCAGGCTGGGAACAACGCCATTCCACCGAGGAGGTGGCTGAGGCCCAGGGCAGCTGAGGGTCTGCCTGAGATCCCACAGTAAATCAGCACAGCTCCAACCTCCTCACTGAACCTCCACGGCTCAGGTGTCGCATACACGGGCACCCACACAGAGGTAGTTGGTATGAGAGGCACACACTAGACACCCACAGGTGCACCCCAGGACACTCACACTTAGTCAGCTAGCTCTGCCCGGACCCTCCGCGTCTCCCCACCCAAGTCCTGCTCACATAGCCCTCGCCCTTTCCTCCAAGCCCTGAATCCGTGTCAGGCGGCCCAGGTACCTCTGTGCGAGAGGAGAGAGTAACTGATGGTCCAGAAGAACTGGGCCCGGTGGTTGGGACAGGCGGTCAGGCAGATGGTGTCCTGGGACCAGGGTGGCATGCTCCCCTCTGTGTGGTCCAGCTGAAGAGCTGCTCAGGGATGACCCAGGTGAGGTCAAGGGCAGAGGGCCCTCAGTGCAGGTCAGAGAGGTTCTGCCTCTCCTGCTCCTCTCCAGATATCCCCCCGGGGCTGGCAGAGCACTGGCTGCAGAGTAGGCTCTGAGCCAGAAAATGGGGAGCAGAGCCCCTCCTCCCAGACCAAGACAGAGGGCATCTGTCTTTGTGTCATTGGCATCTTGCTAAACACTTTGATCCACCAACAGCCTGTGGGGTAGGTGCTACCATTAGCCCCACTTTACAGGTGAGGAAGCTGAGGCTCAGAGCGGGCCAGCCCAATGCCATGCGTCTAGAAAGTAGAAGCACCAAGGTTTAAGCTCTGCTTTGCCTGCCCACAAACCGTGGTCTGATTAACCAGTCTTAACCAGTGCCCGCCTCCTTGGCCCCAGCCCTAGCCCAGGCCAGTACCAAGGGGGTCGTTGCTGATACTCTCAGGGCTGTGCTGCTCCAGGAACAGGCGATAATCGAGGGTGCAGTTGCCTTCGTTCTGGAGCACCAGAAACCTGGACTGCTGGTTGTTCACCACCACGTTCCCAAAGTCCAGCTCCTTCTCCTTTGCCTGAGGGCCAGAGTCAGCCAGCCAGGGTAGGGGGCTCCCCCAGCTCTGGCTTTCCCACCCCTGATTCCCCAAGGAAGGGCAGTTCCAGGGGTATGGGCCAGGGGCCAGAGGGCTCCCATCACTTGCCCTCTCAGTGTTGGGTCCCCTGGGGTACACTGACCCCCAGCACCCACCCCAACCCACCGGGATTCTCCCACTCACGGAGATGGTGCTGGTGATGCCCATGCCCACCAGCCGGATAATGTAGTGGGTGGTGGTGGTGGGCTTAGCGTTTGAGGGCAGGCCGGCTTCCCAGACCCACACCCCCACTCGGAACAGGTACTTGGTCTCCTCCAGGGGACTGAAGGTCCACGTCAGCGTCTGCTGTCACAGAGATTCTCCCTGTGTAGGGTCTTCGGGACCCCCCCCCCCTCCACGCAGGCTATCTGAAGTCCCATTGCAGGACATCAAGCGATGGTAACCCTTCCTGAGTGTTTATCTTACACACACACTATATATCATGTTACTTTCCAAAGCCTCTCACTCCTTTGTCCTCACCAGGGAAGTGGTATTATTTTAGTGCCTCGTTTTCTGATGAGAAGCTGGAGATTCAGAGAATTGGGGTAACTTGCCCAAAGTCACACAGTGGTGAGGGTGCTTGATGGGAGCTGGGTGTGAACTCTCAAGGCTGACTCCAGAGTCTGTCTCTTGCCTGGCCGATTACTACCCCTACCACGTGTTAGTGGTTTGTGGCCTGTTTTGGCCTCCCAACTAGTCTATAAGGCCCTAGACTAGGATGCTACCTTGGGTCCCAGCCTGTGCTCCCCTCCAGACAGCCACTGGGACCTCTAGGAGTCCCTTTCCTCACTCCTGGCCCAAATCCAGCTGCTCCAAACCACCTCCCGGTGATCTCACAGTTTTGGGTGACCATGGGTGGAGGGTGGACTCACCCCTGGGCAGTGGCATCAGAAACCCTGGTTTAAGTCCCAGCTCTGCACCTCCTAATTTATCATCTTAGTGAATGGATTTTCTTAAGTCTTAATTCTTCTTTACAAAATGGGGAGTGATGATAATGGTAACAATCACATCTACTTGTAAGACTGGGAGAGGTGACTATGGATTGAATAGGAGGTGACTATGGGTCAAGTGGGAAGTGCACATAGTAAGCCTGGCCCTTGAGAGGCATGAGTAAGAGATGATGGTTGAGGTGAGGATGGCCTTGGGCAGTGGGGCAGGGAACTCACGAGGCTCTCATTGGGTTGGATAAGCCCCCTGGCGGGCTGGGCGGTCAGCATCTTTCGGTACTGCTGGGAGACCCTCCACTCAAACTCCAGGGGCAGACGCGAGGGGTTGTGGAAGGTGAAGAGGCTGGTGGAGGAGCAGCCCACCCGGGTGGGCTTGAAGAAGATGCTTTTGGAGGTGTCCAGCTTCAGCTGCAACGGCTCCTCCCGGCTCTGTAGGCTCACCTCCTGGGGCCAGAGGAGGGAGGTCAGTGCCCTGACTTCACCCTGCAGCCCTGGATCCCCTGAATGTCCAGGAAGCCATGGGTAGGTAGCTCCAAGGGGCCGAAAAAGGCCCCACCACCCCCTGGGCCCGTGCAGCTTCTGTCCAAGGCAGAGTAGATTGGGACCGACCCAGATGATTCTTGGAAAGAGCTCAGGGACCGATGGTTCCACCACCCCAGACCCTTTCTCTGGCCTGGCCCTTTCTACCACCTGCAGATAGGAGTCTTGTGTTGCCTTGCTCCTTCCTGTTGAAACTCTGAATCCCTTTTCTTGACCCGGACCCCATAAGGGCCTGGAGCGGTGAGAGAGCTGCTCACCTCCCTGCCATGTACTTCCTGAAGGAGTAGCAGTCTCTTGGCTACTTTAAGTGAGCTTTAAAGGCCAATCCCAGCATGTGGCTTTGAAAAGGGAGCAACTCCAGACTATGGCTCACTCCCAAGGACCCAGGCCCCTACTCCTGACTCCTACCTTGAGATACTGGGCGCAAAAATTGAACTGGAAGTAAAAAATGTGCTGTTTCCAGGTGTTGCCCTTGGGGTAGGTACAGATGAGGAAGATCTGGTGGGCCCCAGGGGCCAGGAGGCCCGAGCTGGGCCGCAGGGAGATGTCTGGGCTGCTCTTGGGGGCCAGGTTGAAGGTCAGCAGCAGGGAGCCTTTGTTGGTGAGGAGCAGGCTGCGGTAGGAGGCCTCACTGGGAGACACTGCAGGAAACAGCTGGGTTGCGAGAGAAGAGGGACCCATGCTCAGATCTACAGGCCCTCCCACCCCTGACACACACACACTCAGGGAATGGAGAGAGGCCACAGCTTGGCACCAAAAAATGCTTCAGCCTTCCAGATACCTCCAGACAGGGAGATGGAGTGACCATAGGAACTGGCCCCAGGAAACAGGCCTCCAAGACCTCTCCTCAAGGTTAAGGAAGAGTTCTTTCATTTTAGGGCACCCTCAAACCATCTTTTGGAAGAACCCGCTTTCAGAGGTCCTGATTCAGGAGCTCTGGGATGAGCAGCTCCTTCTAGATGATTCTCCTGCAGGAGGCCGAGGGGAACCCCACTTTGAGAAAGTGAAAGCCCCAGCAATCCTAGCAAGGGCTCATTCTGTGGTGTCCTACCCCTGACAGATGTTCAGTAAATGGGGCACAGACAAACGAAGGAGCTGGAACATTTTAAACCCAAGTGAGAGGACAGGGGTGTATTTCAGATGGAGCAGGCAGGGACCAGCTGTCCAAGCCCCAGGCTCTCCTCAGTTCCAGGGCCATGGCCCAGGAGAAAGTCCCAGGAGAAAGTCCCCAGGGGCTGATGGTGAGGAGGTTGGGACAGCTAGAGAGGGTGCTGGGATGCGTTTCTCAGACGATCAGAAAAGGGAGAGGGATCTGCAGGCCATGGCAGAAGCCAGGCTCTCTGTCTACCGCCCACTGCTGCTGGGCCATGCTCACCTGGGGGGCATCCAGGGAATACTGGGGGATGTGGTGCTCCAAGCCAGCACAGTAGCTGTGGCCTTGTGCCCGAAGTGTCAGGCACCAGGAGGGGCATACAGTGCAGTCCTCCTCAATATTATTGAAGCTCTGCAGGACCTGCAAGGGGTGGGGGCGGATCCACAGACAAGCTCAGAGTCCCGTGTCCGACCCTGTGTGGCACCTCAGCTTGCCCCCCCTGCACTGCAGGAGTCCTCATCAGGCCCCTCCTGCTGCAAGCCTGGCTCCCCACACTGAGCACTCAGCAACCGCCCTTCAGTCCTCACACCAGCCCTAGGACATCCTGGAGAAATGTGCTTAGAGAGACACTGGCCAATAGAAATATGAGAGCCACAAATGTGAGCCACAGACATAATTTTAAAGGTTCTAAGAACCACATTAATAAAGTGAAACACATGAAATTAATTTTGATTATGTTTTATTTAACCCAATAAAATCTTATTTCAACATATAGTCAGTATATGTGATTTGTGAAGTATTTTACATTCTTTTCATGCTAAGTCTTTGAAATCTAAAATGTCTTCTACCCTTAAAGCACATCTCAACTTGGACTGGCCACATTTCAAGTGCTTGGTGGCCCCCTGTGGCTGGTGGCTGCTGTATCGGGCAGCACAGGGCTAGGCATGCAACCTAAAAATCTGACATGCTGCCTGGCTGGTGTGCTCAGCAGTTGAGTGTCAACCTGGGAACCAAGAGGTCACTGGTTTGATTCCCAGTCAGGGTACATGCCTGGCTTGCAGGTTCAATCCCCAGTAGGGGGTGTGCAGGAGGCAACCAGTCAATGATTTCCTCTCATCATTGATGTTTCTATCTCTCTCTCCCTCTCCCTTCCTCTCTCTCTAAAAATCAATAAAGGGGGAAAATATCTGACAGGCTCAGCCTTGGCCAAGGCAGGTGTCCACAGCCTCATTCCTACAGACTTCCACATTCCACTGCCAAGGTATTAGAATGGAGACAATTAAAGACTCAGTTTTAGAAAGACTTCTCAAAAGTTTGGATGTGACCTCGTTTATAGATGAAAAGACCAGGGCTCAGAGACATCAAGGCACTTGCCCAGGGTCACATGCCTGGTAAAGGACTCTAATCTTGACTGCACTGCTCAGGTCTTCTCTGGGCCCCACCACCCAGGCCACCGGGAAAGACAGTGAGGAGACAGTGAGGTGAGCAGAGCTGAGAGGGGAAGGGAGAGAAAGGGCAGGACCACCTGGAGATGAGGAGGGAGCCATGTGCGCCTGGGACTGAGGCTGGGCTGGGGTCAGCCTGTGCATGGAGTTTCCTGGCCAAGGGAAGCTGTGCTGTGCTATAAGCCCGCCCCCCCCCCCCACACACACACACACCTAATTACCTGGCGCCTTTGTCCCCAGGCCCTGGTTCCTGTCCCCAGCTCCTTTAGAGGGACTACTTCCTACTTCAAAGACTAGAAGAGACGCCAGGAGCAACTCTGCCTACACCAGAATTCCCCCTGGGCTGGACCCAGCTGAGATCTCCCTCTGAGCGGGTGGGAGGCCACACACGACACAGACATAATCACACAAGACAAGAAGGCCCTCAGCCAAGGCAGGCCCTGAGCCTGGGAGAACACAAACCAGTAAGGCTACTTCCCAGCCAAGAAGCCAAGGAGAAGAGCCTGGCTAGGAGAAAAGAGGATAGGTCCTGTAGGGCCCCTCTGTCACCCCCTCAGACCCCGTCCTGCCATTCAGGCTCTGGGCCAGAGAACCCGCCTGCCCCGTCCTGTGTGTCTGCACACACCTTATAGATGGCGAAGGCTTCGAGCTCCACCACATAGAGAGAGTTTGGGTGAGGCGGGTGGAAGTGCAGGCGCATGGCCGTGGACTTGAGCGGGGGCACATCGCAGGTTTCTGGGGTCACCCAGAAGGGGCAGTTAGACCTGTGTGTCCAGACCACAGTGATCCTGCCCTTGGTGTGGTTCACCAGGCACAGCGGGACAGGGTTGGGATCCTCAGGTCCGGTGCAGGCACCAAAATCCACCTCAACAGGCTCCAGGCTGACGGGCGGGGGGAAGATGGCCAAGTCCTTGGTGCCATCGAAGAAGTACTCAGTCATGGGGGGGATGATGGGATACTGCGGCGCCGGCACATCCTCCAGGTCCTGGAGGGAGAGACAAGCGGGTGGAGGCCCAGCTGCATTCCTCCAGCATGGCCCTCACCTGTATGATTCTTTCTGGACAAAGCTGCCAGAACTCTGCACAGGTCACCCCCACCCTGCTATGGAGGCACAGGGCTGCCCAAGAATTGCTAAAGAGGGGGCATGAATCTGGGGGGGGCGGGGTAGCCTGCTCCCAGGGCCCAGTGGGGTCCATCGAACCTCCATGGGAATCATGAGGGCTCCATTCTTATCCTGTTCCAGCTTCTTCTCGCTCAGCATCTGGCCCAGGATGTCAGGGGGGTAGAGCGTCAGGCCCCGAGCCAGGTGTGTGCGGTACCAAACGAGGTGCTGAGGCTTCAGAATGGCCGGCTTGGTGCTGTCTGAGTGGCAGGTCCCGATCAGGTCCAGGAACAGTGGGTCCTGTGACATTGGTCCATGTGAAGCTGGATTTCAGCCCCCACTCACCACCAGCTGGTCAGGGCACAGTTTGAATGAGCTTGCCCAGGGGTGTGGGTCGGGGTGCTCACTTCAGGTGCCTCCGGCCACACTGTGGCTCCAAAGCCAAGCTGGGGCTCTGGAGGAGACGATCCAGGCAGACAGCCTCAGAAGTTCGAGACAACAGAGGTGAGCAACAAGCATTGTCTTTATGATGGGGCCTCAGGTTGGCCCCTCCAGCTCCCAGGGAAGCCCCTCCTTGACCCCTCCCTCCCCACTCACCTGGTGGTGGATGAGACAGGCCACCCGCCGAAAGTAGATGATGGGGTGAGTGGGCTGGAAGGCACAGAGCAGGGTCATGCGAGCCTTGCCCACCAGGGTCCCGAAGCTGGGCCTGATGCTGAAGACACTCTCCTGGCAGTCAGTGGCAAACTGGAAGTGGGCCGTGCAGTCCGATTTGTTCTCTATCCACAGGGACTGCTCTGAGCGCTCTCCGAGGTGGATCCAGCTGAAATTGATGCAGTAGTGCTGCAGGGACACATCAGGACCTGGGCATAGGAGATGGGGTCCCTGTGAGTGGGCCCTGCCGCCTGGGTGGGGCTGAACTATCAGCCTCCCCAAGGGTGTCTCAGAAAGGGTCCCACTGATGGGAGGTGGTGCTGCCTGGAGACAGGCGGCCAGGCTGGAAAGGCTGGGAGCCCAGCAGCCTGAGAAGACCTCCAGGTCCCCAGGAGTGAGGGCAGGCACATGATCTCCAGGTGTCCTCAACTGATTCCTCACTGAGTCCACCAGGGGGCAGCAGACACAGAGGCTGAAGGGCAAGGAGGCAGCCGGCTCTTAGCAGGCAAGCAGCATTTCCCAATCCTAAGCATGGGCTGCTCCTGTCCCCAGAGAATTGCAGCGTCCTGGGATTGCCAGTACCTCTACAGAAACCAACGACTTTGACCAGGGTTTGGGAGGCGCAGCCAGAGGGCATAACAGTCACGTAGTCCATAGTTCTGACGTCCAAGGTCTTGGGGTGGAAAAACACCGATACATATTTCTTCTTTCCTGGAGGCACGATGCCACAGGCCGTGGGGCATGAGAAGGCCTGGTCTTTGGGCAGCATGTCTTGAGCTACTTCAATCCTGAAGGGGGCACTCACCTGTGGGGCCAGGTGAAGACAGGAGGGGTCAGGTCACAGGGTGGGGCAGTCTGTCATTACCAAGGTGCCTAGCCAAGGGGGTCAGGGCAGCTGGCATCCAGCCTGTGCCTCACTTGTCAACTTTGGTGACCCTACTTCCACCAGGAGTAAGGAAGGGGGCGCTGCAGTAAGGTGGGGCAGGCTCCTGGCTCCGTACTGTACTGGGACTGACCAGAAGGGTACCTCCCCCCACCAAAGGTACCATAAAGGCTAGCTGTGGCTCTGGGGTCAGGACAGTCCTGGGGCTGATCTGGGGACTGATCTGGAGGATCAGGGAATACCGAAGCCCAGTCCCCCAGCTGAGAAGAGAGGAGGACACATGTGGACACATACTGTATATGTATCAATAGACATGGGTTACGTGAGGCTTGGAGCCAAAGGTGTGGCGAGAAAGGGGGACATTCCGTCCAGGGGTGGGTGTCAGGAGCACCCACCCCTGTGGCCTGAGTCCTGCGCCCACTCCCCCCCCACACACACACACATAGGATGTACCACTGATGGATTATACAGCGTGATTTGCCTCTCGGCGGTGCAGCCCACAGCCACGGAGCCGAAGTGCAGCACTTTCTGGAAGCCCTCGACATCCTGGTCCTCTGGTCCCTTTATGCTCACTAGCAGCTGGGCGCATTTGCCTGAGGCAGAATTGGGGGAGAGTCTTGGGGAAAACTGACCAGGGCCTTTGTGGCCCCAGCTGAACAGCCCCCTAAAGAAGGTAGGTGAACCCAGAGAAACACTGGTCTATGACACCAAGGAAGGCAAAGAAAAGGCAAAGCTTGCAGGGCTGGGGGTTGGCAAGAAGCTGGTGGAGGTCCCGTGGGGGCCAGGCCAGGGCAGAAGGTGGGGTCGGGGGGCACATGGAGGCTTTAAGACCCAGGGCAGTGCAGCAGGTGGGCTCTGGGGACAGGTGAGAGGCTGAGCCTCACCTGCAGCCTGCAGCTGGATGCTGCTCTTCTGCTTGCTGCCCTCCCCATACCAGCATGTGGCCTGGACTTCATAGATGATAGCCATAAGGGGCTGAAAGGTCACTTTGATCTGGCAAGCCTGTCCTGGCTGCAGCAGGCCCGTGCTGGGCAGCATCTGGAATGGGCTTGAGAACTCCCAGGTGAAGAAGGTAGGCAGGTCCCTGGAGGGTGGGGCAAGTCAGAGCCACTGGGCTCCTTATGCTCACTGCCCCTGCTTTAGAAAGGTAGAGGCGCTGGGCAGCACTCTTTACTCCCCCTACCTTTTCCCCACCAGATGGGCCAGTCTCTCTTCTCCCAGGTACACTCTTGCTTCCCCACCTCTGAGCCCCTTACCCTACATTGTCCAGGCAGAACCAGGCCTCAGCCATGTCCCCCATGGCACACATGGGCAACTGCAGGGACGGTGGGCAGATCAGACTGTGGCAAGGCAGGGTGGCCCTCAGGTCCACAAAGAACTTCCCCTCTTCTTTCTCAAACCACAGCTGGTCCGTGTACTCCTTCTGCAGTGTGGGGGTGGGGCAGAGGCAGTCCCTGATCAGTCGTACCTGGGTAGTACTCAGGGACCTTACATTCCGCCCCAGCCCATGGCTATCCCCCCAAACCACTGAGGGGTGGGCTAGGCTATGACTTTCCATCTCAGTCTCTGAGGAGAGGTTTGGTTACCTGTGCTCTACCATTGTCTTGGTCTCAAAGATATGGGGCCCCTTTTGTGGGGAACAACATATTTAGGGGGAACATCCTGAGAGCAGGAAGAGGCCAAGGAACCTGGGGCTTTCTGATGACCAGTATAGTAACACAGCCGCATCCAACTGGAATGAGTTTAGGCTCTAATGAAGTTAGGGTCTAAGCTTTCCAGGGCTTTCCCAGCTGGAGTTTTGCTGCAGTTGGCAGGGGTGTGCATGGTGGTGGTGGGGGAGGGGCCTCTGTGTTGCTCTGTCAGTTCCAAGGTCATTGTGCATGTGTCCCGCATTGCCCTCTGCTCACCATGGTGAGCCTTACCTCCTCCAGAGGCCGGAAGATGATGGGGAGTGTGAAGGTTATGCCCGGGCTCAGGAAGATGGTCTGAGGCATGGCCGTGAAGAAGAACTTGGTCTTGGGGGGCCTGCAGGAGAGAACCAGAAGACACGCACTTCAGGGTCAGGGCAGAGTGATAAGACCCTGGAAAGCTAAGCAGGCTTGAGTCCTTGAGACCATAAAGGGGGAAAACCCAGGGCCCTGTCACAGGAGGACCTGTCTCCCTCATTTTACTATTCTTCTTACAGACCTTTATAGGTAGGGCTAGTGTTCCAATAGGGAGGGACACGTAATGGAAGGAGCTTTGGACACTTATTCCATTACTTAATCTGGTCACTTGGGTTCCACTTTCGATAATTCTTCACACTGCACATGTTTTATACACTCTTCTGAATTCATGTAACATTTTAAAAGTTTTTTTTTAAAGAGTGCCTGCTTTGGGGGGTTGAGGGATCAGGGGCTGGGTCTCTGACCACTCATACTCGTACCTGTACTTCATCTTCTGGATTTTCAAGGATCGATTTCTCAGAACCAGGTTCTTGGTGACCTCCTTCCCTAGTTCCCAGCCTTTCCATAGCAGCTCCTCAGCCACCTCAATGCCCCAGATGACCTTCGTCTTCACTTTGTCCTTCTTTGAGAAGCACGCCCGAGTGTCCCTGGAGCTGGTTGGCTGTCCAGTTGCCAGAGACAGAAGGACGAATTATTGGAGCAGGATTCCAAGATCCAGAGTATAGGCAAAGATCTCTCCACCTCCAGAAAGTAATGAATCACACCCCAGCCCCGAGGGATGGTCTGGAGAGAGAAGGTGAGGGGCAGGCAGACCCTGGAATCAGATATTATCTCTACCGAGATCACCAGAATGGTTTTCCAACTAGATTCCTGGCAATCCTGCCCATAAAGCCTCCTGTAGGCCATCTCATCTGGCCCTTGCATCGGCACTCTTAGCGGTCTTAGCTAGCCTTTTGTGTGCCTCAATGCACCCTTAGACACCACGCCTCTCAGATGCTGCCTCCTCCTCCTTCCTCCCCATCCTACCCTTTACTACAGAAGTCTCTGCCAGCTGGAGTGGTATATCACAGGCACTATCCAGACCACAGTGATACTCCTCCATTCCCCCTCCTCCCTCAACTGGCTGGTGGAGTAGAGGAAGGAGCCAATTTGCCTGCAACTCCATGCCCTAACTTTGGGGCCACTCCAAGCACTACTCCGATGACACTAGAGGTGCCATGTGCCAATACTTCCCATCTGCAATTCCTATCTATCTGAGGAGGGAGGGGGATGGGAAACCCCCTGGGGGGCAAGGTGGAAGGAGGATGAACCAGGTGATTCTTCCTACCACAGTCATTGCTATGAAGGCTCAATGCATTGCCATTTTATCTTTGACCAAGGATCACTTTTATATTGTTACTAGAGGCCCAGTGCATGAAATTCAAGCACTGGTAGGGTCCCTAGCAGCTGCTGGCTGCTGGCTGGGTACTTCCTCCCTTCCCCCGCTGCCTGCTGCTGCTGCTGCCACTAGCCAGGGCCTCCCTCCCTTCCCCTGGCCAGCCCCGCACCCTGGTCAAACTCCCGGACAACTCCCAGTCAAGGGTACAATTTGCATACTATGCTTTTATTATATAGGATATAGCATAAGGAATATTCATCTGTTCAACAAATATTTGTTGACTACCTATTATGAGCCAGACACTGAGCTAGGTGCCAGGACAGCAATAGTGAACATGACTGGCAAATCCCTCCTCTCTTGGAGGTTATACTCTCAATGTCAATATTTGCAGAGAGTTCAGCTGGCCAACATCGTATTTTCTTTCCCAATTTTTCCATGGAGAAAAGGTTACATGGGTGAGCAAGGGTAATTTATTATAAATATCAGTTGGTGCATCATCAACCAGGAAAACAGAAGCCACTCTGGATATTTAAAACAAGGAATTGAATGTACAACCAGTAGATAATGAAGTAACCCGAAGTTAGAGTCATCAAGAAGCTGCAACCAGCCCTAGCTGGTTTGGCTCAGTGGATAGAACATCAGCCTGGGGACTGAAGGGTCCCTGGTATGATTCTGGTCAAGGGCACATACCTGGGTTGTGGGCTCGATCCCCAGTAGGGGGCATGCAGGAGGCAGCCCATCAATGATTCTCTCTCATCATTGATGTTTCTATCTCTCTCTCCCTCTCCCTTCCTCTCTGAAATCAATTTTTAAAACCCTATATAATAAAAGGGTAATATGCAAATTGACCCCAATGGCAGAATGACCAGAATGACCACTGGACCAGTCACTATGAGGCGCACTGACCACCTCTTGGTCTTTTTCCCTGGCCGGCAGGCTCCGATCGCCCGATGGTGAACCAGGAACCAGGTGTGGGTGGTGGCAGGGGGCAGGGCCAGCTGTGGGCAGCTGGGGAAGATGGCCCTGATCGCAGGCCAGGCCTAGAGACTGTACCCACACACAAATTTCGTGCGCCAGGCCTCTAGTGTGTGTGTGTGTGTGTGTGTGTGTGTGTGTGTGTGTGTGTGTGTGTGTATGGCTAGCCTTTATATATTTTGCAACCACAAATATATATATTTTGCAACCACACCTATGTTAGATGAGGTGGTGGGGTTCTCTGAGACCACAGGCCTGTCCGGAGTGGATTGGAGTCACAGGGAGATGCAACTGCCTTTGGAAATGGAGAGGGTGGAGAGGGCAGAAGAGAAATACTCTGGCTTCTCCCCTCTTCCCACCTTCCAATCTCCTGCCAGCTCAGAGTAGAGCAAGGAAAGGTAGTAAGTGGATCTTAGGGCAAACAGGCCTGGAATGGCAAGGATGGAGGGGTGAGAAGACCCCTGGTCCACAGGAAGGCAAGTGCAACCACCACCACATCTAAGGATTCACAAACACAGGCACACACTGCCTCAAAGACAAAGCCATACCCCTAGTCCCACCATTAGACCACCACGCCCCACTCCTGCGCTATCACATAGAGAGAACCCTAGAGCTGCAAAAAGTAATCGACATCTCTGTATTGGTCAAAAACAAAGTCCTAGGGGTCATGACAAGAAGGAAAAGGGAGCTCCTGGCTACTCTATCAGTCTCCAACTCACAGCGTCCTAGAGCCCTCCCACCACGGTCACTCACTGCTACCATCATGCCAGCCAGCTTGGTGCTCCAGCTGTACAGGGTCTAGATCTGGGTTCAGACATGAGAGTCAGGTCCTTTCAGATTCCTCCCCTCCCCTCCCCTGCCACCCCTCCGTCAGCCCTAGCCCTGTTGGACCCTGCCTCACCTGCCCCAGATGTGGGCTCACATGGGCACTGACATTGCTGCTGCTGCTGCAGACACTCATGGCAATACTGCTGCCAGTGACAGTGGGAATGGCCGTGGTGCTGGTACTCAGGTATGATGTGGAAGTCATGGTATAATCCCTGCTGTCTCTCGTTCTTGTGATGGGGCTTGGGGCTACAAAAAGTAATCAACATCTACATACTGATAAAGCACAAAGTCCTAGGGGTCATGACAAGAAGAGCCTTCTGAAGGAAAAGAGAGCTCCTGGCTAAGCCAGATGTGCCTGCCAGTTTGGAGCTGGCAAGAGACCAGAGGAGAGACAGGAGGGACATGAAAAAGAGAGGCCAATGGAGTAGACTCCCCATGGCCATCATTATCACAGAAGAGTGCCTGGTTCCCAGCTCTGGCAACAGATGTGAGCTGGCACCATGAGGAATGAGCCTGAATGAGATCCAGGGCTTTGTCTGGGAACCTCAAGACTCAGCATTCAGCAAAGGCACCTGGAAGAGGAACCCTGCCCTCCATGGCCATCCTTGGCATTTCCTAGAAAGCCCCCAGTGAGACGTACTGAAGCATATGCATTACCTTTGTCTGGCTTTTGCTCTCTGTATCTTTCCTCTGAATGTGTCTTGATCCTGTGAGGAGAAGAATAAGGAGCAAAGAGGCTAATGAGACTGGAGGGCTCTCAGTCTTCTGGGTTTTCTCTACCAGTATGCAACCTGTAGTCCAGGTTTAAAGTAAGCACTCACTGAAATGACTCCTTCCAAGGATAAATGAATCAACTTTTAAAGCAAAGGAATCTATGGGTGGACTAGAGCTATAAGTTATATGCAAATATATAGGCAAATTATATGCAAAATATCATGTGTATGGGAATGTGACCTTTTCCAGAGAGAGCGTCCACAGCTTTCACCAAATACTCAAAACGATGCTTGGCCCTCCTCTAGGGGAACAGACAAGGGTCCCAAACTGGCTATGGCTCCATCTCCTCAAATGCCCTCTTCCTTTAGCAGACTCCCCTCAGCACACACACCCATGTGTGGCTATCATATTGCACAGCATCAATCTAATACCTGTTTTGAACATATGTATATTTTGCAGACAGCTCAGTATCCTTCCCCACCTCTTTGAATAACAATAACAAAATTAATAAAACCTTCTACTGACATTTACTAAGAACTTGCCAGGCAGTACTGTAAGGCCTTCGCATGTACTTTAATTCTTAAAACAGTTTATGAGTAGATGTGGTTTGTCTTTTATTTGGCCTAAAATTATCTCTTTTTAGGCTTGGGGGTCAGCTCCTTACTATAACATATTATGCTTCAGTAGACAATGTTATGGTCACCCTTTAGAAATTTACATACTTCCATCAGACACTCTCCCATCCCCTACCCACCACCCACCCACAGCAAAAGATTCTGTTCATTCAGAATCTGTTCGTTTCCTAATTGGCAACATCTCCAAAACCTCTGATTAGATTCATTCCTTCATTCATTCACTCACAAAGCATTTACTGGGTGCCTGTTAGGCACTGGACAAGAAAGGTAAGCCCCTACCTTCAATTGTGAAGTGTACGTTCAAATGGAATCAAAGAAATGCAAGCTGAGGAAACAGAGAAGAGGGTCCCTTACTTTGCTGCTACTAGATGGCTTTGTAGTTCTACCCTGATTCATTAATGCCTGTGACTTCAGGGCTCTGAAAAAGTCTCCAGTCAGCACATGGAACATCCCAGTGAGTGTAGAAGAAATGAGAGAGGATGAGGTAGAAAGCTGGTCCAGGTCAGAGTTTAGGGCTTAGGAGAGTGAGCGCTGATCCTGGAAAAAAGAAAACTGGGTTCTGGTATCTGCTTAGATTCATTTGAGATGGGAAAGTTTCTCCAAATCCCCGAGCCTCAGTCTCCTCATCTGTAAAGTGAGGGTTATGCTAACTATTTCACAAAGTTAATGCTAAGCTCAAATGAAATAAAGGATTTGAAAAAGCCCTAGATAAACTTATGTTACTATAATTAACAATCATAACCTCCACATTGGCCTGCACCGCTCTTCCAAAAGACACACATCTGCAATCATTATGCAAGGAGGTGGTGTTTTTCAATCAAATTTTCTAATTTTAAGGACTTTAAAAATATATTGTCAGTTTGCTTAATTTTCTAATTTCCAACCTGAAAATTCCTAAATGGCCAGTGAGAAAAGTGGCAAGTCGTTGTGTAGAGTTGGGGGAGGAAGAAATAGGTAAAATGAAGGGAAAAAATTTACTTATAGCTGTGCCTCTTTTCTCTTCAGGATCCCAGTCTGCTTGATCTCGCCCAAGTCTCAGTTCCACGGGACTCTCTGAAGGGCACGGAGGGAACCCCGGGCCACTTCCCGGAGGAGGCGATCTCTGGGGCAGATACCTTCCTGGCCACTCGCGCAGCTCCTGAGTTCCTGAGATCAACGCTCAAAACTCACACCGCCGCCTTGTTGTCGTCTCCATAGATACAGGAAGCGTCGATTCCTGGTATCCTAGGGCAACTACGGCAGCCCAAATGAGTCATGGCTCAGAGAAGGCGAAAGCGCTGCCCAACTTTTAAGTCCTACCCGGTTTGTTGATTTTACGACTTTCCTTGCAAATAGTAACTGGGCTTCTACCAGTTGCAACATGGTATGTATAGTCCCTTGTTTGTCGTGACCTCCCGCAATCGTGATTTAATTGACGACCAAATTCATAGGAAGCTATTCCGTGGACACATCACCTGAGTGGGAGTCGTTCCTGTTCTTTCCCGACGAGGTGGTGACACAGGGTCAGAATCTCAAGCGGAACTTCATTCTGTGATTGCAATTGTTAATTGAAAAGCAGCCCGTAGCATTTCTCATTTGCACATTGCTTTGCAAATGGCTTCCTTTTGCTGGTTGGAGAAAATGTGTCCTTATCTCCTGACCAGCACAAAAGTTAACTCTCTGAAGGGATCTGAAGGTTAATGTATGAAGAAGGCATTGTTATACATACTATGGATTTCTGGACCCTTTGTTCATTCGTCTGGATGTATTGTGGGGAAGGGTCTCATTTGGTGAAGATGCCTTTGATGGGTGAAGCCAAAAGTTTCAAAGTTCATTCATGGACAATAAAGATGTTTCACTCCCCAGGACAGTGATGGGGATTGGTGTTAAGGGGAGAAACCTTAATGAGTCTCAGGGTGAATCCAGAAAAGAAATTCTCATTTTGGGACAGTTGGGTTTTACTCGTGAAAGGTAAAAGATAGATTTTGTTGACAAAGTGGACTGAGTTGGCCTGGGAGATCACGTGGCCAGATGCTGGCTGGACTGGAGGGAAGGGACAGGCCAACGGCCCATTTGGTTATGCAAGCACAGTGAGGTTAGGAGTTTACTTGGGATCAAGGAGTGCAGAATTCAGTGAGCTTTGAACTGGTTTTAATGTTATTCTCAAATCTGAGACCTGAAGTTTGGACATGATAACTTTTATACTGTTTATAATTTCTGTAATGATTTCATTTTTGTTTTCCCCTATGCTCTTTTGAAATGGTCAGCCTGACTCAGCTGGAATGATGAGACCTGTTTGTTCATTTTTAGGTCAAAAAGAAATAGGGAGAAGTGACTCTGGGGCAAGGCTTGGTGGTGGCCTCAGCAATCCCAGAGACAAAACCACAAGCAGAGTCCTAGCCAGTTTGGCTCAGTGGATAGAGCATCAGCCTGAAGACTGAAAGATCCCCGGTTCGATTCCAGTGAAGGGCACATTCCCAGGGCTGTGGGCTGGGGTTGTGGGCTTGATCTCCAGTACGGGGCATGCAGGAGGCAGCCAATTGATGATTCTCTCTCATCATTGATGTTTCTGACTCTTTCTTACTCCCCTTCCTCTCTGAAGTCAAATTTCTTAAAAAGTAGGAGGAAAAGCTCATGCTAGGAGCCACACATCCTTGTGCCTCTTCACTGGGGGACTGTCCCTCCAGAGATCTGCCCAAACCTTGGTGGATTCTGGACTTGGGAATTCTTAGTAGTGTTGACATAAGAAACGTCCAAATGTTTTTTATGAATTTATCTGAGCCAAACTGGCAGAAAGCAAAATCTCAACGGACTGAGAAAAAACTCTGCAGAGTGGCAGCTTTGCAGCTTATTTTATACATTAGAATAAAAGAAGGAGGCATAAGGAGTGTTACATAAAATCCATAGATGGTAAATTAAGGGAGCAGGAGAAAGCAAAGTAAGGAAATCTCTGGGACGGAATGAAAAGTAAAACAGAGAGATGCATACTTCTTTTACATTGGTGAGTGCATCATAGTTAGTAATTAACATTTACAGCACATAGAGATGGTATTGAGGGAACAAGATAACAATGAGGGGTTCTGTGGTCTCATGCTCTGGTGTGGGGATTGTGCCTTGAGGGGTCTGGGAAAGGAGATTACTCTGACATTTCAAAGGTATATCTTAGATGCAAAAAGAGACCCAATCTGGACTTTGCCCCAGGAGGTGAACAGCATAGAAAAGAGCATGGCAAGGAGTTGAGCCTGAGGATGGGAGAGGATGTCCCCACAATCATGACTTTAATTGAGGTTTGCTTTAGAAGCCCCCCTTTTCAGAACTCTAGAATATATATATATATATATATATATATATATATATATATATGTATATATATATATATGCCTAAGCGATTGTTCAACCATTTGACCATTTGGCCGGTAGCTATGACGTGCACTGACCACCAGGGGGCAGACGCTCAATGCACAGGCATGGAAACATGGAACAGACTGATGAATTGCAGAGAGAAGTGGGGAGCGGGGAAGAGATTAACCAAAGATCTTATATGCATACTAGAGGCACGGTGCACGGATTCGTGCACCGGTGGGGTCCCTCAGCCTGGCCTGCAGGGATCGGGCCGAAACCAGCAGTCCTACATCCCTCGAGGGGTCCCGAATTGCGAGAGGGTGCAGGCCAGGCTGAGGGACCCCACCAATGCACAAATCCATGCACCGGGCCTCTAGTAGGAGATAATGGGTGCTGGGTCCTAGTGACTATATCCTTCATGGATCTAAAAAAGACAATGGGGGTGCTGTTATTTGGTTCAAAGTTCCAAACATAGGTGAGTGATAATTCAGGAAATTGACAAAGACCAGGATGTAGGAGAACAGGAGGAAGGAGGATGAGTAGGAGATGAACTCAAATCCTTCCAGTAAAAAGCTGGGTGTGGGGGTAATATAGATAAAGCACACTCAGTGATTTGGGCTCCAGTGCACACACACAAAAGTATCTTTTCTAAGCATTTTTTCCACACACATCCACACCACCCATAACTCACTACCTCCTGCCGGGGTCCAACCCCAGCAGGTCCAGGGGTTCCCAAAGGCATAGACGGAGTCGGCGAAGAAGGAATGACACGGAGACAGCATTCAGTTGATCAACAGCCTAGCCAGGATCTCTAGCCCGGATCTCCAGCCAAGTTCTGGTCTGGATCTCCAGAGAGGTTCTGCCTAGGCTCTCCAGAGAGGTTCTGTCCAGGTACTCCAGTCAGGTTCAGTGTCCAGGTTCCAGTCAGGTTCTCCTGCCAATCTCTGTAGTCAGGTTCAGTCCAGGATCCCTTGCCATGTTCTCCCGCTAGGCTCTGTCTCTAGGCTCCGAGGCCAGTCCCTCTCCAGGATCCTCCGGCATGCTCTCTCCAGCAAAGTTCTTCTGTCCCTAGGCTCCGTGTAGATTCTGTCTTCTTGATTCTGTTCTAATTTCTGAGTGTTTCTGTCTTGTTACAACTGTATTTATACCAGTTGATTCAATCCTATCAATCTCTATTACAAAGGTTAGGGCGTTTCTTATCTCCATTCCAGGGAGAAAAGATTATGTAGTTTAAGCATGATTGTTCGTAGTTAAAGGGATTAATTACCCGCCTGGCACTTAGTTGAGGGGTTTTATCCCCTCCCTGACTTCAGGGAAAAATCCCTACCTGGGGAAACAACCTTTCTCGGAGAGGTGACCTTGGTTAAAACACACAGCGCTAAGGGGAGCAAACATATTAAGAACAGTATGCCATATATGCCAGGTCCCTTGAAACAGCAAGGATGGACCGGCTCCCGGCAAATTCCCCCTTTTTTATTTTTTAAAAGCAGGCATTAAAAAGAAAAACCTGAAATGCTCTCTTATATCCATTTTAAGAGTAGGATTGGCGCTTTCCGCTATTACCTGAGTCCTGATCTATCATCCCAGGGAGAGCTTGCCAATCCTGCACTTTCCCGGGGTGGAAAGGCTGCAGTGGGGTTAAGGATAAGGCTCCTTGGGCCTACCTTCTCCCATGCCTCTACATTTACCTTTCTGGCACCTTTCCTTCCTCAGAAAAGCATGGACATATTTCTTGTATAAAATGTTCCATCTGACTGGGAGTAACCTTAACTCTTCTGCTAGCAAGCATATGTGTTAAAAGATCAATACAGAGTCTTATTTCTTTAGACTCAGTATGGCACATCTTCTTAATGTAAAGATCAATACAGAGTCTTCTTTCTTTGGACTCAGTATGGCACATCTTCTCAATCTAAGTTCTGTACTATCCACCTTCTTACCCTACTTATCCTCTGTAGGGGGGTTTGCAGCACCCTGGTGGAGTCCTATCCGTCCCGAGTGTGGGGGTTCTCAATGGGGGGGGCTTACCTATGGGAATCCTGTTCCAGGGGTTCCCAAAGGTGTGGACGGAGTCGGCGAAGACTATCCACCCTCTTCCTATGGTGGAGTCCTATCCGTCCCGAGTGTGGGGGTTCTCAATGGGGGAGGGGGGCTTACCTAAGGGAATCCTGTTCCAGGGGTTCCCAAAGGTGTGGACGGAGTCGGCGAAGACTACCCACCCTCTTCCTACGGTGGAGTCCGATCCCTCCCGAGTGCAGGGCGCTTACCTAGGGGTCCCTGTTCGGGCGCCAGATGCCGGGGTCCAACCCCAGCAGGTCCAGGGGTCCCCAAAGGCGTAGACAGAGTCGGCGAAGAAGGAATGACACGGAGACAGCATTCAGTTGATCAGCAGCCTAGCCAGGATCTCTAGCCCGGATCTCCAGCCAAGTTCTGGTCTGGATCTCCAGAGAGGTTCTGCCTAGGCTCTCCAGAGAGGTTCTGTCCAGGTACTCCAGTCAGGTTCAGTGTCCAGGTTCCAGTCAGGTTCTCCTGCCAATCTCTGTAGTCAGGTTCAGTCCAGGATCCCTTGCCATGTTCTCCCGCTAGGCTCTGTCTCTAGGCTCCGAGGCCAGTCCCTCTCCAGGATCCTCCGGCATGCTCTCTCCAGCAAAGTTCTTCTGTCCCTAGGCTCCGTGTAGATTCTGTCTTCTTGATTCTGTTCTAAGTTCTGAGTGTTTCTGTCTTGTTACAACTGTATTTATACCAGTTGATTCAATCCTATCAATCTCTATTACAAAGGTTAGGGCATTTCTTATCTCCATTCCAGGGAGAAAAGATTATGTAGTTTAAGCATGATTGTTCGTAGTTAAAGGGATTAATTACCCGCCTGGCACTTAGTTGAGGGGTTTTATCCCCTCCCTGACTTCAGGGAAAAATCCCTACCTGGGGAAACAACCTTTCTCGGAGAGGTGACCTTGGTTAAAACACACAGCGCTAAGGGGAGCAAACATATTAAGAACAGTATGCCATATATGCCAGGTCCCTTGAAACAGCAAGGATGGACCGGCTCCCGGCACCTCCAACTCCCATGACTATGGAACAGAGAAGACTCTGGTCTGAGAAATCAGGCAGTTCTGATATTAATCCTGACTCTGCCTTTTACTGGCTGTGGCTTTGGACAAGTCACATGACCTCTCTGAGCCTCACTTTTCTCATCTGTTAATTATCAAAAGGCTGGTGATAATTATCAAAAGGCTGGTGTAAGGACTGAGTAATCATGAATGTGTAAAGTACTTGACACATGCTAGACAACAAAGTTAGACACACACACACACACACACACACACACACACACACACACACACACAGAGTCACTGATTGAATGGGAGGTCCCTATAAATAAACCACTTGGCCTGTGCACCCTCCTCTCTTACCACCTCCCAGCCTCTCTGCTGCACACTGGAGAGGTGAGAAGTTTCTCTCCTCTCCACATCCTCCTCTTGTTTCTCCAAGAAGGAGGCTGCCTTGCTGCTCCAGGGTGGAGAAAGACAAAAGGAGATGCCAGAGTAATCTGCACTCCAGATGGCAAGGCAACCCAGCTCTAGCACTTGTAAAACTCTCTCCCTGTGACTGACTCCATTTGGAGTGTTAGTTTGGAAATCAGGTCTTCATCCAAGGCATATTTAATTTACGGGAATGAGATAAAGAGGGGAAATTAGTGGAATAAATCTTCTAAGCTCAGCCAAGGGGTGGAGAGTGAGAGAAGACTGCAGCCAAAAGGGCCATTGGATTGGTTCAGGACTGGATTAAGGGGCAGGCATGGAGCACTTTTTGCATTAGAGTGTCATGTTCCCCTAGAGCAGCAGGGGGTGGGGAGAGCATTAAGAGACTGATGGCACCTCCAGCCTGAAAAAGTTACCATGGCACAGAATTAGTAGGAGTTTGGGGTAGGCTGCCACATGGCAAGAGAATTCAAAGAAAAGAGTTTTATTCTGCCTGCGGCCCCCAAAGGGTTTTCTGAGTCTCCTGTGCCAACCTAAGCCCCCTGGGTAACCTTCTCCTACTATTCTTTATCCCCACAAAAAGTAGATAGGCATGCAGGCCTATGGTAGGGAGATGAAGGGAAAAGGACCTGAGGTTTGATCCAGAAGACTTGATTTCAAGTCCTGATTCTAGCATTTAGTAGCTGAGCAATTTCAAGCAAATTGTTCAACATTCTAGAACCTCACTTTTCACATCTGTAAAATGGGGATAAACAGGGGTAAAATATTTAACAATTGGTAAGGTGTGGGCATGACCTATGAGAAGGGGCCTTGGAACTGAAGCAGAGTTCTGGGAGCCCACATTGTGCCAGGCCTTAACCCTTTAGTTGCTGGGTCATGGGGGAACCTGGGAGTACAGGGAGGGACTGAGAGAGCAGCCACCACAGCAGTGGAGGACTCAGTCAGTGACTATTTACCAAATAGTACCAAAGTATTTCCAGATTTCAATAATCAGTATAGCTATACTGAATACTATTAGTTGCAATTTAGACCCCAAAACAAATCCTACTTCACCGGCTTCTTCCCCCTCTAATTCCTCCGCATTGGTGAAGGGCCCGTTACCACATCTAACCGCTCTTTCCTTCTACTCTGAGCAGTGTTCCTTCTCTGTGTGAGACCTCCCAGCTGTCTTCCCTACACCATCTCCTTCTGGCCCTCTGGCTCCAAGTCTCTCTGACCAGCACCATGGACAGCTCCTGATGACCAGCCCATCCACTTCCTCTGCCTTCTATCTCCTCTTTCCCCGCCCACAGTGCAGAAACCTTGGGGTACGAACTAAATGAGGGACATCTCTGAGAAGACAGTACAGTGGAGTGATTGAGAACAAGCTCTGGAGTAAAGCAGATTGGATTTGAATCCCAACTGCACCAGCTTTCAGCTATGATCTTGTTCTTTCCATAGCAGGGAAAACGTTAACAGCTAAAAGGTTGTGAAATTTAAGTGGAATAAAATATCCAAAGAACTTAGCACAGTGCCTGGCTCATGACAGGCTCTGAATGAATGAAGAACACCATTATTTTGTTACTTTCCATTCTATCTAATTCCTCAAACCCTTTTCTAATCCATTTCTGATCAGGGTCTTCTCTCAAGTAAAGGAGTCATGACCACTGGCTTCCTTTGAGTATGGAAGTTGGCTTGAACTTCCTGTATGCTAAAGGAGACCATCTTTGACTGGTCTATGAGATTCTATCTTTTAGATGCTTTAAAAATTGTGAGTTAATTTTAAATATACAGAAGGGTTACAAAAATAGTACAGGGAGTCTCATAAACCCTTCACCCAACTTTCCCTGAGGTTAACATCTTACATGATCATAGATCACTTCTCAAAACTAAGAAGTTAACCTTGATACAATAAATACTGTTAATGAAAGTATAGACTTTATTAGGTTTCACAAGTTTGTCCACTAACGTTCTTTTCCTGTTTTGGTATGTAATCCGGGATCCCACCTGTGCATTTCCTGAGTTTTCCTAGTCTTTCATGACCTTGACTTTTTTGAAGAGTACTGTCCATTATTGGTAGAATTTTCCTCAATTTGGGTTTATCCTATATAATAAAAGACTAATATGCAAATTGACCAAATGGCAGAATGACCGGTTGCTATGACGCACACTGACCACCAGGGGGAAGATGTTCAATGCAGGAACTGCCCCCAGCCCGCAGACCCCAAGCCAGCCAAGGTGGGTGCCAGCACCCCCCCCTTCACTACACCCTGCAGAGGGAGGCAACCGGCAGCAGTGGGAGGCATGGCTGGTGAGTGGGCGGCACTAGGCCGGCCAAGGCAGGTGACAGCAGGGCCCCCCCCCCCCCGATTGCCCTGCCGGTCACTCCACAGATTGGCCCTGATCACCGGCCAGGCCTAGGTACCCTACCCATGCATGAATTTCATGCACCGGGCCTCTAGTTTCTTATAATAGAGTGAGGTGTTCATTATTGAGAAGCATAACAGAGGTGATATGCCCTTCTCAGTGCATTGTATTAGAGGGTACATGATGTCAATATGTTTTATTGGTGATGTTAACTTTGATCACTTGGCTAAAGTGGTGTCTGCCAGGATTCTCTACTGTAAATGTGCATTTCCCCCATCTTTATTAGATTTTGATCATTCCCATTTTGTGATTCTTTGGGATTATGGGTTTAAAACCAAGAAATCTTTCGTTCCACCCCTACACTCCCTAATTACTCCCCAGAGCCACACCCATGTCCCATTATATGCCTGATCACTTTCCTCTGAATTTACTTAAGTTGGGCATTTGGAGGTGTGCACAGAAGCCAGATGCAGATACACCTGGAGTTTAATAGGGCATCAGGGTGCTTCTAGTTTGTTTTCATGGACACTTTTGTCCAGGTCCTGCAAGTTTCTGTTGACAGGGGGTACTCTGGGAAAATGTGGCCAGCAACCGTCCACAGGAATATCCAGCTCTTTTCCATGTCCCTGATCTCTGAGCCCTTTCTTCAACTTCTAACACTGGGTTTTTTTTAAAAAAATCTCTAATAACATTTTCTCCTACTTGGCCATGTATAAGTTCTTGCTGGCCACTGGCCCAAATACATGAGCTTCCTTCCTTCCAGAAAGCTCTTCATTCCTTCAAGAGTTTGCTATCATGAAAGATCCTGCCACCAGAACAGATACATAGATAACATTTTTCAGTAAGTTGAGTGTGAAGAGATGTGCTTATCAACTCTTCCCTCTGTCTCCATCTCTATCTGCCCCAAGTTTAGTCAGTGTGCCTTCTCATGCTTCCCCTTTAGAAGATGAAGAGGCACTACACCTCCTCCAACCTCATGCAGGCTCCGTTTTAAAAAGCTTTTGTGTAAACGTGTACTAAAGGCCCTGGAGAGCCTTAGAAGATGCCTTCATCAGTTCCTATTCCTTCTTTGCCCTTTGTTCTGTTTACCATTGCTGTATAAGAAATTATTCCAAACTTCAAGGTTCCAAACAATCATTATTTTGCTTATGCATTTGTGGGTCAGAAATTTAGGAAGGGTGTGGCCAGGCAGCTCTCACTTGGAGTCTCTCATGCAGTGGCATTCAGATATTGGCAAGGCTGCAGCCATCCAAAAGCTCCAAGGGGCTGGTCATCCAAGATGGTGCCCTCACATGGCTGAAAGTTTGTGCCGGCCATCAGCTGGGCACTCACTAGGCTGTGGATGGGAACACCAATCTAGAGTTACTTCAGCTTGACAATCTCAGGGTAGAACCAGGAAGAAGCTACATGGCCTTTCCTAGCCTCAGCCCAGATTCAAAGGGAGAGGAGGCTCAAATAACTGAGGACTTATTTTAACCATTGCCACTCCCACCAAAATGAGATTTTCTCATAGTGTCTAGAACATTATTCTTCCAAGACCACTTTCCCTCACAGGTTCTTGGCCACCCCCAGCTTCATCAGATCTTTTAGGCTAATGGTGGGAGTGACTTCCTCCCATCTTTGTGGGATGATGACTCATCAGTTCCTACCTCCCTCAGTTGCTGCTGCAGAGGACTTGGGTTCTGGTTTCAACTACTGTGCCATCATGGGAAAGTGACTTCACCACTCTGGGCTTCTGGACTTTACCTTTCTGCAAAGTAGGAATTAGGAACAATCTCACTTTGCAGGCAGTTAGGATTTTAAAAGATGCTGTAAATAGCAGACCTAACACAATTGATGCTCCTGATTGTGGAATAAATAACGATGGGTGAGTCATTTTTCCTCTTGGAGACTTATGGGGGTAATCCCCTTAGCCTGCTTCCTCATCCAGATGAGAGGTCTTAAATGAACAAAGGGAGGGTCAGCACAGAGGTTAAGGCTTCCAGACCCAAACCTGGGCAGGAAGCATCCTGCATTTATGCCAATCTGAGGGGAGTTCCGTGTGTGTACAAGGCAGCCTGGGTGTGGTTTGGGGATACTATTGGCCTGACTCAGCCTTATCAGGTCTGGGCTGGCCACAGCTTGTCCCAGTAGAACAAAGAGGCTTTGAGAACCAAGCTGGGGTATGGGATGTGAGGCCAAGCCCCGGAAGGTGCATCCCACCCAGAGGGCAGAGCAGGGTTGGGGGAGCTGCCACCAGGAAATCCAGACATGCTACATACCCTCGCATGCCCCATGTGCAAGGGTCTCCTGGTGCCAGGCCAGAAGAGTTGCCTTCTCTAATTAGATCTCCTCGGGGGACGTTTTTAAATGGAGAGGTGCCTATTTCCAGTTCCCACACCTGAGCTGCTGTGTTAGCAGCAGGCCTGGTTGCCTAAAGGATTGGTGCATTGGGCTCAGCCTTTCCTGTCAGATGCCATCTTCGGGCAGGCAGCACCTTCAGGCTATGTTGGGGAAGAAAGGGGAGCGCAGGCCCACGTGGCTTCAGAGAGCCATGGCCAAGGTGATTGGATCTTTCCAAACACAAGAGAGGAGCATGTAAGGACAACGTGGGGATGGGGATGCGGATCTGAGGAGAGGCCTCTGCACAGACAAGTCAAAGAGCCAGGGTGCAGCGGCCTCTATGTGGACATAGTCTGCCCAGGCTGTTCCAGAGGCCTCATAGCCAAGGTGGGAACTCAGGCTTAAAAACCTGAAGTTGACTTGGGCCGTTTACTCACCCTTCCTGCTCATCCAAATGGGCTTCAAGTCCTGGCCATTTTCCTGCCAAAATGTCTACAATCCGTTGCCTTTTTCTGACCCCCACAGCCATCTCTTCAGTCCAGAAGTTAGTGAACTTCTTTACCAAGTGTATAGACTCCTGCTTCCATAGCTGCCTTCTCTGGTCTGTCCTCCACACTGCAACCGGGTGAGCTTTCTGAAACCATCTAGTTGCAAGTTCTCCCAACTTCAACCCCTACAGGCGTTCACCAAGCCCTCAGGATGAAGTCCAAAGGCATGGAACACAAGGCTCGGTGCTGCCCACCTGTCTACCGCAGCTTTGCCAAACCCACTGGCACTGAACAGCTTCGCAATGCTGACCTGGTGGTGATTCCTTCAACCCCCCAGCCTCACTCAAGCCTGAAAGCCTTTGCACTTACTGTGTCCTCAGCCTGGACCCCTTCCTTTACTCACCTGCCATGCAAACACCTTGCCCTTCCTGCATGGTCCTCATCTCCAGGACATTTTCCTAGTTCCAGCCTCTCTGTGGCACTCAATAGCCCCTGTGAGGATGTCAGGCACAGCACTCAGCACATGGCATGGACACCCCTCTTCCTGTGCTGCTCCCTGCCACCCAGTTCACTGAGAGCAGGGGCTGCCTCTTTCCCTCGCTCTGGCACAGTGCCTGACACATGGTGTCCAGTAAACAATGACCAAAGGCTACAACTCTGAATGAAGGTTACAACTGTGGATGCAGCAGCCTTGGCCAAGGGCTGAGCATGAGCCATGTTTTGGATCAGAAGCTGCCTGGGCCTAGGCTCTATGGTCGACCTTCTGCTGGGCCTTGGCATCGGACAGCGGTTGGGGCAAGCTGGGTTCTGGAGGGAGGGATTAGGGGCCATCACACTGCAGAGGTGGAGGGTGACTTTTTAGGTTGTTTCTCCTGGTCTCCCTGCTCACGTAGTTTCCTCACACCTGAGTCCAGGACTCCCAGAAAAGTTGCAGGTCTCCACCTTCACCCCAAGTTGCATAGATTCAAATCCTGCTTATCACTTGTTGTAACATCTTGAGCAAGTTACTAACCTCCCTGTGCTTCTGTGTTCTCATTTGGAAAAAACAGTAATATTATAGTATATACCACAGTGGGCTGTTATGAAAATTAAATGGGTGCTTCAAGTGGAGCACTTAAAACAAAGCCTGGCAGCGGGGAATCTTCATTAAATGATAGCAGCTTTTATTCATTATAGCCTTGTGGGGGCTATTCCCCAGATGACACAGTTCCCGGGGGAATGAAGTTTTCTCTGGAGTTTTCCTCCATGGAGGTGGGGATTGGTAAGATAAAAATCTGAGCAGTCACCCCAGCACAGTCATCTCTGTAGGAGGTTAGAGCCTTGGCAGTGGTTTGCTCTAACAACCAGCTCTCCACAGTGTGAGGAACCCTAATTTGTAGCATACACCAATTCCCATGGTATAAATAGTCCCACCATGGTCTATATCAACTGGCTCATGAAGTTCCTGAAAATTTTACAATTGTACCGCTGAGCCTGGGAATCAGCTAACCTGTAGTGAGCACAGGGCCCCACCTTCACCCCAAAATTGGTCTTTTGGGCGTGGCTGGCAAAAGTATCATTCTGTTTTGGCAATAAACTGGGCCTTCTCTAGACTAAGTAATGTCTCTCAAAGTGTGATCCATGGGCCATCTGCCGTGTTTGGACTGTTTGTAAAATTAAGTTCCGGGGCCCTCACTCTGGATTTATTAAAGCAAAATCTTGGAAGTAGGGCCAAGAATAATTTTTAACAAGCTGCCTAGTTGGTTCTGAGGTTTTAGAACTTGCAGGTTAGGGACCCCGGATTTATCCAAGAAGTCAGAAGGCAGATGTTATGTCTCCAGAATAATTTCATGCCATGGTCCATGATCACAATGAAGAGTCAGAAACCCAGGCCCCAAGAAAGACTTGAGTCAGCAGGAAAAGCACCGTGACTAGAGGTGGTGGTCTAGATGAGTGAAGTGACCATGAACTAGTTACCTCACCTCTCTCTCCTGGTCCAACCTTGGGGTCAGCATGCTAAGGCCTGCCCTGGCATGAACACAGCTTTCTTTTGGGACTTTGCAGAGCTTTGATGAGAACAGGCCTGCAGAGGGGGTGGAGTACTGGAGGTTTTGTCCTCAGAGGAAAGTAGCACATCCCTGACTCCGGACTATCCAAGTATTGAATCCACTCAGCATTCTGGACTCTATGGCTCTAACAACTTAAATAATTTTTATTACAAAAGGAAGAAAACACCAAAACATCCCTCAAATTCTCCCATGGGCTTCCCCCTTGGCGCCAATAAATAAGGTGGGGAAGACTGACCAGAGGAGGGGGCGGGGGTTCAGCAGAAGAGGGAACTTAGCCTGGACAGGGGTGGGAAGGACATCCAGCCCACTCCCTTGTCCCGGGCTCTACGGTCACATTGGCTGGAACACAGAACTCTGCCCACTGACAGCAACAGTCTCTGGATGTGTCCCAAGGAGTGTGGCCAGGGAGGAAGGACATGTCTCAGGATGGCCAGGATGGCTGCCCCACCCTGCAGCCTTCTCAGTTCCAGGCAGCATTGAGTCCAGCCAGCTCCCTGCTGGCTCCCAGGGAATCTAGCAGCATCAACTGAGGTGCAAGCCCACCAAAGGGGGGGCCTAAGACAGATAGAACGGGCTCTCCCCATTGGGGGAGGCAGGTATGAAAAATCGTAGTGAGAGCTGGCTGGGTTGGGACCCACTGTGCCAGTCTAGAGGCCTATAGTTAGAAGGACAGACCACCCTTTTGCCAGCTCAGCTTGCAGCTCTGTCACTACACCAAGATGGTGGTGGAGGACTTTGGCATTGCCCAGGCAAGTCTCAATGGTATATCTCTGTAGGGTGCGGCAATGGTGGGATCCATTACCCCCTGCTCGGGTCTCTTCCAGGGCCAATGCCCTCCAGGTAGGGAGGTCTTTGGATCCAGTTGGGCAGTTCCGGGAGGACAGTGGAGGAATCTTTTCAGCTCCCTGGCCCAGCCATGCCCAGTGAGTGAAAGCTGCTCTCTTCCAACAAGAGCTGTCCCAGGCGGTAGAGCAGCTGGGGGTACCAGTGCACACCCTCCCCCGGGGTCCAGCTGCCCCACGTCAAGCTGTGAAACAGTCGAAAGGGCCAGAAGGCCAAGTGAGCCAGGCGGTGGTCAGCCACGGCCGCAAAGCAGGAGGCCACCACATCCTCTACCACCAGCGTCCCGTGCCTCGTTAGTGGGGCATAGGCCCCAAGGGCAATATGTGTGGAGACAGCTGCCACTCGGGCAGGCTGCAGGCCTGGCACCCCAGCTACCAGCACATACTGGCCAGGCTGCACTTGACTGGCAAATGTGGCCCGGAAGTGGGCCGCTGGTTCTGTGTGATTGTTGGCAGTGAAGAGCAGATGGGCAGGTGTGAGTGCCAGGCGTCTCGGGGGGTCCTGGGTCTCGATGACCTGGAAGGCCCTCAGCTTATCTGGCTCACGATCCAGGAAAATGAGCACATCACTGAAGGTGGGGTTCCCATCCTCCCCCATGGCCAGCACCCGGTCTCCTGGCCTCACGGCTGACAAAGCTACACGTGCCCCACTCTCCAGGCGCACCTGGGCTCCAGCAGGGAAGCAGCCACCTGTCTTGGCTGCAGCCGAGTGCTCTGTGGGAAGAAGGGACATGAAGGTGTTACTGCTGTGGAGCTCAATTCCCAGTCATAGCACCCGTCCCAAGCCCAGCCAGTGCTCCCTCTTGCTCCCAAAGAGCCCCCATCACCATATCTTGGCTCCTATCCCCACTTCTCATGCAGCCTCGAACCCACTCCACCCCACAATGTGATCTCTGCCCTTCTCCCCAGTCTGATCCTTTGCCAGTGAGAGGAGCGTGTTGTGGCTCCAGTGAGGGAGAAGGAAGAGGCCATCCTGACGCCCAGGCGACGTCCCCATCTGTTTTCAACCCTGACAACGTTGTGCAGCAGTCAGAGAGGTCAGAGGTCAGCTGAGCCAGGCAGTGATCAGCTGTGATTGACACCCAGAAAGCTGCAGCCTCGTGGAGAAGGCGAGTCACTTAGCTCCTCTGGGGTCTAAATGTGCCATTATTTCTCACTCCCCCAATGGTGCCCTCTCAGACTGACATGCCAAGTCCCGTGCCAGAGCTGGCCCTTGGAGTCCAAACGGAAGTGAAAGGAAGGCCAGCCGTGGGTGAATATAGACTCCAGGGAAGCCTGGTTCAGTGGCAATGGTAAAATCACTGTCTCAATTCATGTGCTGGGTCCTTGTGCAGGAACAGGACACAGTGGCATCAGTGCGTGGGATGGAGAACAGTGTTTGGGGGTCAGGAATGAGGAATGGAAGTGGCCTCTCTGGGAGCTGGCACTGGGTCAGTGTTTGCAGGTGGATGTGACTTGAAACAGATACCACTGGCAGGAAAGTGCTGAGGAGAAGGGCAGTGTGGGAGTGGGGGTGGGGTCACCCCTGTGGGCCCAGGTGGGATCAGGAATAGTAAAAAGGGGCCTGGTCTCCGTGTGCAGGGTCTGTGCATGTGACTATGCCTGGTACCAGCATGGCGGGCTGAGCCTGCAGCCCTGGGGCCAGGCTGGCAGTCCCACAGGAAACATTTGAAGCATCCATGACTGGATTCAGTGTGGTGACAGGGATGCTGACAAGATTTGAGAGAGGGGCAAGGCCCCGATGCCTGCCAATTCGGATCAACAAGGCGGCAAATTTGGGAAAATACACTTTATTGAGTCCATTCTGTTTATTCTGGCCCTCGTGGTTGGCTTTGCCCCCAAATGCCCAGTTTCAGGGCCTGAGGGAGAGGTGGGGATGCCTGCACCCCCTGGGAGGAGCACACCTAGTGCCCTAAAGGGTCTGGCCTGCAGCCCCGTTGTCGGTTCTGAACCTCTGGGCTCCTGGTCAGACTTGCTGATGTCTGGGCAGCCCTGGCCCCTGCCCCACCCCACCCGCCTCATTCTGCACCAGACTGGGTGGGGAGGCTGTGTCTGTCTCAGCCTGGCTTCCACATCCGCTCAGCTCGCTGTCTTGAACCTCCTGCCGCAGGCTTCCAGTGGTTTTCAACCTTCCTAATGCCGCGACCCTTTAATACAGTTCCTCATGTTGTGGTGACCCCCAACCATAAAATTATTTTCGTGGCTACTTCATAACTGTAATTTTGCTACTGTTATGAATCGTACTGTAAATATCTGATATGCCGGATGTATTTTCATTGTTCGCGACCCACAGGTTGAGAACCGCTGACTGTGGACCTCAAGGTCAGGACCCAGCAGCACCGGGACGGGGCCCTGTCTCACTAGGCTCCCAACATTGACGCTACCAGGCGCCGGAGGAGCAGGCGGTCACAAGAGGAAGCGGGGAGTGCCGCCGACGTCCTCTTTCCCGGGGTTCCCGCCTCCATCCCCGGGCGGGTCTTTTCTTCTGGGCCCCAGAGGGCCCTGCGCCGCCTGCCCACGCCCTGCGGCCCCGGCCCCGGGCCCAGTCCCCCGGCAGCGGCTCACCGGACTTGACGGAGCAATGCACGTGGGCCTTGGACTCATAATACACCCAGTCGAAGCCGGCCTCCACTGCCAACCGCGCCAGCAGTCCGTACTTATTGCGGTCACGGTCCGACGTGGTGATGTCCACTGCGCGGCCTTCGTAGTGCAGCGACTCCTCCGAATGGTGCCCGTCTTCGTCCCAGCCCTCGGTCACCCGCAGCTTCACGCCGGGCCACTGGTTCATCACCGAGATGGCCAGGGAGTTCAGGCGGTCCTTGCAACGCTGCGAGAGGAAAGCGCCGAGTTAGGGGGAGGAGCTGGCCCGCGTGCAGGTGGAGTCCTAGCCTCGCTCTCCCAGCGCAACCGCAGGAGTTGGGAAATCGGGAGGGGTGCTCTTTTCCTCTCTCTTCGGAACACAGAGCCCTAACTTACTTCCGTTATAGCATCGGCTGCCCCACGGACCTGGACCGCACAGTGACGCCGCAAATCTGAAGCGCGTGGCAAGCCCTGTCCTGAGGGCGCCTTTCTCGGTTAAGTGGCCCCTCCCTTCTCTGACTCGCTCGGGTACCAATTCCTCCGCAGCCTACACCTTTCCAACGCCCAGTCCCTCTGTTTCACCGGACGCCTGCTAGCTCGAGGGGCGGGAGCAGCCTGCGGCGGGCCTACTAGGCGTGCAAGGCCAGAGATGCCCAGTAGGTGTCACCGTAGCCTCAGGGCTGAGGCCCGGGGACACCAGCCCCGGAGGCGCGGCAGGTGCGGAGACCCAGCAGCATGGGGGTGTACTGGACGGGAATCCCTGGCCTACCTGGATCCCTCGGGCACCACAAAGCATTCCTGCTGGGACCCTCTTATGTCCAAAACTTGCCCGCACCCCTGCCGAAGCAGGGCAGCCCTGTCCCCAGAAGTTGGTGGAAGGACTAGTGCCCGGCCTGGCCCTATTAAGGGCGACGCGGAGCGTCTCCTGCTACAAGGGTCTCCGCAGGGTTGATCGTCTTAGGTAATGTCCCCCGAGCCCAGAGTCCTCCGCGCCTCTGCGCTGCTCCCATCTGGGAAGGGACTCCAGAAATCGAACTTCTAATCTCAGGGAGCCGCCTCCACGCTCCGCCTCACACGGGGTGGGAGTAGAGCCGCGCCCGCGGGAAGGACGGGAGAGATCACCTGTCTGTGCTGACTCCCCACGTGCCTGCAGCCCAAGGGACCCTGCAGTTGACTGGGGGGAGGGGCCGGCAAGAGAGGGGGCCCTTCCACAGTCCTTGACTCTGAAGTTCGAGGTGCCGCCAGGCGTGGGTAGCCCCTGTCTCAACCTACCCCCGCCCCGCAGAGCCCGGCCCCACAGACCCTTGGACTCTGTCTCCCAGGAGCCAACAACGTTTACAGCCCAAAGCCCGTAGTCCTCCCTGGCGGGCAAGCTAGCTGGGGCGCTCACTGCCCCAGGAGGGAGCTCCGTGTGCTCTTGCCTCCAGGCTTCTAGCCCCCCACCTATGTTCTCTGGCGGCCCCTGCTCTCTGCCTCTCTCTCCCACCCCCCCCCCACCCCCCGCCCCCTCGGGTCCAGAGCTGGGGCGCGCGCTGTCAATGATTGCCCAGCCCGTGGCCCGGATCCTTATCTGCATTCCTCTGCGCCCAGCCCGGCCCGGCCACCAGCCAACCTTCGCCCCGACACTGGCCGGCCAGCCCCGGCGCCAGGGCGCATGCCGAGGGCCGTGGTCTAGCTGCTTTTCCTAAAGCACTTAGAACGTGGGCTGCCTGCGTGGGGGGTGGGGGGGGGCATGGGTGGGCCACTGAGGAAGGGGACGTAGGTCTCTTCCCCTGCGGACCTGGTTGCAGTGAAGAAAGCTTGCGTCTCCCCCCAACGCCCCCCCCCCCCCGCGCCCCCCAACCCTCACCCCCACCCCGCCCTCCACTCCTCAGCGCTTGTGCTGAGCGCTGGTCCCTGCATGCAAAGACTAACTTTAGCTCTGCTCCCTGCCTCGCGGGCACCCGAACCCCTCCCTTTCAACCCAACTCATCCCTGCCATCAAGCCCAGGGGTCCCCCAGGTTCGGCCCCAGCGCTCAAAGGCCCCCCGTCCCCCACCCTTCTACGCAGGGGCGCCTCTCAGCTCTCTGCACAGACACGTGGTCTCTCCCGGCAAGTTCTCTTTCCCACCTTCACCTTCCTCGCTGTTCCTTAACCCCAGATCCCACCGGGGGCAGCGCATCAAACCCGCCAGGCGCAAACCTCCCGGACAGGAGCTGCCACCCCCACAGCGACCGCGCGTGGAGCAAAGGCCGTGGGGCCCTCTGCACCCCGAGCTGTTCGCCTCGGGGTGCCGAGGTGCCGAATGGCTTCTAAGTGAAAGAGGCGCAGCCGTGCGGAGGGTTAGGCCAGGAAGTACCGCGTGAATCCCGGTAGCGCAGGAGGCAGCCAGATCGAGGTGCCTCCGGGTGCCGGGTGCCGCGAATGACCCGAGCTGCCAGCGCGCCGGGGCAGAGGGGCCGTGGCCAACCGGCTGGGTTGTGGCGCTCGGCGGCAGGGAGCTCTTCTCATAGCCATCGGCACGATCGATCGGGGATGCCGACACGCCTGCCGGGACCCCTGGCTGTCCCATCCTGGGCAAGAAGCAGCTGGGTTTGGCGAGAGGGGCAGGTGCCAGGGGGCGTGCCAACCAGTGGAGCAAAAGTGCCAGGGAGGGCGGATAGGGCCGGGCAGGTGGCGGTGCTTCGGCAGCAGCGCCCTGGAAGGGCGGGTCGCGCTCACCTGGGTCATGAGGCGGTCGGCGCCCGTGTTCTCCTCGTCCTTGAAGATGATGTCGGGATTGTAATTGGGGGTGAGCTCCTTGAAGCGCTCCGAGCTGCGCGCGATCTTGCCTTCATAGCGCCCGCTGGCGCCCAGGGTCTTCTCGGGCACGTTGGGGCTGAATTGCTTATAGGCGAGCGGCACCAGCTTGCGCGGCGGCCGCCTGCGGCTGCCCACCACCCGGCCCGGCCCGCAGCCCCGCGCCGCCGGCACCAGCAGCAGCAGCAGCAGCAGCAGCAGCAGGCAGAACCGCAGTCGGGGCCGGAGCCGGGCGGGAGACATGGCCGGGAGCCCGGGAGAGCGGCGGGCGAGGGCGCTTGGTGGGCTGATGGGTGGGCTAGTCGACCCGGGCCCTGAGGGGGCTCAGGCGTCGGGGTGGCTTCGGGGGGCTCCAGGTGGGGGCGCCATGGGCTGCGCGGCGTGGCGCAGGGCCGGCGGGACTCAGGTGCGGGGCGGGGGCCCGGGGCCCTGGCTGGTGGCGGCGCGCTGTCCCCCTCGGCGCCTCGACTCTGAGCTGCCCGGCTCGCCCGCCGCCAATAAATAGGCCGGCCCGTTTGTTTTGGCAACGCGGCGGCGGCGGGGGGCGGCGGACGGCGGGGCTGCGGGCCGCCGGGCTGGGCTGGGTTGGCCGGGCCGGCGGGTTGGCGGGCCCCGCGGTTAGCACCCCGGCCCGGCGGTCAGGCGGCTCGGGCGGAGCGGGAGCTGCTGCTGTCTGCGGCGCAGCCCGGGGCCGAGTGAGAGGGGAAATGGAAGAGATCCGGGCGCGGGCCCCGCGCAGACCGCACCCTGCCCATGTCCCTGCCTCCTGTGTGCTCGACAGCGAACCTGCAACAAGGGCAGCGCAGCCTCCTCCCCCTCCGGCGGGCGGCCCCCGGCACCAGCCAGCCCTCGTCCCGCTCGCTCCGCCACCGCGAGTCCACCAGCCCGCCCGCTGCCCTCAGCGCCCCCTGCGCTGCCTGAGTTTGCCCTCCCCGCCCGGACGCGCCCCACCCCGCCTTGGCCTCGCCTCTGGGCTCCCCGCGGCTCCGGGGTGCCCCGCCAGGCGCAAACCTCCCGGACAGGAGCTGCCACCCCCACAGCGACCGCAACCCACGGCGCGGCCGGACGCGAGGGGCGGGGGGCAGTGGCCGGACCGCACAGCCGCCTACGGTGTCCCCTGCGGGGAAGTAAACCCAAAAGGCAGGAGGCCGCTGGTAACCTGGTGCCCCACCCTGGCGCAGGAGCCGCGCCCTCAGCCGCCGTTGGTGAAGCTGGGAACCGAACGCTGTGAAAGAAGCAAGATGAAATTGCAAAGGATAGCCAAGGTGTAGAGAAGTGCAGCCAACATAGTGACATCAACAGAATACCAAAGAAACCCCGACTGGCCACCATAAAGAGGGGCAACGCAGGGGGCTTGCTAAGAATGCAAAAAAAAAAAAAAAAAAGCCAGTGGCATACAAATATGCCACTAAATAATTACTGGAGCTGCTAAATAATTACTCTCTTCCTTCTACTTTACAAATTAACAAGGACAGAGAATATGTAGAGGCAGCTGGAGAAGTAAACATGGGTTGTGTGTTTATTTTAATATGCCATTCAGGAAAGCTGAATGAATTAGGTTTCATTCTGCTAAAACAAGAAAAGGCAAGTGTGTAAAACACACACACACACACACACACACACACACCACACAACAAACTACATATATGATTTAGTTGTGTATATTCTACAAAGTCAGTAGCAATAGAAATAAAAGGCTGAGCAATTAAAAGGTTTAAAAATTCTCGTTCCAAGAATATTGATACAATAGGTACTTATGTGCCCGATACATGGAAACTATTAGATATTATTACTTGCAATATTTAATTTAAACTCACAACCCCCAAATGAGCTAATATCCCCACGTTACAAGTGAAGATTTTGAATTTCAGAGGGGATGAGCAACCTGCCCCTGGGGATTCCAGTGGGGGTGGGGGGTGGGGGACCTCAGAGCAGGTATTTTTGGCCCCTTCTCTGCAAAGTGCCCACTCATTCAGTACAGCTCAGGTTTGGGGCTAAGATGGCTTTTCGCAGACGGACTCACGTTTTCTCTAGATCAATTTTGTGAACACAAGTTCAGAATGGGGAGGGACTCACTCAAGATAAGGTTTAGCCCAAGCACCTCGTCTTACAGAAAAGGACTGGGGCTCACTGGGAATTTAGGGCAGCTCCACCAGGAGTGGGGTGGCATGTGTCACTGGGAAACAAAATGGATTGTTTCTTTTCCTTCCCCTTTGCCCATATTTCCTCCCCACGCCTCATTCATCCTCACATTAGCATTCAGATTCTATGTCTCAGACGCACAGATCACGCTAATGTTGCTTCTTTTCCTTGGAAGCTTTCAGAGTGCTTTCACTTACGTTTTCCAGGGTTTAAGAATGGTCCCTGCAATATCCCCCTCCCCTCAGATTTCTGGGACAGACCATGCAGCCAGCTCAGTACCTCGTCCAGTCCACACAGACAGGAGCTCCCTGTTTTGATGGAGCTCCAAAAGAGAAAATCCTGTAGAGTTCAAAACCTGTATAGAAAATGGGTATAAAAGATACTCATTTTCTATACAAGTTTTGCCTCAAGTTCAATCTTTCCTTCTTTCTCCCTCTCTAATGCAAATTCATCCCCTTTCCTCTTTCTCTGGCCTTAGCAACTAGGGCTATTACCCTGTCTATTCTCTCCTACCCATGGTCTTGAAGGGTTGTTAGACTCACTTTCAATCTTCTTTTCTCCAAGTGAAAGACTATTTCTTTAAGATCCTCTCAGAAGTTCTCCTTTATAATGATTTCTTAATTTTGTCTTTCTTCCTCTTTATTTCTCCTCTTAAACTGTGGTCTTGTTCAATACAAATCTCTGGTAAAGATCGGATCAGTGTCAAATAAGAACTACTTATGCAGTGCTGGTGTAGATTGGATGAGGGTGCTTCTGCAGCTGCACGACCTTGGTTTGGATTGTACTGCACTAAACCTAGACCCTCCTCACTCTGACAGTCTTCAGAGCAGTGATAAGGGTGTGTACTGGGAGAAGCAAATGGGGCTAACAGTGACCAAATCTTTTCTATGAAAAAAGCTTTTAGGTGCCAAACCAGAATTGGAGCTATCAATCAGAAATCATGGGTTTTAAAATGTATAAATAGATTGCAATTTATAGGTTTATATGAACATCTATACTGTTCCCTTTCCCCATTCTTTCTGTACCACTCCTGACTAATGTCTCATGATAAAAACTTCCTTTAGTTTCTTAAAAAATAAATAAATAAATAAAAGAAAAAAGCTTTTAAACACTTAGTAAATCTTCACAATAGCACTCAGTACACAGTAGTTATTATTCTCATTTTACAGATCTACAACTCTAGAGCTTTAGTAGTAAAGTAGCTTACCTGTGATCACACAGTTAAGATTTGAACCTGGAGATTTTTTCACTCCAAAGCTATAGTCCCTTCTCAGGACACAGTGGTGGTTCAAGAGCTGAAGCTCAAATTTAGATCAACATCAGTCCAATATCCTTCAGCAGAGGAAGGGGGAGAGGAAGGGAGAAATTAGAAGCATCATACCTTCTACAGCAGTGACCCTGCAGCACTGTTAAACCAAGTTGTGCCTAAGAACCCTGATCATTTCTTGGCTGCCTATGTTCTTAGCTGTTTAGTGGATGTGTGGTAGCTTTGGAATTAGGCCGATCCATTAGATCTATCAAATTAAGTCTGGCTCTCTTTTTGGTCACTTTCAGGCTCTTGCCAGCAGGGAACTTGGGGAACTGAGGTATCCACTCTGGAGGCACCAAAGGCCTGCGGTCGGAGCAGAGGTGGCAGGGCCTGATCAGGGCACCTTGATCTGGGTCCTGGGCCAACTGGTAAAATCACTTTTCTACTCTCACCTTTAGAGCTCTGTACTCCTCAAACATCTCTATTTTGAAGAGAACAAAGTAAAATATATTTCTTTGGATAACATGATTCACTTTTTTTGTTCACAAAAGTGAAAGTTGGAAAATAGCTTGGAAGAAAAGGGAGGGAGGAAAATACACCATAGAACCTGATTATTTAACATCTGTTTAGTAGACTACCAAGTTAGCATTTTCAGTCAATCTTGAATGTAACACTCTCATACAAATATAGTGTACTTCTAGTGATGTATTCATATATATGTAAATATATATGTTATGTATATATTCACATACACACTAAGTCCATACTTTTATATTCAACTAGTCTTTTTTCTCCTAATCCTGCCATTTGACCAAATCAATCCACTCTGAATATATTGGTGCTGAGCCACAGTCAAACAAGCTTCAGTAATGCGGTCAGAAAAATATACTCCCATGACCCAGTGCCCAGCACCTCTGGCCAATAGAAAGAGCGCTAGGCCTGGAGTTGGCAGATCTGTGCCTGAATACTTGTCTTTATAACCTTCAACCTGTGTGGCCTTGGGTAAGTCACGCGACTTCTCTAAATTTTAGTTTTCTCATCTATAAAGTGAAAATTAAGATCACCTACCTCGTAAGGTTGTTAAGAGGATTAAAGTACAAGCTGTAAAGTACAAATCAAATGTATAATTCATTTTTATTCTCTGTTGGGTCCACTAGAGGCAGCCTATTACCCGTCCAGGATGCTCATGTATGTTCTCCCTAAAACGGTAGTGGGGATTAGGAGGCCCTACTTCTTTCTATTAGGGAACATCTACCGTGTACACACGAGTATAATGGGTACATAAGGATAGAAAACACAAACAGGAAAGTAGAAGACACAGTTGTTGTCCTCAAGGAATTTACCATTTACGCCTAAGGATAAATCATGAAAATAAAAGGCAGTTACAAATCCATAAATGCCACTCATTAGTTAGTACAGAAAAATGTATTATAAATCAGATAGGTTAATAGATAAGCTGAACTTGCTCTAGAAGAATATGGAATTAAGAAACAATGATGTAAGCCTGAAACGAATATAATATTGAATGTCAGCTATAATTTTTAAATTAAAAATAAAAAGAAACGATGAGCCTGCTATGAGATCTCTTGCAGAAAAAGTCCATTTTGAAGGAGGAAAAGAAGTGACTGACAAGAATGAAGAAGATCCACAGAAAAGGGCAGTGGTCCAAGCAAAGATGATGGCACTAGTAATGATGAAGAGCCACGCCGAATGATCTAGAAAAGGGAAGAAACCCTAATATCATCTGATGTAACCTTCATGAAAACCGGATGCAGTTGACACCATTATCTTCATTTTATGAATGAGAAACTGAGGTTCAGAGCTTGTCAGTAAGGAAACTGAAGTTGGAATCCAGGCTTGTTTGACTCCATAATAATCAGTACCTTGGTAAGTGATTCCTAGGACAGGCATGCTGGGCTGTTGACCTTTGTTCAAGTCACTCATTTTCTCTCTAAATCTAGGGGACTCTTCTGTTATCTTCATCTTGGGCTTTTAAGACTCCAAACTCTATTTGACCGACCACTTCCCCAGCTGGTTGGGTACACTCTTAACTTCTACTTTGGATTTTTTAAGAAGTTAGCAACTCCACCAAATGCAGAAATGGGAGCATGCCTGTCTTTCAAGCCTCAGATCAGTCCAGAATGCATTCAGAGATCCAATTAGAGCCACTCAAAACTAACAATGCTTTGAAAGCTAGCTATTGATTAGAAATGGGAATGTCAAGTTACCTTTGCCCAAACAATAAGCTCATTACAAGGCACTTCAGAGAGCTCCAAGCATTAAAGACCTTGCTTTGATGACTTTGAAAGGGGAGGAAAAGGCAGCAGAATTAGTTACAAAACGAATGTGTTTTCCCCTCACATCAGAGACTAAAGGTTGTGGGAAACTCTTATAGACAGGAAGACATACATATAAATATACTTCTGGTGTGGATAATAACATATTTACCAAATAATGAGCTTTATTTCCACCCCAGTGTCTCTATTTGGGAAGAAATAGTTGCCTAAAGAGAATCGTGGAAAATACTAGTCCATCGAATGTTCAGTAAAGTGGGATAGGGGTACTACTCTTGATGCTCAAGTGATGCTCCTGACATGCCTGTCGGCATTCTGAACTGGGTTTATGCTGGTCACTGCTTCACTGGTCTTCCTTGATAGAGATAGCACCCTAAGGATGCTGGGGCTCTGTAGCCAAATAAGGAAGGTATACAGGCACTGGCTTTTTAATAAGTTATATTCTTGCCCTAGCCAGTTTGGCTCAGTGGATAGAGCATCAGTCTGTGGACTGAAGGGTCCCAGGTTCCATTCTGGTTAAGGGCACCTGCCCGGGTTTCAGGCTCGGTCCCCAGTGGGGGCATGCAGGAGGCAGCCTATCAATGATTCTCTCTCATCATTGATGTTTCTATCTCTCTCTCCCTCTCCCTTCCTCTCTGAAATCAATAAAAATATATTTTAAAAAATAAGCTGTATTCTTAGTTTCTGCAAAATGATAAATTTGTTCCCTTATGGCTATAACTAACAAAATGATATTTAAGCCCGACTCTCACCTTACACCTGGTTGCTGCAAACAACAAAGATTACATCCATTTATCTCCACAAATTTCTAAAACCACTTCAAGATGCTGCTAGTGTGAGCAGATGTGTGTATTGGTGTGCATGTAAGAGAGATAATCTCTTCATTTATTCAATCAACAACTATTTTTGAGCAACTACTACGTGCCAGACACTGTTCACAGTGCTTGGGGTGTGAGAGAACAATAAAAACAAAACCCTAGATTTCTGCTCGTATGGGGCTTTATTCAAGTGGGAGGCCGTGGGGAGACAGATAATCACACATAAATATAAAAATAAGTAAAATCTAGAATGGTTTAGAAGGGATTAAGGAAAGACTATGAACACAAAACACAAAGATGGTGTAAAAGGATTGGAAGCACACAGCCAGCTTGTGGGAAGAGGATGAAAGGTCAGGAAGCAGGTGTTCTGCCAGGCAGGGTGGTCAGTGGAGGCCTCAGTAAGAAGGTGGGACTTAAGCAAAGACCTGATAGAGGTGAGGCTTCAACTAAGAGGTTAACTGGGGGAAGAGCATTCTAGTAGAGAGAACTGCATAGCGCAAAGGCTCTCACATGCTTGCATATTATAGAAGTAGCAAGGAGACCAGTGTGGTGGAAGATGAAGCTACAGGGAAAATGGAGTGAGTAAGCTTGACTCTCCTTTATGATGATGAGGGTGTTTTTCAAACTTTTTATAAAGCTCAGCATGAAGATAATGTGCCCTTTAAAGAACTTTGTGTTACATGGAAATATAGACACAATATAGTTAAGCAAAAGTAAAAGCAGGTAACAAATAGCACTCATACATACAATTCTTTTAAACTTGTTAAAAAAAGAGATACATAGTCATGACTCTCACTTCGTACTTCATATGCTTGAAAAATTTCTAGGAAAAAAAATCTAACCTTTTAAAATCATCTTTGGATTGTAGTTTCCTTGAAAGCAGGAGTATGTCTTTGTGGCCATATATATGTATGCATGTACATATATATGTAGCATAATGCCAATTGGTGAGATGCTAGTGAGTATATTTATGACTTGAGTAAATGCATTTTTAATTATTCCTGTTTCTTGTTGAATATGGATTTATTTTATCTGTTTTTTTAAATCTTCACCAAAGATATTTTTCCATTGATTTTTAGAGAGAGTGGAAGAGAGAGGGAAAGACAGAGAGAATATTGATATGAGAGAAACACATCAATTGGTTGCCTCCTGCACGCACCCTGACCAGGGCCCGGGTCAGGGAGGAGCCTGCAACTTAGGTACCTGCCTTTGACCGGAATCAAATCTGAGACCCCCTCGGTCCACAGGCTGATGCTCTATCCACTGAGCCAAACCAGCTAGGGCTTGAATATGGATTTTTCAGTCTCATTCCCCACACATGCCCTACAAGCCTGTAGCACTCCTTTGAGTTCCTTTGTAGTGACCCAGGATTTTCCTGTTGGACTTTCCCATCTGCAGTTCGAGTCTATGTGTAGCACAAGGCTAAACGAACTAGTTTGGCCTCTGCATTCCCCCTCTCAGTCAGGAACACGGCTCATTCTCTGAAGCTTCCATTGGGGATCATTCTTCTCATTGAATTATTCGTACTAGTTACTCAAGCTGCTCAGCTGTTGAAATGTTTTCCATCATCATTAGATGTTTTTTAAAAAATATATTTTTATTGATTTCAGACAGGAAGGGAGAGAGAGAGAAAGAAACATCAATGATGAGAGAGAATCATTGATCAGCTGCCTCCTGCATGCCCCCCACGGGGGACCGAGCCTGCAACCCGGGCATGTGCCCTAACCAGGAATCGAACTGTGACCTCCTGGTTCATAGGTTGGCATTCAACCACTGAGCCACACCAGCTGGGCTCATTAGATCCTTTTGATGTCAGTTTCATATTTGCTACAATGCCATTTGATGTCTGCCATTAAGTTAGTTTTGAGATTCCTGAACAAACATACCTCTTAGCGTCTCACTCCCAGGAACTATATTCCACATGCCTTTGTGGTACGAAGCACAGCCCCCACCAAGCAGTCCCTGCTTTAAAATGGCTTTGATGAATGATCCACAGGAACCATGTCAGTCCCTGAATTATCTCATAGCACCCTAAGTGAGAAACATCAAGTGCTCTTTGTTGTTCCTCCATCCCCATCTTGTATGAATAGATTAAGTAAATATAGTTTCATTTGGCACAACTCTGCTATTTCATTCTTCAAATCTTAAAAATGGCCCAGTGGTGCAGTTCAGTGGTTGAGCGTCAACCTATGAACCAGGAGGACACGGTTCGATTCCAGTCAGGGTACATGCCCAGGTTGCAGGCTCAATCCCAGTGTGGGGCATGCAGAAGGCAGCCGATCTATGATTCTCTCTCATCAATGATGTTTCTAGCTCTCTCTTCCTCTTCCTTCTTCTCTGAAATCAATAATAAAATACATATTTTTTAAAAATCCTAAAAATGCACATTCACTTTGACCATTCAATTTTCCACAGTGCTGGAGCTGGGGCCTCACTGTGCTTTACCTCATTGACTGCTGACGCTCCAAACACAGTGTGGCTGCAACTTGTGCCCAGTGCATCCTGGGTGCATGACAGCCCAGTACAATCTCGAAGTCGACCACTTCACAAGTTAGGTATCTGCAAGAGGAATGTTCTCTGTCTCTTGGTGAACATATCGCCATGTTAATCCCCCCCCTTTTCATTCTTTATTTTTAAAATTAAATTGATTGGGGTGACAGTGGTCAACATGAATATATAGGTTTTAGGTGTGGGTTTCTATGTTACAAGATCTGTACATATTGCACCGTGTGCCCACCACCCAAAGTCAAATCTTTCCCTGTCACCATGTATTACGACCTCCTTCTCCCCCCACCCATCCAGACACTGCGTCCTTTTTTGATTCACAATGTCACTGTACAATTTATCTAGTCCCATTCTGCCACGTTTAATTTGTACTCAGTGTAAAGAACATAGTGGACATTAGCACTACCAGAAAACTCCAGTGAGGGTATCAGTGTCACCTTCACACATCATCAGAGTATTATCCTATATAATAAAAGACTAATATGCAAATTGTCCCCTCAGCCGGGAGTTCAACCAGGAGTTCGACCAGGGGGGCGGGGCCGGCAGCTGTGGCAGGCAGCCGCTAGGGACCCTACCCGTTACTTATATTGTTATTTATATTGTTATTTATATTGTTATTTATATTGTTATTTATATTGTTGTTATACCAGATTACTAATCAAACACAAGTCCTTTTTGCCAACTCCCCTTCCCCCAACAAGTGCCTTCCTATTTCTCCCATGTGACATGGGACAAACTGGCATTGCCTTGTGCCCTAGAAGTGCCAGGCAGCCATAATAAACTGAAGCAGCAGTCTCCTCCTGGTCCAGCAGCAGTCTTTTTCCATCTTGAATAAGGGAACTCTTTACCACCCAAGATTCCCAGAAGTACCACTCCTGACCCCTGACCCCTGAACACAGATCCAGACCCCGCGGGGCTTCCCCACCAGCTCTAACTGCTTTCACCACTCCCTGCTCACCCTTCAAGGCCTCAGGTGGGAGGGGACAGGCAGGATAGAGAGCCAATCAAGAGGATTACCCTTCCCCTACTCCATTCTCCCTTCTCCTGTCACCGATTTCTGACCGCTGTCGATCCTATCAGGGGTCCATAAAGCCAGGAGGACTCTGGCCCGGGAGAGGGGAGTAGAGGTTAGGCAAACAGGCCAGGGAGGCAGTTGGTTGAAGTTTAACCACAATATTCTTGGTCTCTATTGTTTTGAGGGAGGCCCAATATTTCCACAGCAGGATTATAGGATCTGATTAACCATGTTAGACAACAATGCCGAGCTGGGATGGGCTTCCCCTTCCAGCTGCCAATATGAAAAAGTAAATACAACACCCAGATTTCAAAAGGGACTCCAAGCAGCCCCGGAGTCCTAGTCCCCAATTCTAACCCTGCTACTGATTTTGGCCCGAGTGAGGGGAGGAAGAGTGTGGTACTGCATGCTCTTTTAACTCCTGGCCCTTGGCCCAGCAGGACAAGTAATCCAGGCACAATCTTCCCAGGTGAGTCAATGGCTGTGTGCTCCCCACACCCTGGAGTTCTTCCAATGCCTCTTCCCGGTTCCCCCAGGCTAGCCCAGAGCCTCCGGAACCCATGAGACTTAGGTGAGGAGAAGTGAGCATTCATTCAAAGGGAGTGTGGAGAGCATAGCAAAACCTGCTGCCCCCCAACCCAGATAGAGAGATACTGAGTGCAGGTAGGACTTAACAGGTTGGAAAAGTAATCGAGCCTTTGCTAGAATGTTCTGGAAGTCATGCTATCTAATGACTTCCCATGTGCCGGAGTAGAGACATGAGACCCCAAAATTGAGGGGAAGCAGAAAGGACCGCCAAAGCAAAGTCTTAGGAGACGAGAAAGTAGTCCTTGAAGTTGTGGGATGAAATATGGAGGCCAGATGGGCTTGTGGTTCCTCAAGTAGAGAGGGATTCCCTCGGGTCCCTAGCCCTCACACACAGGCACCTCACACACTCCCACTTAGGGGTGGATCTTTGGAGGCCCTGTCCAAGAGAACATGAAAAATAGAGCAGTAGGAACCTTCAACAGGCATACCCAGTAGCAGCTTCCAGGAGGTCTTAGAAAAAACCCTTCCTCCAAACCGTGGCTCCCTTCTCTTCTGGCATTTCTCTCTGTATCTAAGTGCCTGGCAGAATCCATTACAAGGTTGTGAGCCCGAAGGTTTACTGATGTCAGTACCAGGGACTAGGAACCAAGGGCCTTGAGCTCTGAGAATGGTGGCTTCCCTGCAGTGTGTCACTTACTCCTTTTGAACAGTTTCTTCTTCAGAAAAATTCAAAGGTTAGAGAAGCACCTCATGATTGTATCAAAACCCTGTTTAAAAAAAAAAAAAAAGCTAGGAGAAAATGGGGGACATAATAATTGGAGAGAAGAAAATGCCCTGGTGACAATGTTAAGAACGAGATTGAATCAGGACCAGAAGGGGCACGGCCTTTTATTCCTGCTCCTTCCGCCATCTTCCTATGGAGAGTGACACCTGGGGCTCCTGCTGATCTCCAGAGGACCAGGCAGGAGGAGGATATAAGGGCTTCGGAAAATGGGAGGTTTTAATGAACAGAAAGGCAAGAAAAGGGAGTTCAGATGTACCACAGGATAAAATTAAGAAGCAGGAGGGCCGAGTATGCAGGAGACTTGAGTGTCTCACTGTGGGGCCCTGCATTAGATGCGCTGCGTGGGAGGCTCTAGATCTGACAGGGAGAGATTCCAAGTCCAGTGCCAAGGAGCACCGATTTCACTCTTTGCCACCTTACACCCTAAGAATTCCAGGGCGAGCCTCAGGATTCAGTGGGAAGACAGACTAGGAGCTCCTTCCTACCTTCTCAATAATGTCACTATCCTTTGGAAACACTCCTTGATCTGGGAGACTGGCTGCCTGTCACAGGAGGAAAGAGAATGACCCCAGTGGGATTTTCCAGGACCCAGCTTGGGCTCTGCCTTCAAGGACTGCTGGGAGAGCCCTCTGTGAGGCCTGAGTAAAGGAGATGCTGCCCAGCTGGAGTGCTAAGGAGTGAAGGCTTCTTTTCCAGCAAAGAGCTGGCCAGTCCTCGCTGACTGTGGGGGAGGGGTGAGCCGGCCAGCCAGGCCAAGTAGGCCTTGCAGCCTAGGTGGCGCTATTTCTCTACTTTTTAGGTCAAGTTCCTGCAGGAACTTCCTCGAGGTCTCTAGTCCTGCTCCTGGTTTGCTGGCTGGCTCGTGTAAACCACCTTATATTATTTTTTTTTCTAAAAATACTCCAAAGCAATTGAAAGAGTCCCTTCTCCCACCAGCCAGCCCTGGCCCCAGCCCCGGCCCCGGGGAGCGGGCGGGTAGGCGGGGAGGTGGGCCACTGCTTTATTAAACACAGGGAAAACTAATATTTACGGAATAAAATTTATGGAGCAGCCACGAGAATTCGACCCTTTTATGTGCATGTGGAGTGGGGGTTGGGCCAGGCTGGGGGCCTTGGGGAGGGCCCAAGCCAGGGGGCAGGGCTGGAATACAGCCTGGTTAGGCCAATTTGTCAAGGCAGGGATTTCCCTGGAGTTGCCCTGGACGAAAGATTCTCAACCACCACCCCTAGGTTTGGGGGGTAAGAGGTTCAAGGCAAGAATGCCTGAGGCAGGACCTCTGGAAGCAATGTTTATAGAAGGTTGTGTTTGGGCAATATTCCCATGGAGACAGCAGCCTTTTGGGGATACAGTGGGCAGTGGACAGAGAGGTCATTAGGCATATTCTTACTTAACCTTTTAAAAAAGTACACATTCTTTTGAGAACATGAAACAAAGTTATGCTTCTAGGATTTTACTTATAATTTGGGGGGACTCACAAACCCCAGAACCCCCTGTGATGAAAAAGGCCTACTCTAGAGACTGTGCTCTTAAGGTAGAAGGATTATCCAGGTGAAGAACCCATATTTTCTCCCAGCTTGCTGGGGAAGTCTTTCCATTTTCCCAGGTGGTCTCATATCTTGTAGATCCTGAAACCTGGTTACCTAAATTATGCTAAAAAGAAACTAAAGAACAAAATGAGGCATCTATAGATTGATTTTACTTGGTTCCCAATGACTTCACTTCAATGACAGTCACGACTGGGTACACCCTAGGACACTGTGGTCTGGAGGCAAAGAAAGTTAACAGCAGCTACTGGGATGAGCCCTGGTGACTCTCTCCGACTCTACCAGCAGGTAAGGACAGGGAGGTAAGTCCCAGAGTCTTTAAAGTTTCCTGCCTTGAGGAGCAATGAGGACTAGAACATCCTATTGAAAGGAGGCAGGGTCATAGAAGGATGCCACAGTGGAAGACAGGAAAGAAGGATCTGACATCCTCCCTGGAAAATGGTTTCAGTAACGTATAGAATGAGGAACTCAGCTGTCTGGGTTCAAATTCTGGCTGTTACTTATTAGTTGTGTGACCTTGTATAAGCCACTTAATCTCTTCAAGACTCCATTTCCTAGTGGGTTAGCAGTATCTTCCTCATCTGATGCTGTGAGGAATCCATGTCAGGCACTTATTAACCTGGTATACATTAACTGCTCAATAAATGTCATTATTGTAGTTCTCTTTATAATCATTATTTTATTATTGCTTGGATTGCCCACTCTCCCAGAACTTGATATGAGGACAGAAACACCAATCCCAGCCAGAGAGAATATGAGGGCGAGGAGGCATTTGACCACCATATGTATGGTAAATAAACCAGAAAAGGCCTCTGTGGGTTCTTCCCCTGACCCCTTCTTCTACCCTACAGATCCCAGCTAACATCTGAGTTCTACTTTCCTTCCTGTCTCTCAAAGGTAGAGTTTCAGATGGTTTACCTATACAGGAAAACCTAGCAGAGAAGGACAAGGGACTTTGCCAATCTGGTCTGCTACATTTTCCAGATCTGTCCAGAGTTGACTTTCTAACTGTCTAAGATTCTGCCTATCTCATACGGCCTTTATGTTTTTTCTTGCAAAGCACTATTCATTCTCTAGGTCAATTATGTTGTCCCCGAGAACTCCTGTGGCTATTTCCTGTTCCCTGTCATCCTATCTTTCCTAGTTCTTCTAGTTACGACGTTATTTGAAGTGGAGCAAAGGAGGGGAAGGTAAAATTTATTTTTGTCCCATTCCAGTGGGAAACTACCTTGGCCCAACAGTTTAACCTGTTGTCTATGCCTTGGAAACAGACAAAAAAACACCACCACATCACTTAGGCAAAGGAGAGCATAAGCATTCTGCTTCGTCTTGTGCCCACCATGGAGACAGTTCTCAAGATCCAAGTTCCCACATGGAGGCTTAGCACAAGCCACAGTAGAGAAGCATATGAGGAAGCAAATGATTGGACTAAAGGCCTAGACTTTATTAAGAGACAACAGTGGAGTGGGATCCAGTAACGTGAAGTAGGTAATGTGTTCCACAGAATAAGTACTCTCAAAAGCAGGGGAGTGTGAGTGCTTTTTGTTCCAAGCTAAAGAGAGAAGTGGATCTCTGAGGAGCACCTGGAATTGGCTAGGGAAAGATAGGCAAGGCTTCCTAAGCATGTTGTGCCTTTTTGCTGATTTGTTCTATACACCTAAAGTCCATGGTAGGGTCGTGGGTCTAGAGAGCCTCCACCAAAAGAGAGGAAGGTATGGGATTCCCAGAGACTAGCTTCCACTGGGACAGGCCAATGCCCAATGGGTGGAGCCAAGATTCTGTCAGTTAATAGCACTCATTCAGGTGGCCTGTGAATATGAACTTCAGTGATCCAGCCTCTGATGATGTAACCATGTCAGAGTTCCTGCTGCCCCAGGAGCTCCTTTCAAGGTAGCACCAGGAACTGTTCTCTGGGTCCATCCTCAGCAGTTGAGACAGTGGCTTAACTGAAGAGCCCCCTTAGCTTCTTCCGCTTGACCTTGGACAGCTGAGGTCTCTTCACAGGGCCTGAAGTATCCTAGAGAAAAAAGCAACCCAAATTAATAGGGGTTTGAACAGACCACTTCAGTTAGGAAAGGACCTTTCTTCCTCCTACAGCTCTGGGTTAGAATGAGGCCTTCTTGAGGTGGTTGACACAGTGTTTTGGAGTCTATGTGATAAAAGACCCTAGACAGGATGCCCAGCCGGCAAGGCTCAGTTGATCTATGAACCAGGAGGTCACAGTTCGATTCCCAGTCAGGGCACACGCCTGGGTTGTGGGCTCAATCCCCAGTGTGAGGTGTGTAGGAGGCAGCCAATCAATGATTCTCTCTCATCATTGATATTTATATCTCTCTCTCCCTCTCCCTTCCTCTCTAAAATCAATAAAAAAATACTTTTTTTAAAAAAAGATCCTATGCAGGAGGCGCATATATCCCTTCTCCAGGGAATAACCTCACAGACCATCACTGGAAGTGGCTAAGATAGTAAAGAAGTCAAGGTCCATCTAGAAAGCCACAGTTTGGAAGCCTGGTGACAAATATCCCCCAATATTATTAAAGCAGCATCAACTAGGTGGCAATTCCAGGGACCACAGACTTGGAGGCTATGGACTTCTCTAATACTTAGAACACCACCCAGGAAGCTGCTCGGGACTCACTGTGGGTTCTTTGTCAGGCACTGGGAGAGATGGTGCTGAGGAAACTGGCTCTTCTGGCTGGTTCAGAAGTTGGTTATCAGTTCCTTGTGCAGAGGCACTACTTGAGGTCTGAGGATCTCCTAAACTCAGAAAGATCAAGGAAGATATCAGAATTTACCAGACATTTTGACAAAGGCCAGGGTTGGTATCTATAATAATAAAAGCATGATATGCTAATTAGACCGGACAGCTGAACAACCTCCAAGACATCATTCTGGACATCCTGTCCTTCTGGATGAAGCCGCAGCAGTGGGAGCCATGGCAGAGGCAGTTAGGGGTGATCAGGCAGGCAGGCAAGTGGTTAGGGGTGATCAGGCAGGCAGGTGAGCAGTTAGGGGTGATCAGGAAGGCAGGCAGAGTGGTTAGGGGAGATCAGGCAGGCAGGTGAACAGTTAGGGGCAATGAGGAAGGCAAGCAAGTGGTTAGGGGTGATCAGGCAGAGGGATTAGGGGCAATCAGGCAGGTAGGCGAGTGGTTGGGGCGATGAGGCAGGCAGGGAGAGTGGTTAGGGGTGATCAGGCAGGCAGGCAAGCAGTTAGGAGCCAGCGGTCCTGGATTGCAAGAGGGATGTCCGACTGCCGGTTTAGGCCCAATCCCGCAGGGATCCCTGTGGGATTGGGCCTAAACCGGCAGTCAGACATCCCCCAAGGGATTCTGAATTGTGAGAGGGTACAGGCCGGGCTAAGGGATTCCCACCCCACCTTCACCCCCGTGCACGAATTTTGTGCACTGGGCCTCTAGTTAATATATAAACAGACAGAAGTAGCCACACATGCAACTTCCAGCTAACTTTCAAAAAGCCCTGTTTCTACTCTGAAGAGTCCCCAGGCCCACTTTTACCAGGTAGGAAAAGAACTTCCTTGACTCAAAATAGCCAACTGTTCTACACATTTCCTGACATGTCTCAGGCACAGAGATTCCTCTTTCTCCTGGTTCTCTTACTAATTCTCCTAAGTGCCTAGATCAGTTTAATAGAACTTTCTGCAGTGATAGAAATGGTCTGTATCTCCGCTGTCCAGCTTGTAGCCACTAGCGGCTGCTGAGCACTTGAAATGTGGTTAGAGCAAGTAAAAATAACATTTTCATTTTATTTAAGTTTTATTAATTTAAACTTAAATAGTCACAAGTAGCTAGAGCTACCACAGACCTAGACTGTACAAACCTAGACCCTAACTTTAACCCCGGGAGACCAAGTTCCTCTGGAGCTACTCACCAGCGTCCTGATGCTTCTGTCTCACTTGGACCTCTTGTCTGGTGACTGCCATATACAGATTTTGTAGATTCGTGACAAAGGGTCTCCCATCACCAACACTGCATGCCTCTGGTAGTTTCTATAGAGGAGAGGAGATGCGGTCATTGATTACATTGTTTCTAGAGAAAAGGGACTTGATATTCCACTGGCATCAACCCCGAAAGAATTCACATAAAGAAGTCAGATTCATATCTGAGGGCACCCATATCCAAGGCTGATGGGACCAATACATAGGACTCTTGGAGAATCTTCTCCTCTGAAAGGCAATTTCCAAATATGTATCTTTATTTCCCCCAATATTTAGATCTATTACATTTTCCCATTAATACCCCATAGGTCTCTAGGCTCTTTCTTCTAAAGGGATGATCTTTAGAGGACTGTTTTCGGAAATCACTGTCCCTAAATTATCCCTGAGCTGTACAGATTACTATTTTAATTAAATTCACTCCTAACCCTCCACACTAGAGAGAAAAATGACGAGAGATGGGATCCAGGATAGGGAAGTGACAGAAATAGGGGAATGATAGGCTGCGAGACAAGAAAAAATTATGGAGTCATGATGTTCCGTCAGAGGCGAGGGGAGAAACAGTTTACAAAGCTTTGGAGGCTAAACTGACATTTTATATTCCCGACTGTAATCCCACTGTGCTTTGTCATAATCCATGAACTCACATGACAGATATTGCCCCCAAGGGGGTGAAAATTGGTTCTTGAGGGGTGAAAACAATCTTACTCTTTAAAGTATAAAGCACAGATATATATAAACATAAACAGAATTTTGGTATCCTTTTAATATTAAGATTTCCTGAGGGGAGTGATTAGGGGAAAATGTCTTAAAAGGTTCCTTAGGGAGGTGATAATGAAAAAAAAGTTGAAAAACATTGTTAAAATCACATTATATTTATGTTTCCTTCAATAAAGAATGAACTATGTGGATTTATATTCATAGCAAAATGCTTTGCCTAGTTTGACTTTCATATATTGGCTGAACTGAAGTGAAATAATGCTGAAGACTGAAGAAAGAGCAATAAAAACGAGATGAAAGAGTATGGTATCCGGTGTTCCCAAACCTGGCTGCACTTAAGCAACTTGGAAATGGCCCAGAACTACTTCATCTATCCCTATGCATGCAAATTGTTATGGTTCCCAGCCAAGTTAGCAGGTCTCCAAGGAAGCCATGCCAGCAGCTCATATGGGAACCAACCCAAAAATCCTGGATTGGCCCATATCTCTTGTCAAGGGCATTTTCTCTGGGCTATAAGGACATTCATTTCTGAAAATGCACTGTGGGAGAAAGATGGAAGAGATCGCAGGAGAAGTAGTGAAGTAATTGTGAACCATAGTCAAGACTATATAGTTATCTTATGGTGGCAGCTGGAAAACCTTCTTGGTGATCCCAGGAAATGTAACATACATTTCTACTCTAACCCGATTCCCACCAGAAAGATTATACCAGTCTTGGACTTTCACTGAAAGCCACAGACAATGAATCAGAAGCCGTGAGTGCAAACTTTACTCCAGCCAGTCATCACACTAGGAGTAAAACAGCTGCATCATTATCAGAGGAAAGAACTGAAACAAGGAAGGCCAACTATCAAGCCACACACCTCCACCTCACCTTCCTCTCCTTCCAGGTTCAGTTCTCCAATCCCCAAGCCACCTCCTCCCCCAGAAGGTCCTCTACTTCACAGCCAGAGAGCCCTCCCTTCTACCTCAGGCCTCTAGGATCTCCCTTCATTTTGCTCAAGATATGCGGCCTCTCTGCGTCATCCACACACAGCTTGGCTGGCACTGTACTGTTTGTACAAATGGGCTAGGTAGAATCCAGACAGCCACGGTCATCTCCTCCTGCCCTTTCTATGGAACTAAACGGACTCATCCATTTTCCTGGGTGATCTGTAGCCAGTTCATGTATTTAGTCGCAAAATGAAGTGTCAGAACTGAGAGGCCACTAATGCCAGCGCTGTCCTGCACCTGCACCTGAGTCCAAATCTAGAACCTGTATGCTAGCCCTCCCTCTATCTTTCCCCTTCTCAGAGAGATCTGGTGCTACAGTTGCTGCCAAAGGACTAGGAAATGAATACTGGTCCATTTGCTGATATTTACTATGTGCTAGACCATTTTGCCTTATTCACTGCTATTCCCTTGGCCCATAGTCGGGGGGCAATAACTATTTGTGCATAAATGAACATGGTCGGCAATAGTATGTCCCATTTCCCCGAGGAAGCCACAGCAATTAAGTGACGGGACAGGGTTAGAATCCAAACAGTCTGACTTCAGGGCCCATAAATATAATGACTACTCTACTTACTTCTCTGAATAGCAGAATTTGCATTAAAATGGCATGGCTCAGTGGTTGAATGTTGACCTGTGAACCAGGAGGTCATGGTTTGATTCCTGGTCAGGGCACATGCCCGGTTGTGGGCTAGATCCCCAGTAGGGGGCATGCAGGAGGCAGCTGATCAATGATTCTCTATCATTGATGTTTCTATCTCTCTTCCCCTCTTAAATCAATAATAAAATAAAATAAAACATTGTTTTAAAAAGGGAAATATAGCTTTTCCCAGGATTACAACCCTCAGTCCCTCATATCATAGATCATCTGCTTGTATATTCCATCCAGCCCAGGAACAAGCTCCCTCCGGTGACGGTGACGGTGACGGTGATGGTGACGGTGGGGGGGGGGGGGGGGGAGTGAACACATAAAAAAAGATAGCTGGCCCTCCCTGGAAGCCTCAGGATCTGAAAAGCCATAACCTTAATCTTTCTCTAGCCATTCCCTGTCATCACTGATTCCTTGGGCAGCGTCTGCAGAATGTGCTAGGGGAGAGAGGTGCAGAGAGGCCTGAGTCTGGGAAAGAGAAACTTTAGCTCCTTGCCCAGGACAATGGCAGGGGCAAGCCGGGGCGGGTGGCGGAGATCAAAGGGAGAATGCTGGAGTCAGGACTAAGAAAAGCAAATAGCAGTGCCCCCTGCTCTAAGTATGACTGAGCCAGGAGCAAGGTGTACCAGCCACAAAGCGGGTCACTGCCCAGGATGGGGAGGGGAAGAATATTGTGTAACATGTTCTACTGTATAATGTGTTCATCTGATTAACCAGAATCAATGCTACTCAGCAAAGGTGAGACTCCACCATGTGCCAAGCTCTGCAGGACTGAGGGCGGGGAAATGGACGCATCAGTCCTTCCCTCCTCGGAACAGGAATGAGTCAGAGTCCCTGCCTCAAAGGGAGAGAGGGAGATATGTATGAAGATACATTTTTTTCAAGTGTTATGCTATAACAGAATTATAAACAATGGGTAATAGGAACCAGAGAAGAAGGAGACGAATCTTGACTGAGAGTCCTCAGAAAGCTTTGGAGATGGGGACATCAAGGTCAGCCTTGCAAGGTTAGACTGTGAACGTGCTGGAAGTTTCTGAGGCACAAAGGCTATACACATGTATCTCAGGGGAAATGAGACCAGGAGGCTAATTCATATCCATCAGATTGCAAAGGACTTTGCATTCTGAAGTAAGGCTATGCCTGTGGGAATTTCCTTTTGTTTCTCTACAATACAACTGCCTGCCAAGGCTTCCTGGGCTCCAAACTGATACAATGATGAGGACTCAGAAGCTTCTCTAGGTTTCCCTTTTTAGTCTTTCTGCTACATCCATGTGACCTCTTTCTGGGAAAAACAGAGGCCTGAACTTAATCTTGTATTTTCTTACTTTATTCACCAAATATTTACTGACGACCTACAGTGTTCAGGATGATTTAGATGCTGGGGATATAGTATGTTGAACAACAGAGACTTTAAAAAAAAAAACTGCCCTCTTGAAGTGTACATTCTAGAGAGGGGAGATCAAGATGGTGATAGCACCACGGAGAAAAACAAATCCCGCACAAGCATAATGGTACAGGGGCAGGACTGTATTGCAACTTTAAATACAGGTCAAAGAAAGTGACATTTTTAAAAATTTTATTTAACTATAGTTTGCATTCAACCTTATTTTGTGCTAGTTTCAGGTGTACAGGTGACATTTTTAAAAGACCTAAATGGAAGTGAGAGTATGATCCAAATATCTGGGTCCATTCCAGTTTATGTTTATTGTTTGTTAATAGAGCTCCCTTTTTCTCTTGTAAGTGCCCAATTTGGACAATAAGTTATATGGTCACCCTATATCAGAGCATGGTAGGTATCCACATGTAACTGTACTTATTTAAAATTGTGAGATAATGAAATCTATCAGCTTTTTTCCCCTGTAAGATGAGAAGCCATTAGAGTTCATAAACAGAGTGAAATGATCTGGTTTACGTTTTTGTTGTTGTTGTTAATCCTTACATGAGGATACTTTTCCATTGATCTTTAGAGAGAGTGGAAGGGAGGGAGGAGGGGGAGAGAGAGAGCGAAACATCGATGTGAGAGAGGCACAGTGACTGGTTGCCTCCTACACGTGCCCCGACCATAGCCTGGGCTGGGGATCTAACCTGCAACTGAGGTATGTGCCCTTGACCAGGAATCAAACCTGAGACCCTCTGGTCTGAGGGCAGACGCTCAAACCACTGAGCAAAATCAGCCAGGGCTGGCATTTCCATTTTAAAGTAACACACTCAATAAAGACTATTTTGAAAGTAGAAAAACAGGACCTGCAGATATGTTATTCAAATAGTTAACAGCCAAATGTTTTCTTTTTTTTCTTTTTATTAATCCTCACTCGAGGATATGTTTTACTGATTTTAGAGAGAGAGAAAACATCCATCCAGGGATCGAACCCAAAACCTTTCAGTGCCACAGGACAATACTCCAACCAGCTGAGCCACACCAGCCAGGGCACAGCCAAATGGTTTTTGATAGGATAAAAGAAAGAGAGATGGTGGTGATGTTCAGATTTTTATTTTTATTTTTTAAAATATATTTTTATTTATTTATTTTTTTAAATATATTTTATTGATTTTTTACAGAGAGGAAGGGAGAGAGATAGAGAGTTAGAAACATCGATGAGAGAGAAACATCGATCAGCTGCCTCCTGCACATCTCCCACTGGGGATATGCCCGCAACCCAGGTACATGCCCTTGACCGGAATCGAACCTGGGACCCTTCAGTCCGCAGGCCGACGCTCTATCCACTGAGCCAAACCGGTTTCGGCTAAAATATATTTTATTGATTTTTTACAGAGAGGAAGGGAGAGGGATAGAGAGTTAGAAACATCGATGTGAGAGAAACATCGATCAGCTGCCTCCTGCACATTCCCTACTGGGGATGAGCCCGTAACCAAGGTACATGCCCTTGACCGGAATCGAACCTGGGACCCTTGAGTCTGTAGGCTGATGCTCTATCCACTGAGCCAAACCGGCTAGGGCAATGTTCAGATTTTTAAAAGAGAAACGTCTCCCTCTCCCCTCTTCTCACTTCAAATGTTTGCACAGCATCTCACTTGGATGAGCTATTTCTGAGTTTCAGGCAAGATCCAACCCCGAGGGGTCCCTCCGTTTTATTCCTCACAGAATACCCCTCTGTTCTCTCAGTTCATTGAGCACAAACCTTGGTGATTTGGGAGAGAACACAGTACCCTAAGTATACAAGGCACGTTGCCCTTGAAGATCGTATGTGAAGTTGACGAGACAGCTGACACTGCTTCTGTGTTTGGTCTGGGTTAGCTTTGTTTGGGTCTGTGCCGCACAAGGCCTACCCTGACCATTCCGCCTGCCGCCGCTGACCTCTGCATGCTCTCCCATACGCCTCTGACTCCTGAGCACCACCCACTCAACGCTGGGCTCGGCTAAGGAAAAACAGAGGCCTGAACTTAATCTTGTATTTGAAACTTGCAAATTAATTATAGTCTATTCACCCCTCCACCCTTTTAAAACGAGGTGGGAGGATGGATGAAAGCATGTATACATACACTCAAGCATGCATGTATGCAATCTAGTCAAATCATTAGTTCACTTTCTTTGTGACTGCCTACCAAAATGGGTTACTTTTGCTGCTTCACTCTCTCTCATGGTGCTGGACATACAATGGAGATAAGATAGGTGCAGAGTTTAAAACAATTTGAGATAAAAGACCAGTCTTGCTTACATTATTTATGTGTTTGTAGTTCCATTTGAGACTTACCTAGTGCCCTGAACTACACAGTCAGAAGAGACTAAAGGTGGGAAGAAAAACAATATAGAGAGGTCCAAACGGAACACTTGGATGATATTGGTAAGATTGACATTTTGGAATGCGTTTGAAGTACTAGGCACTAGGCTAAGCATTTAATGCATTATCTCAATTGATCTCCACAGTAATCCTATCAGTTAGACACTAAAATCATTCTCATTTTGTATATGAGAAAACAAAGGCTCAGAGAGGTTAAGTAACTTGGCCAAGCCCACAGCTAAAAAGTGGCAGAATGGGGAGGGGAGAGACCCAGGAAGCTGAGCTCCAGCACATACACTGAACCATTCACTCTGATGCCTTTTAGAATCACCCAATGAGACCCCCATTTCTCCCTCCCACCCACCCCAGAAGAAGGCTGGTCCGTGTTCTGAGGTCGAGTTGAGTCGTACTAGATGCTAGCTCTCACCTTCTTCCTTAAATCTCCAAATAGCTCAAGAGGCTGAAGAAGAAAAGACACAATGCCCTCCAGAGAAGGAAAGCTGACTTAACCCCTTGAATATCCTCCAATAGTACCAGAAAATCAGGAAAATGAATCTCTGGTATGGGGAGGCTCTAGATTCTAAATTGCTTTTAAAATAAGTACAGCCCCTCAAAGCCATAGCAGGAAGGCCCCTCAGCTCTGCCCCAAAAGAAAAATAATGGCAAAGGGAGTGGAAGTAAAGGTGGGGGCAGGGGCCGCTGCTCTCATAAGAGCCCTTTGTGGTGGCTGCCTCTGAAAGGAGGTTTTGCTAGACAAGGTGGAACTTCTCAAGGTGACAAGCAAATGGTACAGCCTAAGCTGTGACCCTTTGCTCACTCCTTAAGCACCCCCTCCCCTTCGGGGGCCAGAGCCCTAACTGTCCCGAAGCCCCACCCAGGCACACACAAACCAGGGCTTTCTAGTCTGGAGAGCGACTGACAGCAGCAAAGGGGCTGGGGGGACAAAAGTGGTTTCCTGGGGGGACGGATCCTCGGAGGCCCTCAGAAAGTGCAGTAGCAACTCTCATTCCTTCTTTTCTCCCCCCTCCTTCTCCAAGGAGAACAAGCAGTTCCTGTCGGCTCTGGTTCAGGGAGGGGGCTCCAACCAGCCTGGGGTGGGGGGGAGGGGAAGTCGGAATGATAGTTTTGCACCTCTCTCAAATCCATCCTTTTCCCAAATGGAAATGAAGCAATGTGGTCGAAAGCAGAAAGGAAAAAGCATCAGATTTAGTAACAAAAAGAAACACTCAGCTCCAAGGCAGGCATCTGGCTCTGAGCGCTCGGATCCCTGCCCTGTGCCACGAGCTCAGCACGTAAGTGCCATTCCTTTTTTTTCTTTTCTGTTTCAGTGGAGTACAGAGGACAGTCAGCTGGGTCTGTAGGGCACAGAGGTGATTTAGAGGACCCAGCAGTACTCTCTGTAGAACATCTACCACCAAAGGGATTCTCTTTCACGCCAGATTACACGCTTGACAGCTGGGAACACAGCCCACTGAGGCTGTGATCTCATGAGTTCCCTGACCCCACTCTGCCTGCTCCCTGTAGGGTGACACAATGTCCTCTCCACCCGGCAACATCTTATTCTATAGGGTGATATACCACATCATGCACATACACACACACTCACACACACACACACACACACACACACTCACACACACACACACACACACACTCGTGATCAAGGCCTGACCTCCACGACCTTAGGTAGGTAAAGATTTCTTAATAGGACACAGATCATAAAGAAAGAAAAGAAGTGCCCTAACCGGTTTGGCTCAGTGGATAGAGCACTGGCCTGCGGACTGAAGGGTCCCAGGTTCGATTCCGGTCAAGGGCATGTACCTTGGTTGCGCCCACATCCCCAGTGGGAGGTGTGCAGGAGGCAGCTGATCAATGTTTCTGTCTCATTGATGTTTCTAACTCTCTATCCCTCTACCTTCCTCTCCATAAAAAATCAATAAAATATATTTTAAAAAAAAAAAGAAAGAAAGAAAAGAAGATAAATTGGACTACATTAGAATTAGGAACCTCTATCTGAATAGACATATCTCCAAAGAAGACATACAGATGGCCAATAGATATATGAAAAGATGCTCAACATCATAATCATCAGAGAATGCAAATTAAAACCACAATGAGATACCATCTCACACATATCAGAATGGCTATCATCAATAAATCAACAAGTATGCTGGTGAGGATGTGGAAAAAAGGGAGCCCTCATGCACTGATGGTGGGAATGCAGACTGGTGTAGCTACTATTCACTATCAGTGCAGCTGCCTTCTGACCCAGTGATTTCACTTCTGGGTATATATACGAAGAAACCCAAAACACTAATTCGAGAGACTATATGCACCCCTATGTTCACTGCAGCATTATTTACAATAGCCATGATAAGGAAGCAACCCAAGTGCCCATAAATAGACAAGTGGATGAAAAGAGTTGTGGTACATATATACAATGGAATATTACTCTGTCATAAAAAATGAGATTTTACCATTTGTGACAGCCTGGATGGGACCTACAGGGTATTATGCTAGGTAAAATAAGTCAGTTAGAGAAAGACAAATACCATATAATTTCACTTATATGTAGAATCTAAAGAACAAAATAAATGAACAAACAAAATTAAAATAGACTCATAGATAGAGAGAATAGACTGATGGTTGCCAGAGGGAAGGGGTGTTGGGAGACTCGGTGAAAAAAGTGAAAGGATTTTGGTAGTTACAAAATAGTCACAGGGATGTAAAGTATGGCATATAGTCAATATTATTGTAATAACTATGTATGGTACCAAGTGAGTACTGAAAATATCAGGAGGGTCCAGCCAGTGTGGCTCAGTGGTTGAACATCGAACCATGAACCAGGAGATCATAGTTCGATTCCTTGCCCAGTGGGGGTGTGTGCAGGAGGCAGCTGATCAATGATTCTCTCTCATCATTGATGTTTTTATTTCCCTCTCCCTCTCTGAAATCAATAAATTTTTTTAAAGAAAATATCAGGAGGAACACTTTGTAAAGTATATGATTTTCATTTTTGTTAATCCTCACCTGAGGATATTTTTCCCACTGACTTTTAGAGAGAGTGGAAGGGAAGGAGGGAGGGAGGGAGGGAGGGAGAGAGAGAGAGAGAGAGAGAGAGAGAGAGAGAGAGAGAGAGAGAATCCATGTGAGAGAGACACATTAATTGGTTACCTCCCCCATATGCCCCGATTCAGACTGGGGATTGAACCTGAAACCCAAGCATGTGCCCTTGACTAGGTATCAAACCCATGACACTTCAGTGCACAGGCCAACACTCTAACCACTGAGCACACTGGGCAGGGCTAGTATGTGATTTTCTAACCACTATGCTGTTCACCTGAAGTTAATACAAAATAATATTGAATGTAAACTATAATAGAAAAATAAGAAAAAGAAAAGTTCTGGTTTAAAAACAAAGGTGAAAAGAATAAAATTAGGAACCTCTTCGTCAAAAGACACAAAAGATCAAAAAAAGTAAGCTATAGAATGGGAAAAATATTTGCAATACATGTAATCAACAAAGACTTGTTTCCAGAATATATGAAGAATTATTAAAAATCAATAAGAAAAAGACAACACAACAGAGAATTAGCAAAAGGTTTGGTCATATCTAAATGACCAATATTTACATGCAAATGTACAGGACCTCATTAGTTATTAGGGAAATCAAAACCACAATAATGGCTAAATGGAAAAAGACAACACAAGTGTTGACAAGGATATGATACAACTAGGACTCTCATAATACTGCCTGTGTGAGTATAAATTGATATAGTCACTTTGGAAGTAGCTACTAAATCTAAACATATGCATAACTATGAAACAACCATTTCACTTGTGTATACAGGGTGGGGCAAAAGTAGGTTTACAGTTGTCCATATGGAAAATGATATAATAATTAATAAATAATAATACAAGAATAAACTGTGTTTTGCATACTCACAATTGTAAACTTACTTTTGCCCCATCCTGTATATCCAACATAAATGGACAAATTGTGGTACAGTAATACAATGAAATATTATACAGAAATGAAAATTAGCCTATGCTACACTGGCCCATGTGGCTCAGTGGTTGAGTGTCAACCCATGCATTGAGAGGTCACTGATTTGATTCCTGGTGAGGGCACATGCCCAGGTTGCAGGCTTGATCCCCAGTACGGGGCGTACAGGAGGCAGCCCATAGATGTTGATTTTTCTTTCTCATCCATGTTCTATCTCTCTTTCTCCCTTTCCCTCTCTCTAAAATCAATAAAAACATATTTTTTTAAAAAAGAAAATTAACAAAGTACTGTTAAACACTACATGGATGGATTTAATAAACATTTTGTTGAGTGAAAGAAATCAGACACAAAAGAGTATATACCATGATTCCATTTGTATGAAATTCAAAATAGGCATATTAATCTACTAGAGGCCCAGTGCATGAAACTCGTGCACTGGGGGGGAGGGGAGGTGGTGGTGTCCCTCAGCCCAGTCTGCACCCTCTCCAATCTGGGACCCCTTGGGGAATGTCCGACTGCCGGTTTAGGCCCAATCTAAACTGGCAGTCAGACATCCCTCTCACAATCTGGGACTGCTGGCTCCCAACCGCTCACCTGCCTGCCAGCCTGATCACCCTCTAACCACTCCCCTGCCAGTCTGATTGACGCCTAACTGCTCCCCTGCCGGCCTGATTGCCCCCAACTGCCCTCCCCTGCCAGCCTGGTCTCCCCTAACTGCCCTCCCCTGCAGGCCTGGTTCCCCCCAACTGCCCTCCCCTGCCAGCCATCTTGTGGCTGTGGGCGCTGCCATCTTTGAGGGCATGGCAGTCAATTGGCATATTCCCTCCTCATTGGCTGTGGGCGCCGCCATCTTTGCGATGGTGCGAGGGTCAATTAGCATATTCCCTCTTTATTAGGTAGGATCATGTTGGAAGTTAGAGGAGTGGTTACCCTTTAGAGGTGGTAGATACTGAGTACTGACAATTTTTTAGTTCTTAATTTGAGTGCTGATTACATGGCTATGCTCATTTTGAAATAAATCTTTAAGCTATATGCTTATTATATGGACACTTTTCTGTATGTACCTTATATTTCAATTAATAAAAGACTATTAATAAAAGATAAACCATGATAAAAAAAACAATTTTGCAGGTCCTCAAAAAGTTATATGTAGAGTTACTATGCTAACCAGCAATTGCACTTCTCGGCATATATACCCAAAATAATTGAAAGCATATGTTCATACAAACACTTGCACACATGTCCTAGCTAATTTGGCTCAGTGGTTAGAGTGTTGGCCTGCAAATTGAAGGGTCATGGTTTCAATTCCAGGCAAGGGGACGTATCTTGGTTGCAGGCTCAATCCCTGGCCCCAGTTGAGGCACATGCAGGAGGCAATCAGTCAATGTGTCTCTCTCACATCAATGTTTCTCTGTCTCTCTCCCTCCCTTTCATTCTCTCTAAAAAATCAATGGGAAAAAACATCCTTGGGTAAGGATTAATAAATATTTACACACAAATGTTCATAGCAGCATTATTCATAATAACCCAAAAGTGAAAACTACCCAACTGCCCATCACCTGACAAATGAATAAACAAAATATGAGATAGCCAAATAATGGCATATTATTCTGTCATAAAAAAAAGAATGAAGCACTGTCCAGCGAGTGTGGCTCAATGGTTAAGCATCAACCTATGAACCAGAAGGTCACAGTTCAATTCTAGTCAGGGCACATGCCAAGGCTGCAGGCTCGGTCCCCAGTGTGGGACATGCAGGAGGCAGCCAATGAATGATTCTCTCTCATTGATGTTTCTATCTTTCTCTCCTTCTTCCTTCCTTTCTGAAATCAATAAAAAAATATATATTTTTAAAAAGGAATGAAGTGCTGATACTTGCCTTGATGGATGAACCTTGAAAACATAATGCTAAGAGAAAGAATTCAGACACAAAAGGCCATATATTGTATGATTCCATCTGTATGAAATATTTCAAATAGGCAAATCCACACAGAGACAGAAAGTAGGTTAGTGTTTTCCAACAGCTAGGAGAGAAGGGGAATGGAGAATGGCTGCATGTGGGTACAGGGTTTCTTTTGGGGGTGATGAAAAGGTTCTGAAAGTAGATAGTAGTTATGGTTGCACAACTTGTGAATATTGTAAAACCATTTATCATTGTAAAAACTATTGGACACTTTCGGTGTATACTTTTTGGTAAATGTTATGGTATGTGAATTATTTCTCAATTTTGAAAAAGGATTTTAAAAAGATAAACTCTCCACTCTCCCCCTTTCCTCTGCCTGTTCTCCATTCTGTTCCCTTTTTTCAGAAATAGACTCTCTGGCTCCCAACAGGCCTGGACAACTTTTGAATGACTTAGACACAGTCAGTAGAGCAGATTACTGCCTAGTGACTACGAGTGATGGTAGCTAGCACAGAATGGGGACAGAGCACAGGAGGTAGAGTCACATGGGACTAGTTTTGAAAAAAAGTCCACCACTTACGTATTTGTCTTTATGATCTTGGCTAAGTTAACTTAATCTCTTTGAGCCTCAATTTTCTCTCTATAAATGAATAAAATAATTCCTTTCAATGAGGCTTGTTGTGAGGATTGTTAAAAGAGGCCATGTATGTAGCACATTAAGTCTTTTCCCTTGAAAGTTCCAATCAATCTCAGCTACTTGAAGGCAACCAGAAAACACACTTTATTTAAGCAAAACTGTGTAGGTTCTGGAATTGAACTGCTCAAATCCCAAGTCCATTACTTTACCTTTCTAAGCTTCAGTTTCTCCAATTGTATAATAGGAATAGTAACACCATGAAGAAAGTGACGAGGGAACTGTTCTCTTTAGGATGAGGATTAAATGAGATAATGCATGTAAAGTGTCACTAGACTGCCTGGCACATAGAAAGCACTCAATAAATAGTAACTCTTATTATTAATTCAATCATTAAACAAAATTGTTGAGTGGGCCAGATAGCGTGCTGTGTCCTAAGGAGAAGATGGAGTTCACTGCCTTCAAGGAGCTCATAGTCTGGCTAGGGAGTCAGACACATAAACAAATAATTGTTCTTCATGGCCAGGCACACACTAGAGCCTTTGATTCCCAGTCAATAACACTAGGTCTAAGGCATTATAAAACAAAGCTGGATATGTAAGGAACGGTGTGGGGTGGGGGCAGCGGTGAACAGACTAACCATGAATCAACAGTAGACCCTTCTTTTTTTCTATAAATAGCCTACAAAAATCTAGATAAATAGGCATGCAGACGGCCTCCTCAGCATTGCCATGAACTGGCCAGGGGCTTAAGGGCATCTCCTATAATACTATCTTCCCCGCTCTTCAAGTGCTTGGTTCTTTCTCATCTTTCAGATCTCAGTTTAAATGTCACTTCAGGCCCCTAACCCTGTCATCTAAAGTGTTTGCTCTTTTATTGCACTCTATTATTTTCCCTCAGAATGACTGTCTTTTCAATTATTTATTTGTTTATGTGTTTCCACTAGGCTGTGAGCTCCTGGAGTTCAGGTTCATTTAGCAAATGTTTACCAAGTACCTACTATGTGCCAGGTTCTGAAGTAGGTGCTGGGAATTCCATTTGGGGGTGAAGACATGGCCACTATCCTCATGGATGATATGGCATATATACTTGCTGCAAAGCTTTGTGGTGGAAGATTATCTCAATTCTGGTGGAGGCCCCTCTTCTGACTAGGCCAGGTGGATATGAGCCCCTGGTTGGCAATCTCTCACTGAGTCCAAAAAGCAAAAGGCTGAAACTGGGGACTTCTTGGCTCTTCCTTTTGCACTCCTGGAACCCCATGCCCACAGCCCAATGAAGTTTAAGCTAGGGACAGCAGCACAACCTCAGAGCCATTTCTGTAAGTTCTTTCCTTATAAGGCTCTTCATATAGGCATTCTAAGGGCAAGAGCAGCTGCTATCAAGCAAGGGATGTACTAGCTGGGGGAGGTGGGGGCAGCAGGTTGATGAGAGTCTCCCTAAGACCCACAAAGAAGGAATAACTAGACCTGGAAGTGCTGAGCCCACATCACCTTCCCACGTCAGTGCCCTGAGGTTCTCAGACCATTCAACCTGACTTCACCTCAAAGGGCACTTCCTGCTAAAGCCAGCCTGAGGTCTAGGAATGCTGAATTAGTCGCCAGTAAGTATATTCTACTGCGAACGCTTAGGATACATCAAAGGGACACTGTTTTTTTAGGACTGGGAGATAACAGAAGTCAAAGGATTATTGAAAAAGCTGCTTCAAATTCATTAAATGAACAAGGGTGTATCACACACACACACACACACACACACACACACACACACACAGAATAAGTCCTTGCTTAATAACAGGAGATAATGTCATGAAAACAGAATCAGAGGAAAAGTCTCAAGCTACAGAAACAAATACATTTATTCATTCAAGAATCACTTACTAGACATCTCTAAGCCAGATTGTTCTAGGTCCAAAGAAATAACTGAATGATTGTGCATTCAGCAAAATATGTTCAGTTCTATGATAGGGGTCTGTGCACAGTCTACTATGAGAGAACAGCAGAAAGTAGGCAGGATTTTTCATCCTTGTCAGGGATTTCCTGGCCCTACCCCCCAAACTCCCTGCTTTTAATCTGCACTGGCAGCAAACAGAAGCAAGACCATGGGGTAGATCTGGATGGTGGGAATGAGGTCAAGGTATGTCCATTAAATCAGAATAGCATGTTGGGTTGAAAACAGAAGGCAAATCCACAGGAACCAGCCAGCTAATAGCCTCAGCCCAAATCACTGCTGCCAGGTCTAGCAGAATTAGTGATGGGCCTGTAGGAGAGCTGGCAAGGAGAAACAGTGTTATGTGGGAAATGATGTTCTGCAACTAAATCTGTGTGAGAGTGTTATCGGAAAATGAGATTCTCTGGACATTCTGCTCAAATTCTGAACTCAACCCCAGCATTAATCTCAGCATTACTCTCCCTCACCCCTCTCTGAGCAGATAGGGTCATGTTGTCCTCCTGGTGTAAGGACTTGCAAATCTTAGATGAATACACTGAGCCCTTCCATAATCAACATTGAAAATACTATAATTTGGAGAAAATGAGTGTGGAAGAGTGGCTCTCCCGGGATCCATGATCCTGAGTAAGGGGAGAGGAAAATATATTTTTTTCATTCAACATCGAAACTTTGCTATTATTCCAATCACTACTATGTTTTCTTACCAAACCAATATAGTAACGCTACTTAGTGTCATCAGTATGGCTCTTTCTAAATTCATATTGATATATCTACACTCTTCTTCCTGGTTCCTTTGATGATCAATAGCACATATTTTCTAGATGGATGGCTATGAAAGAAAACTGTTCTCTTTATCAAATAAAAATGAATACAGATAAACTAAGGTGGCCAATTCAGGAAAAATCCCTTCTCTGGAAGTATCTCCTATTCCCCCATAGCCCTCCTTGAAAAGGCAAAATGAGGGAGGGGGAAGATCTGTGACCATAATCCCACAGCCCCAGAAAATTACATGGTGGATGGACACCTGACCCAAGAAAACTCAATCCCTAGACCAGACTCTCTCCCTCAGTCATGTGACCTGAAAGTCGTGAGCATGGATTCTTAGTTGTTGTTTTTATGCTATGAACTCCTCTGGCAAGCTAGTGAAGGCTCTGGGTCCTTTTTAAATGCATAAAATAAAACAGATAGCATTATCAAATAAACTAATTAATTAAAATGCCATTATCCAAGTATTTAAAAAACAAATGTGTAATAACGTGTTTTTTTATTGACACATTAAATTACAAGATCTAGTAGTGGCTCTAACAACTATCATATTTCAAGTAGTGATGAGCATAAACTACATTGCATGATATCCCCAGCAACAATAAAAATGTAGGAAAATATCTGTGATTTCTTTGGTGACAAAATCACAGATACTGCTAGTGCCACAGTAGTTTTGTCTAGTGCTCTTCCCACTGTTTGTAATCCCACTGAGGGCATACAGGAAAGTCAGGATATAAGGGATTGAATATTACTATTAATTGTTTTAAAATGCATTGAGTAAAAAAAAATGCATTGAGTGATGGGTACATAATGTGTTTTGTTATTCTATATACCTCATAGATTTTTATATGTATTAAACTAGGGGCCCGGTGCACGAAATTCGTGCACTGGGTGTGTGTGTGGGGGAGTGTCCCTCAGCCCAGCCTGCCCCCTCTCACATACTGGGAGCCCTCAGGCGTTGACCCCCATCACCCTCCAATCGCAGGATCAGCCCTTTGCCCAGGCCTGACGCCTCTGACAGAGGTGTCAGGCCTGGACAGGGGACCCTCATTTCCCCCCATCACTGGTTCTGCCCCCAGCCCAGGCCTGATGCCTCTGGCCCAGGCGTCAGGCCTGGGCAGGGGACCCCCAGACCCCTCCGATTGCTGGCTCAGCCCCTTGCCCAGGCCTGATGCCTCGGCCAGAGGCGTAGACCCCCATCACCCTCCGATCGCCTGATCGGCCCCTTGCCCAGGCCTGACGCCTCCACCAGAGGTGTCAGGCTTGGACAGGGGAACCCCCATCTCTCCCCGATCACTGGCTCTGACCCCCGCCCAGGCCTGAGGCCTCTGGCCCAGGAATCATGCCTGGGCAGGGGACCCCCATCTCCCTCTGATCACTTGCTCCACCCCCCGCCCAAGCCTGACACCTCTGACCCAGGCTTCAGGCCTGGGCAAGGGAACCATCATATCCCCCCAATCCCCGCTCCGCCCCCCACCCAGGCCTGATGCCTCTGGCCCAGGCATCAGGCCTGGGCAGGGGACCCCCAGCCCCCCGCCCAGGCCTGATGCCTCGGCCAGAGGAGTTGACCCTCATCACCCTCCGATCACCAATCACCAGATTGGCCCCTTGACCAGGCCTGAGGCCTCCGGCAGAGGTGTCAGGCCTGGGCAGGGGACCCCCAGCTCCCCGCGGTTGCAGGCTCCGCCCCTGCCCCTGCAGGACGCCTCTGGCTGAGGCTTCCGGCCCGGGCAGTGGGGACCCGCAGCTGCAGCGGCCCCGCAATCGTGGGCTTCGCTTTAGGCCCAGGCAAGGGACCCCTAGCTCCTGGGACTGCCAGCTTCGACCGTGCCCAGCTCCCATCGCTGGCTCCACCCCTACTTCCTGCTATCACTGGCCAGGGCGGAAAAGGCACCTGATTCTCTGATCATGGCTGGGGGGCAGGGCAAAGGCGGCCCCAGGGCCGTCTTTGCCCTGCCCCCCAGCTCTTAGCTCCCCCCTGGGTTTCCGATCACTGTCAGTGGCAGGGGGCTTCTTCCTGCTTTCCCTTTCGCCTCCCTGCATTGTGCCTACATATGCAAATTAACCGCCATCTTGTTGGCAGTTAACTGCGAATCTTAGTTGGCGGTTAACTGCCAATCTTAGTTGGCAGTTAATTTGCATATAGCCCTGATTAGCCAATGAAAAGGGTAGCGTCGTACACCAATTACCATTTTTCTCTTTTATTAGTGTAGATATTTTATAATAAAAATATATTTTTTAAAATATATGTATATATTTTAAATAAATATATATCTTTTAACAGTGAAATCCAAATCAAACATCCAAAGGAAAAAGTGAAAATTATTTAACACAACATCTGCTTGACTGCCGAAGTTCAAGCACCACAAGTCCATTGAGGGACACACTCTCCAGAGTATACCCATGCCTGCCCTGGGGACTCTGAGTTTAAGGAAGCGCAGGATTCCAAGGAGTCCAAAGTTCTAGGGGGGAAAAACACCATTCTGGATATCAAGTCATTTTCCAGAAAGTCAAGGAGACTGGCGTTTGTGGGGTTAGGAAGTTGAAATGCTAGAAGGTCAATTGCTAGTTATTAACTCAAAATACTCATTCACAACAGGGCACCTGCCTAATCCATGGCTGAGGTAGCAGTAGAAGGATGTAACCTAAAATTGTCCAAAGATGACTCTAAAATCTAGTGCCTAGGGAAAATTAAGCAGGTCCAACAAGACATTAAAGAGATACCAGAAAAAATGAAATATAGGGAGAAAAAAAACAAAAACCAGAGGTTAAAAGATAGACTTCAAGTCAGACCTCAACTCAGAGCAGGAGTGTGGTGGCACTGTAGGGGGTAGTGAAGGGGGTGGGTGGTGGGAGAAAAGGGCTGGAGAAGGAGAGAAGTGTGAATCTGCAGAGGAGTCAAGACAGGTCTGATTAGGAGGAAATTCTACATGAATGTGAACACGGCTTGAGGCTAAAAGCTGCTTCCTGAGACTTCTGGCTCCTCAGGCCAGGACTTATGCATTCCTTGTTCTCTCTCCTGTCTATGGTACTGAAACTCAAAACTCCAGCTCATTTATAGGTCCAGTACATGACACACTCTTTTGGATCTAGGTTGTACTGAAGAGAAGAGAGTTCCTGATTACCTAATTTAGAATATCCTAACTGATACAGGAAGCCATAATTTTGTGGGTTTAAGATTCCCACTGCCCTAGCTGGTTTGGCTCAGCAGATAGAGCATCGCCAACCTGCGAACTAAAGGGTCCCAGGTTTGATTCCAGACAGGAGCACATGCCCAGATTGCAGGCTCAATCCCCAGTAGGGGGCATGCAGGAAGCAGCCATCAATAATTCTCTCTCATCATTGATGTTTCTATCTCTCTTTCTCCCTCTCCCTTCCTCTCTGAAATCAATAAAATATATATATTTTAAAAAAAGATTCCCACAGACTTGCTAACCCCCTATCCTCAGGCTCACTTAGAAGGCGAGAACAGGCAGCCCTGACACCAGGCTGACCCTAGGGAACAGAGCAGCTACTACAGGGTTCATCTCCAGGTGAGGGGATGAAGGAAGGACCAAATCTAGGCTCTGGTTACAGGGTATCTTGAACACCTGTTGATAATAAAACATTATCTGTCAAGGCTCCAGCCCTCCAGCCCACCAAAACAGAAGAGAGTGAGAGAGGAATTGTATTCCTTCTGATTCCCATACCAGGGAATAATACCATCCCGTCCCCCACAGGCCACTAGATAGAGGAGAAGAGCACCTAAGGGAGGATCTAAAGAAAAGGCTGACCAGGGATGTGAAAGACTGTATCCGTCCCTAGCTAGAAAGGGATAGGGAACAGTGGATACAAAGAAAGGCTAGCAGTAGGAAACACGTGGCCTAATCAGCTTTCTTCCTTTCTCACTTCCATTGAGTCTAACTACCAAGGTGGCTTTTGTAAGAACTTTAAAGGATCACTCCAGCTTCCAAGTTAAGAAGAGACTTTAGGAGAGCAAAGGAGGAAGCACAAAGACAAGTTAGGAGGCTACTGCAGTCATCTAAGCAAGAAATGATAGTGGCTCAGATCAAGGTTGTAGAAGCAGTGGCAAAGCCTGTATTTATTTTTAAGGAAAAGCCAAAAGAATTTCCTGATGGACTGGATGTGGGATATGAGAGAAAGACGGAGTCAAACATGACTCCAAAATTTTTAACCCAAGCAAGTGGAAGGTTGGAGTTGCCATCAGTTGAGGAGGAGAAGGTTATAGGGGAAGTATGCTTGGAGTATGTGAGATAGGGAGAGGAGGAAAAATCAGGGTTCAGGTTGAATATGTCGAGTTTGAGATATTTCTTAGACTTTCAAGTGGAAATGTTGAAAAAGCACTGGAAACACAAGTTTGGGATTTGGGAGGGTCTGGGCTGGAGATATAGGTTTAAAGATGGTATTTAAAGCCATGAGATTGAATGTAATCACCAACAGAGTAAATGTTTGTAGACAATAGTAGAGGAACAAAGACTGAACCCTGAGGTTAGTGCAGAAAAGAAGGAATCAGCAAAGGGGATTGTGAAGAAGGAACCAAGAAGTAGAAAATAAAGCCTGGAAGGTGCACAGCTCTGGCAACCAAATGAAGAAAGTGTGTCATGAAGGACTGGGTGATTATTAACATGGAATGTGCACAACCCAAAATCAGTTAACATCATTACTGAGATATTCTAAAACCCAGGAGTCCAAACAGAAGAAAGTTCTATCCTGTGCAAAATCACCACAGAAATTAAAGAAGCAAGAGTTCTACATTTCAAAGGTTGGCTTGTTGAACAAAGACATTTGGCTATATGCTTCCATGATTGGAAACCTTCCTCTTTACTGTACTCTCAGTTGTGTTTTCTTTAATAAATCTCTCACAGAAGTCTCTACCTTAGGCACTGTTAGCTATGGTTAGTATATTGATACTGACAAACTAAGCTAGGACTTTCAACTTTTTAAGGTAACTTAAATGTAAAATTCAACTGTTAACCAGCAATCTAATGTCATGTGGTGTGCTGTTTGGATATTGTATGAACAGCTAAGGAATTACCCACTCTAGTGCCAAAGATTACTTGTTGCTAATTTTGTTCTGTACAGTTGATGTAAAACTTTATGGTTGGGGACAGACTCTGTACTTAGAACTTTATCTGTAGGATGATTTTTTTCAGTTCCAAATGTTTTATCAATTCCAAATACAATATAGAAGAAGGAAAAGGAGGAGGAGGAAGTGGAGGAGGAGGAAGAAGAAGAAAAGAAAGTAGGAGCATTGTATGACCACTATATAAAAGGCTGCTTATAGACTAGATAAGATGAGAACCAGAGAGAACTGGAAAAGAGGAACATAATAAAAATAAACAACTCTTGTAAGAAGTTTTGTAGTAAAGAGAGCAAAAAAGTAGGGTAGTCACTGGTGGGCAAATTGGGGTATCAAGAGGAGGATTTTTTAAATGGGAAACATAATAGCACATTTGTATATTAATAAGATAAGCCTATAGGAAGAAAAAAGTTAGAGAGAGAATTACCAGACAGAATTCTTTGATAGGTGACATGGAACCTAATGCACAAATGGAGGGACTGCCTTCAGACAAACAGCTCATTCATCTATGTAGCAAGTAGAAAAGCAGTGTATGAGGGAATAGATGTTAGAGTAAATATAAGTGATGGTGTAAATCTGTTAAAGTTCACTTCTGATTGACTTTTCTTTTTTTCCCCCCTGCAAAATAGGATGTAAGGTTAAGGTATCAGGGACTTGAGGAAAGAGAACAAGGTGTGAAAGTCATGTAGAATGATCAGAAAATTAATAGATTAGGGAAATATTATAATTGTCTGGCAGTATTAAGGGTACATTTGAGATTCACGTTCAAGAACTTAAATTGAAACTAGTCAGCCTGGTGGTTATGTGTTTGTTTTTTCCTGACTACGCTTGACTGTATATGCAGGTATGGAAGAGGTAGAAAATTTGGATTTAACTATACACAACATAAGAGATGGTCAGTAGAATCAAGTGTCAATGCAGGAAATAATTATAATGATTGACCATAGAAGCTGGGTAAGGAAGGAAAGCAGGACATCAAAGGAGTCAGGACAATAAAGGAGGGTAAGATCAATGAACTAACTGCAGGTCTCTGTGGGATTAAGGGAATGTTGAGTAGAGGTAGAGAGAGAGCAGGAACAATAGAGGAGGAAGTGGTTGGAAAGGAGGATATGTAAAATTGAGCTTTCTGGGGGTTACAGTTTTGGTGATGACAAGGTCTAGAGTAGACTCTAGAGCAGAGTTTCTAAACAGCAGCACTGCTGACACTTGGGGCTGGACAAGCCTTTGTCATGGGGGGCCATCCTGGGTACTATTGGATGCTGAGCAATGCCCCCGGATGCTATCCACTACACTAGATGCCAGTCTCTAGACATTGCCAAATTTTCCCTAAGGGCAAAATCTCCCCTCGATGAAAACCACTGTTCTAGAGCATGCCTACAGAAATCAGTGAATGAGATAGAGCAGAAGTCAAGACAACCAGAGAAAACTGGAGAAAGTGGCAGTGAGTCAGGAACTAAAGTCCTCAAGAAATGAGTGGGAATGACTCAGAGTCAGTGCATTACAACAATGAAGAGGACTGGGTGATAGATTCAAAACCGGACTTTTTAAGGGAGGAAGGAAAATGGTGAGAAAGCAGCAATTAGAAGCAAAGAAGATACACCTCACTTCAATAGTCAGTGGTTACAGGACTAGGGGGGGAAATACAGCCACCCTGTGAGAAGGCTGCAGAGAAAGAAGTGTCTTCAGGGCAATACCAGGTTTCTGAGCAAGAAGGAGAAAAGAATGCTCAGAGAAGAGGCTGGAGATAAGATTTTGCTCATGATGCACTACCAATTCCACTAGGCACAGGGGAAGGGTTCAGGAATTGGGGAAGGGTAGGAAAAGAGGACAGGATGAAGAAGTGCAGAATAAAAGATGGAGTCCAGTGGGAGGTCCACTAAGGGGAATGGGGGTGTAGAGGACACAAATCTTCAAAACCAGAAAAGAAGGAAGCCTTCTGTTATTTTGGCAAGAAGGTAAACATAGGTAAGAATATGCCAAGAATGAGGCTATGCCACTAGAAGTCACATTATTATTACCAACCCTCGGCTAGAACTAGTCTAGAACAAAAGGATAATCTTCTAAGCTTCACCAAAGAACACTACCAGCTTTAATATCAGGAAGTCAACCAGACACACCTCTATCAAGAGTTGAGAACAGGTTTTCAAGGGTTCAGGAATTAAGGAAATCTTCAAGAAAGGAGAAACTTGTGCAAGGTTAGTACAGATAGACTTAAAGCCCTAAGTGGAATTATTGGGACTAATTAGGAAAGTGCATTCGTCATTAGAGAATTAGAAATTAGGGTGTTCTAAAAAGGGCAGAGTAGCAAAGAGACTATTAATATGGCCAAGAGGATCTCATCAGTGCTTACACTCTGGAAGAGAATTAGAATGTAAATTCCCAGAGGGACTGAGAACCCCGCCCCATCCCCACTCACACACACACACACACACACACACACACACACACACACACACACACACTCCCAGCCCAGAGAGAGTTGAGGAAAGGAACCTACACTAGTGAGCCCAGGAAGCTAAACCAGTAGAGCTAAGAAATGGCAAATAACTCTATCAGGATAAGGAATTGTGCTGCATAAACTCATCCATTTAGTTTCCTCCCTTTAAAAAGTTACAAAACAAGCAAACAAACAAACAAAAAACAACCACACACACCACAAAACATACCGACTTAACACTTAAGTTTATGCTTAACATTAAGTTTAAACACTACAGAAGTATATAAGTAACAGACCCCCTCTCTTCACCCAACCCACTCCTCAGGGGTAACCTGTACACAATTTGGTATGTATACTCCCAGATTTTTGTTCTATTCTTTTTTCTTACCACACCGAGGATATTTTTCCATTGATTTTTTTAGAGAGTGTGGAGGGGAGGGAGGTGGGTGGGACAGAAAGAGAGAGAGAGAGAGAGAGAGAGAGAGAGAGAGAGAGAGAGAGAGAGAGAGAAACATTAATGTGAGAGAGAGACATCGATTGATTGCCTCCCATATGCGCCCCAATCAGGGCTGGGGATGGAGCCTGCAACTGAGGTATGTGCCCTTGACTGGGAATCGAACTCAAGACCCTTCGGACCTCCGACCGACACTCTAACCACTGAGAAAACCAGCCAGGGCCTTTTTTTCTATTCTTATGCAAACATAGACACATTGAGGTGTTCCCCCCCTCCAAAAAAAATGGGATCACATTACATATGTTCTTACGCATTTTCCTTTTTTCACTTAATAGTAAGTATATCATGGCCATCTTTTCAAGGTATATCCAGGTCTGTCTCATTCTTTTTAATGGGTTCACTGTACTACAGTGTATGGATGAACCATAATTTTTTTCAGATTTACGTAACAATGGGCATTTTAAATGTTGTCAATGCTGCTTTGAAAATATTTGTGCACGTCTTCATATGTTAATAATTCTACAGATTACATTCCCATCTTCTGAAGGAAAGGATAGATCTGATACTGCCCAAAAAATTGCTCTCCAAAAATCGTATATCAATTTACCTTCCCATCAAAATCATATGTAGAATGCCCAATACCCCATCCTCTTGTCAAAGCTATAGTAATCAATCCTAATTTCTGCCGACTAATAGGAGGAGAGAACCTCATTCATCTTTTAATGTGAATGCCTTTTTGTTTTGTTTGTTTTGGTGGAGGAGGATATATCAGTTTAAGAACAATAAAAACTATTTTCAAATTTGTTTGTATATTTAAACATTGAACCAAGAGGATACCATCTTCATAAAATATACTGATTGCTAAAGGAAAAGAAACATGAGAATAATAATAACTACATACATTTAATTTTTTAATTTTTAATTTTTATTATGTACCAGACCCTATGAAAAGTACCTAACTATATTATCTTATTGAGCTCCCACAACTCCATAGAGGGCATTATTATGCCCATGTTATACAAAAAGAAACTGAAGTTAGATAGGTTAAGTAACTTTCTCAAAATTACACAACTAATAACTGAGTAAAACTAGGTTTTGAACCCGGGCTATCTGACTCTGGATTCCCCACTTAGACAAGTAACTTTCTAAAAAAAAAGCCACATAGCCAGTAAATATTACAGTCGGGATTCTAACCCAGGTCTAACTCCAGAGCACACATATGTAAAATGTTTGCTTGCTTGTTGTGTGTTTAATAAAACTAGTATTATTTATATGAATAATGTAATGATAGTATGGGGAAGAATGTATTCCTATCTAACCTTTTTTTTTTAATATATTTTATTGAATTTTTACAGAGAGGAAAGGAGACGGATAGAGAGTTAGAAACATCAATGAGAGAGAAACATCGATCAGCTGCCTCCTGCACGCCCCCCACTGGGAACGTGCCCGCAACCAAGGTACATGCCCCTGACCGGAATCGAACCTGGGACCCTCGAACCTGGGACCCTCCAGTCCGCAGGCCGACGCTCTATCCACTGAGCCAAACAGGTTAGGGCCCTATCTAACCTTTTTGCGGGGAGGGTTCTTGTGTGGGTATTTTCGGTTCTGTTTTGCCTACGGTTTGAAAAACAAAATACTGACATTGCCTTTGGTGAGCTAAAGTCAGGTTAAGCCCAACTGCATGACTCCAGAGGCATCATACTTATGTGAATGGAATTCACTGGAGTTGCGCAGTACACAACCTACAGAGCTGAGTGTGGGCCCCAGGACCAGATGCAGACTGACTAATGGAAAAGGGAGATTTCTCCCCATAATTAGGCCAACAGAGTGTCCCCTAGTGGTTGAGAATAGTGTTGACAACTGCAAATGTCTAGCTAGAGAGCTCCAGTATTGACAGAACTAGGGTAGTTGCTGATGTGAAATCAGGAGACATGAAAATGAATTGCTGCTTCCTCTAACTCAGTGGTTCTCAACCTTCCTAATGCCGCGACCCTTTAATACAGTTCCTCATGTTGTGGTGACCCCCAATTTCATTGTTACAAATTGAACATAATTAAACCATAGTGATTAATCACAAAAACAGTATGTAATTATATATGTGTTTTCTGATGGTCATAGGCGACCCCTGTGAAAGGGTTGTTTGACCCCCAAAGGGGTGGCGACCCACAGGTTGAGAACCGCTGCACTGGAGTGTTCTCACACAAGAGAATGCAAGATAAATCAAGACTCCTCTTTGGGGAATCAATGGTTCCTTAGGATACAAAGGGGAACATGGGTAAGTATCACCAACAACTCAGGTCATAAGAATAAGATGCCTACACAGTAAATGAAGAGAGAAAAGGAAATGATTTTACTATATGAGAGAAGGTGGTAGAGAAGCAGGGAGATAGACATAAATAGACTCAAGACTAGATAATCAGCCCTGGAAATGTCTTAGTAATCTTCCAAAAGGCACCCCTCCACCGCCACCAAAAAATAAAAATAAAATAAAAATAAAAAGCCACTAGAAAATTAGGAGAACCTTGAAAATATTCTCAAGGGGGAAAATGATGCTAAAAGAAACCCAGATGTGGTGAATATAAAATGAATGGAATTTTGGATTCATTCCTACTGTCAGCCTCTCTTAGAATTGAGGCAAAGGCAATTGCAGACTTGGGAAGAAAGGCTTAACTTGACCAAATTAAAATGGCCTAAAGCCATAAAGAGACCATGGGTAAAACAGAAACACACATCAGCTAGGCAAAAGATGGGCCCTGAGGATCGGCACAGCAACTGGAAGAAATGGAGAAGAGTCAGCCAAGGTAAACATGGTAAAAGTGAGTGCCAATCACTGGCTTGATTGAGTAGGGGAATTCTAGTTAATATTTACCACTTGCTACTCACACAGATGATCGATTTTCAAAGAATTTGAAAGTATGTTGTAAAATAAAAATAACACTAAAATATAAGACACCACATAATCTTCCAATGACCTGGGTGTTTATCAAAACTATCAATTGTCACTACTGTCTAAGGAAGTGACAGTGTCCGGTCTCAGTTACTGACCTGGCAAAAACCTGGCTAGAAAGAAACAATCAAGAAAGACGTAGATGGCACCGAATAAGGAGATGACAATGCCCAAAGGGTTATGAGACATTATTTCCTTTATAGTTCAAAGACCTCAGTACAGTAAAAAGGGTAGTGAATAAGAGCAATGGGACAGGGAAACAAGTACCACATCTATTTTGACAACTCACTAGACTGTAAGTTCTAGGAGAGTAAAACTTGTTTTGGTCATTGCTCTGTCGCTGCATCTAGAACAGTAACTGACACAGAGGAGGCACTCACAAATACTTAAAGAAGAAACAGTGCCATTCGTTGAATATTCCCTATTCCCATCCTCTCAAAAATTATACCCGGAAAGAAAGAATGAATGCTGCTCACTCTGATATCCTTTTTCACATTCTCTACTTAAAGAAATTCTTATCCTTCAAGCTCCAGCTTAAATTTCTTCTCTTTCTCAAAGTCTTCCCTGATTGTTTCCTGCTGCCCACAAACCTACCTCCTTCAAAAAGCCAAAGTTATGCCCTAACCAGTTTGGCTCAGTGGATAGGGCGTCAGCCTGCAGACTCAAGGGTCCCAGGTTCGATTCCAGTCAAGGGCATATACCTTGGTTGCGGGCATATCCCCAGTGGGGAATGTGCAGGAGGCAGCTGATCAATGTTTCTAACTCTCTGTCCCTCTCCCTTCCTCTCTGTAAAAAATCAATAAAATCTATTTAAAAAAAGCCAAAGTTAAACCTTCTTTATTCTCTTCGACCAAAGCACCTTACTTGGACCTATATTTGTACTCGTTTCATTCTGCACTGCATTGCAGTTTAATATTTACATGTCTGACCCTCCTCCTGGGTTATATGCTCCTTGAAGGTAAATTCTAGATTCAGTTTTCTTGAATCCCCATCTTCTAACATAATGCCTTGCAAACAGCAATTACTTAAGTGTCTGCTAAGTTTAATAAAACAGAATTATATTCTTGGTATCTAATAAGAAGCCAGCACATTACAGGTGCTCAATAAATGTTTATTACATGAATGAACTGAAAGAAAGATAATACAGCAAAATCAGGTTCTTTGCCTCAAAAGCCAGGGCTGAAAGACATCACACCTTGAAGACAGAGAAATCATCTCTTTCCCTTGGTGTAAGGAGACCTTGCCTGGTTCATGTGCCAAGTATCCGGCACTCTGGCACCAAAACGGTAGAGATAAGTTTGAGGGAGTTCCAGGAAGAGTAACATAACTGACCTGGGTGGGGGAGGGAAGAATGAAAAAGGAGCGATTAGGGGCTTAAGCCAGGCAGATGGCCTAAGTGACGTCTGAGACTAGACATGATAACCTTCTGCTAACATCGGGAGAGTGTAAACACCAAGTGGAGAGGAATTGTTTAGCCTGGCCCAAGGAGCTCAAAGCAGGAGAAAGGATGAAACAAGGATGGAAGATCAAAGTCCTGCGACAGAAAAGCCAACCAGGAGAGACACGGCTCTCCTTGGACTCAGCAAACAATGTCATATACATTTTCACAGATATCAACAAGTGTTATTATCCTTATCTTCAGGCATAAAGGAGACTACAAACAGATGGATTGTTGAAAATAGAACTGAAACCGAATACAAAGAGCCTATGGTTGGGACAGAAAATTCTTTTACCATTACGCACAAGATAGCCCCATACTCAGTGTCATTAAAGCAGTGTCCCCAGAACCCACCGATGCAGACTGCACCCATAAGTCAAAGCACCTGGGGATGAAAGAAGAAAAAGGAGCAAGAAAGAGAATCAGAAAAGCAGCAGGACTGGAAGGAATCCCATGGTCAGGTAAAATGCAGGAAATCTCCCATCTGTGTTCTCATTCGCTCTTTTCCATTTTACTCGAACAAAGCCAACTCTCAAAGTGGAGTTTGCTGAAAACATATTCATTTCTTCCTGTTTCCCATTCCACTCCAGCCCACCTGCCTGCCTGCTTCTCAGGAACTTTCAGTAGGCTTCGATTGTGCCTACAACATCAGCAGTAAGTGCTGTGAGTGGTAGAGCCGGAGAAGATAGTTTCCTGCTTCAAAGAACTTGTAATCTACTTGCAGAGACAAAATATAAATATGTGAAAAAAGCAAGAAAATAATTGCAAAGAAAGAGATGATAAATACAGGAGAAAATAGGATAAACTATTGATATGTAACTGCTCATGGTCTGTGGAGTGAGAGGAAAATAAGATTCAGCTGATAATTCAGGGAAGGCTTCCTGGCAGAGGTGAATTTTCTTCTTGAAGAAGAAAAACAGAAATGGACTGACTGAATTCAATTTATGGGTTTATAAAAGTTACAAGGAACCTTAGGGTGTGTTTTATGAAAACTGCTCATTGACAGATGAACTAAACAGAAGCCCAGGGAGCTTAAATAAAATATGTCCAAGTGACAAATAAGTAAGTGGAAGAGCTGGAATTCAAATCAAATTATTCTGACTTCAGATGGAGAGCAGGTGACAGGAACAAATGCAGAGGAGTGAAAATGAGCAATGCCTAAAAGGAAGGTGAGCAGACAGGCCTGGCTGCGACAGAGGGACCATGTACTGAGTACTGAGGTCCTGTGGTACTGAGTTCTGTAGGGTACTGAGAAATAAGAAGCCCCGGTCTACTCCCAAATGATCTGAGTGGCTCCATCTGAGACTCCACTTCTCTCCCTTTTCAGGAACACCCATGACACCGCAGTGACAGGAGCCCTGCAGAACTTCTGCATTTCCCATACCACGTGTCCTGCTCTGAGACCTTAGCTTCTAGCAGCCGCCATCCCAGATGCCTGCCAAGACCCTAGAAGCTCCAAGACACACATATAACAAAACTAATCAGGGAGCTACTCCACATACGCACTTCTGGTTCTGCTCACAACCCCACCCTCCTCCTTTGCCCCCACCAACACTGAGGAAACCAGATGTACAAATGGTTAACAGAGAAAAAAATCCCACCCAGACCACTTGAAACGCGGCTAGTCTGGCTGGGCTTCGAGTCCGCTCAGCGACTGCTCCACGTCTTCTATTTATAGGCTCTGGGTGCCCAGCCCAGCTTCCAGGTCACTAATTGTGGCCCAGCCCTGAGCCAACCCCACACCTCCTCCCCCGCCCTGCAACGCAGGGAACAAGAAGCAAATCGAGCTTTGTCCAGCCCAGGGAGAGCAGCGAGGAATGAGATCTGAATCCAAGACCCTGTATTATAGCCAGAAGGCCCTGCCCTCGTACTATGCATCTTGGAGATATGAGCTATCCCTTCCTTCGATAGCAGATTGCTCTTGGCAAAAAGACTCGGCTTTCTCTGTTAGTTCTGTATCCGTGCTACATTGGGCAATAACCAACGGGCCACATCCCTACTAGCAATTCTATATCTGAAGCCTTGTGTCCATCCCAATTAAACCTGGCCATTGTCAATGAGGTTCATATTCAGGGGAAAGGACTGGGACTCAGGTGAAGGAAGAGTTAAGAGGCTTAGAATAAGAAAGAGAAGTCTCCTTCCTTTCTCAGTGCCTCAATGTTATGGTTACCATTCTTCTCAAACAGCCCAACAAACTCCCAAACCTGTACAGCCTTGATCAATACTGTCCAAGACTATACATCCCAATGTCAATCTTCCCTTTCTCATTTGGGGGTTCATTTGGGCCATTGGCTAACATGCCAGGGATTCTGGTTATTGGAGCCAGAACCAGAATGCTGCTGTGCTATCTCATCATCACCCACAAATGCCAATTCCCAGCCCCAAATGGCCCCAAATCTTTCCTCCCAAGACCACAAGGGGAAAAAAGTTTCCAAATTAAAAAACTAAAACTGGCAACAAAGGTGCCCCATGGCAGTAACCTTTAAAACTGGCCATTAAAGTTTATAAGTCAGACGGCACCAACGTGAACGATCAAGAAGAGAAAAACAGCCCCCTCCCTTGGGGATCCAGAGCGACAGCCTTCCCCCTAAAGCCACAGAGCTGATGTCACAAGAAGCACTTGCTGCCATCAAGGGCTCTCTGTGTCCCAACTACAACCATTCACAATGTAGGCAGCCTCTGTGTGCTGAGGCGGGTGGGTGTCTGGCTGAGAATAAAGGAAAGGGGAGGGGTAAGGGGGCATGGGTTGGGGCTATATAGGAGGTAGGAGAAGATGGGGAAAGGAGGAAAACAACAAATCTCTTCCTAGCCATGATGGCTGCCTGCAATTCACAGGCCAGGAGGGGACAGGCCTGTCAGGCTGCCTAGGAGAGTGGTTCCCAACTTTTTTCCACCCAACACACATGAAGCATATCACCTATTTTCATCAGTAACTTTAAGTCATTATGTAATGATGCCTAACCATCCTGGGATAGAGGGGACATATATCAGAATTTTTTGGCAAGGGTATGAATTGTTTGAAAAGGCCTCCAAATTATTCTGACCACCTCCCCTATGGGTTATTTATCCCCCTGTGAAGAATCATCAGTTTAGGGAGCCTACTTCTCCTTCCCTCCCTTCCTTCCTTCCATGTATTCAACAAACACATTTTAAAAGCTTCGATATGCCAGGCATTGTTCTAAGGACACTGGGGTGACAGCAATGAGCACACAGACAAAAATCCCTGTCCTCATTGAGAATCCATGCCTTCGCAGGGGAGAAAAACAACATAATAAAAAAAGCAAAATCTGTGGTATGTTGGGTAATGATAAGTGCTAAGGAGAAAAACAGAGCAGGAAAGGGGAACGGAGAGTGCTGGAGGGGGTGGGGATGACATTTTCCAGAGGGTGGCCAGGAAGTCCTCAACTAGAAGGTAGCAAATGAAAAAAGAGCCAAACAAAGAGAAGGAATGGGCCACGCAGGTCTCTGAGGAAAGAGCATCCTCAGCAGAGGGACAGCAAGTGAGAAGGTGCTCAGGTGTGACACATGTCTAGTGTGTTCAAGGAAGAGTCGTAAGGAGGCCACTATGCCTGGAGCCATTCTTGGTGACAGTTCCTCCTCCATTGTACATCCTATGGCTCTGAGGAGCTGGGCTGATTGCCTGTTGGACTAAATTGTCTAAGCCAGGGACATGCTCACAAGCAAAAGGAACTTAAGTAGCTTGGTGAAAGGGGACACAGGTAGGTAAGATAGCTTAGTATTAAAGTATTTCTCCTTGTTTAAACAGATTAGAGTTCTTTTAAATAAAATCTCATCCATTCACACAAAATCCTTGCAAAGAACAAAAGTCATATCCCCCAAAAAATCCTTCTTTAAATGAGGTTAAAGCTAGGAATTGGAATAGAATTTACTCTTGATACCCAGTCCAATACCCTAATATTCATAAAATCATAGAATATTAAAAGCTGGAAGAGGCCTTAAGAGATGATCTTATGCATTCCCCTCATCTTACTCCAGAAGCAGCTGCTGAAATTAGAGCCCAGTTCTTGGATAAGGGGTGAACACTCCTTAGAAAGCAACGTAGTGCCGGCCCGTGTGGCTCGGTGGTTGAAGGTTGACCTATGAACCAGGGAATCATGGTTCAATTCCCGGTCAGGGCACATGCTGAGGTTGCAGGCTAGATCCCCAGTAGGGGGCATGCAGGAGGCAGCTGATCAATGATTCTCTCTCATCATTGATGCTTCTATCCCTCCCTCACTCTCCCTTCATCTCTCTGAAATCAATAAAAACACAACTCCTGCATTCAAGAATCTCTCCTGCAAAGGATGATATGGTGATGGCATTAGGATTACCGAACACTAAATAGTGTTCTCTGTCCCCTGATCTCTAGAAAAAAAGGCTGTGTTGTTTCCAGTTGCTAGGGCCACTGCTCTTCATCTAGCTTCCTTCAGCCCAAATGTCCTTGGTGATACAGAGCCCAGCCAAGCCCGTGGCTGCAGGTTCTGAAGACCAGAACTGAGTCTACAGTGTGAACACAGATACACACACACAGACGCATACAGTCAGTGGGAAGGAGGGGAAAGGAAAGCACACACAACACAACACACTAGGGCAGCTGCAGAAAACAACTGCTTGTTAAGTTAAAATTAAACTCTGCACAAATATTGACCTTTGGAGGGGACAGAAACCGGTCCCATATTTACCAGTTTTATAAATGGGACTGACCACAGCTGCCCCACGCGCTTGGCCAGCGTGATGGCAGGATGGGGCGAGGCCATGCTTTGGGGGTGGGGGGTGAATGAGAGGGGCAGGAGAGATTTTAAACACTCTCTTAAACGTAGTTACTACTGGTAGGTCAAAGTTCCCGAAAGCCTTAAAAGAGAAATTTCTAGGAAAGCAAATAAGGCAGTCCCTGAAAGTGGGGGGTCAGAAAAGTAGGAATAGAGAGGAAAAAGAAAGTGTGAGAAAGAAAAAGTTTGCTACAAATAGTGAAAAATATAACAGAGATTGAAACTGAATGGAGAGAATGCTAGGAGCTTATCCTTTTGAACCCTGGCCCTTGGTCAAACCAAGAGTCATAAGGTAGGAGACCAGGTGACCAACTTAACCTAATGGAACGATCGAAACTAACCGGGCCTGAGTCTTGGCTCGGCTGCTTCATTGCTATGCAGCCTTGGGAAGCTGAAGGACCCCCGTTTCTCCATCTACACAATAGGAGTAATAATACAAAAACTTTGTCCTAATTCACAAAGACAGAACCCAAAAAAGACAGTGCGAGTGAAAGCACTTTGCCAACCGTAAGCACCGCACAGATATCAATCATTACTTTTATTAATTCTCCCAAACTAACTGTACACCTTTATACTTCAAACTGGCCAATGAACTGCAGTCTCTCTAAGAGCAGAGCTAGGTCAGAAGGGAGAACTTGAGCTTCCCCTGAACTTGTCAAAAGCCTCCTAAAAGCATACACCTAAACCCTTCCCTTGCTGCAGGATAACGAGGAGGCCAACGTGCTGAACGATGCCCCAGAAGCCATACTCCCAGCTGCAAAAGGTCCCAATACGAAGGGGAAGAAAGGATTCATCAATACTATTTTCCTGACAGCTGATCTCTAGCAACCCACGGTTTTTCAGGAACAAACTTCACAGCTGCTGGGCTACTTAGTTCTGTTCTGAATCTCTGCTGCCTTCACCCTCTTTTATATTTTCCTTACACTCATGACTTCCACGATTAATAATAAGCATAAAAGTCTGATCCAATCACCACTGAGTAGAGCATGACAACACCCTCCCACCAACACTGTGCCACCAAGAATCACAATCTGAAAGTATTTCAAATAAATATACTTTGAAAAATACATGAAAAGATGTTGCTGAAATTAGTTGCCCAGTTTTACAGAAAGCCCCTGTGCCTTTATGTGGTACACTGTTTACACTCCACATCTTCAAAGCCTGGGGCAGACAAGCGTCTGTCACTTTATGGCACAGGGAAACTGCAGTGATGAAGTTAAAGTCCTTTGCTCCTCAGGCTGACCAAACACGTCACTAGTATCTCTTGACTCTGCTTTACTTGTTCAATGTTTGACCTTAATATATCACAGTTTATATTGTTAAACGTGTGTCATAAAACATAAACAATGTACAGCACCATGTCAGCAATTCAGGAAGAATTTCCAACGCTGCAGTCTCCCTGGTCACAGGACAGGGAGATGTTTTGCATTTGGTGCACCAAACATGTGCTGCACGGGACTCCAAACAAACTGGGGAGGGGGAGACAGACAGGAAAGAAAAGGGAAAGCCAATGGGGAAATCATACTCCACGTGGGGAACCAGCTTCCTTGAATTTGGGTCCAAGGACTTTTCACAAAATGTAATCCTTATGAATTTCCATCACCCTCCTCCTAGGGCTTCGTCCCTCTCCAGGGGCTCCAGAGGAGTGATATGCCTCCAGGTCCAGCCACTCAGGGCCTCTAAGGATTCTATTTTTCTAACCTAGAAAAGAGTTCTCTCCACACTCCATGTCCATCTTTTCCACGAGTAATGACCTCCACAGGTCTTAGTTCCATCTTCTATAAACAATGGAGAAGGTGAGCTAGCTAACTTTCCCTGTGTGACCTAAGACTCCCTGTCAAATCTCTTAAGCTATAGCCAGAACTGATGTTAATTTCAAGTACACCGTACTTCTAGGAAAAGGGAAGTGAGCATCAGCATGACTGTCACCCACCTAATACTCCAAAAAAGTTCATCCTTCTTGCTCTAAGCGACAGAGCTCACAGGAGAAGCCCTGAACAGAACCCATCGGTCTATCACTCTTCAAGGTCCTCCTCCCACAATGTTCTCATCCAAATAAAATCAACGCCTCAGACAGGGAGGTTTCTAGGCTAGAAAAATGGTGCAGGTGCTAAAAACAAGCATCATCAAAAGCAAAATATTCTTAAGGGGAAATTCAGAGCTAAGTAAATCTCTGGGGAAACACACACACACACACACACACACACACACACACACACACACACACAACAATAAAGCCCACAATGGGAGAAGCAATTACCATCCAGCACTTAGAAGTGTTGTGCCCATGACGCCTTGCCTGTAAGGGGGTCCCTTGACCTTCTAACCACAGCTCCATCTGTGAGACCCTGCTGACCTCCTCCCAGACTAAATTCAGGCTGCCTACATCCAACAGGATCCAGCAAAATGCAGCCCACATAGGAGATCTAGTCCAATGTTGTTTGTCTCCTTCGTCTTCTGCTCGCTCCTAGCCAAACCGGGGTAGACTGACCTCTCAGAGAAGTCCCTAAGCAGATCATGTGCCAGAGCTGATTCCTATTTAGAACGCCTTGACCTAAGCAAGCAAAATGTCATTCTTGGGGGCTTCAAGACAGAAGGGCACTTTAATATTAAAGATAATAGCAGGGAGATATGGCGGGGGGGGGGGGGAGACCTGTAATACTCTCAACGATAAAAAAAAAAAAAAAGATAATAGCAACATAAGTTTTCCAAAGGCCTACAAGAGATAATGCTAATAAGACCTAAGAAATAGAAAATGGCCCAGGCCGGTGTGGCTCAGTTGGTTGAGTGTGGTCCCAGGCACCAAAAGGTCACTGGTTCGATTCCCTCTCAGGGCACATGCCTGGGTTGTGGGCTCAATTCCCAGTAGGGGATGTGCAAGAGGCAGCCAATCAATGTTTCTCTTTCACATAGATGCTTCTCTCTCTCTCCATTCCTCTCTCTCTCTCTCTCTAAAATCAATAATAACATACTTTTTAAAAAGATAAATAGAAAATAGAAGCAAGGGTCCCCAGAAAGGCTCTGATGTAACCCGAGAACAAAAACAACAGGACTAGAAGGGGACTCTTACAGGGACTGGATAAGACTGGGAGCAGATTGAAAGCACACAGAAGAGACCCAGAGACCTGGAAAACACCTCCACACACAAGGGCACGTCTATTTTATATCTGAGGCCCAGGCATTGCAGAAGCGTTTGCTTGTGTAAGCACTATGTTTGGAACCCAGAAACAACTAAATTTCAGGCCTAGTAGGAAGCATCCCTCCACTGTAATCTCTGAAGCCCCTAGAGAAGCAAATAAGGAAACATTGCTACCGGGTACTAGTGTGTGCTGCCGACTCACCAGCGCTAGGAAATGTCTGAACAGAGTCTTATTCAAGCCAAGGGAAAACGCTGTTAAAACACACAAAACTCCTTTGACTAATGTGCGAGGGGGAAAGAGCCTCTATAATTAACAGAAACTGTCACAGGCATTGGGGGCCTCCGACGTGTTCAACGCAAACCACTTGAAAAGACCCGGTCTTCTCGGAGAAGGCTGGGGTTTGTGAGCGGGGCTCCACCAGGCTGGGGACAGCTTTTCCAAAAGAATCCCACCATATTCAAAAGGAAGAAGATGCAGAGGGAGAAGAAAAAAAGGGGTGGGGAAAGAAAGGGAAAACCCAAACCTCAGCTGAATGTTTTTCCACCACTGGAACTAAAAAGCAGAGCAGAAGAAGAAAAGTCCAAATGCAACCAGTTTTCAATTAGGGCCTAATTAGAAAGAAAAGTGGCAGTGCTATTATTACAGATCTGGGGAGGAAGAAATGCAGTCAATGACTTGAGTTTGGGCTGAGCCATCCACTTGAAAGCTGTGATGATTAGAGGGACAATTTATGGTGAGAGATGCTGGAGGGAGAGGGAGGGATGGAAGAAGAGGACTTAGAGGCTGGCTGATTGAGTCAATCAAGAGCCAAAAAAAAGATAGCCCCAAACATTTATTGATCACCCACAATTTGCAAAGCATTACACAAAGGGCTGTGAGGAGAAATAAAGATCATAACAGCCATAACTCTGACCTGAAGATTGTCCCTGCCATGAGTACCCACCTCTCAACACTCAGCCACTGCGTACACATGCACAGTCCGCAGAGAATTTAACCTCGACTTCTTTTTATACTAAGTCCACTCTGACCACTCATGTGGACTCTCTCTGCATTTCTCCCAGTTCCCTCCTCATTTCCATACGTGACACACAGAGACACCCCCAAACCGATCAAGGATGCCATCATCAAATATAATTCCTGAATGAAGTTATCAGGATTCGCCTCAGCCTTCAAAAGAAGCCAAAGTCTGCACCTCGGCTCAGGCAAGCTGAGACCCTACATCATGTGGGAGAGTCTCAGAAGAGCTGGAGGGCATCTTCTGCTTTTTGTATAATCCCAAATGATTCAGTTCCATTTTCTAGGTAAAAGCCATAATAGATGAGAACAAGCAGAAAGGAGCTCGGGATGAGCATCCTTGTCTGTGGCTGTAGGAAGGAAGTTCCATTCCCTATTTGCAATAAAACAAAGCAATCTGATTGGTAGAAGCATGAGTACTTTCTTCCCTTGCTCTGGGGTACCCTCTCCCTTGTTGATTTAGTTCAGGCAACTTGGAGGAGGGACAGGAAAGGCCAGGGCAAACATGTCACAGCCTGCAGTGAATAGGGCCAACAGAAAGGAGAGCAAAGAACAGAGCTGAGAGGAGAGGAAAAGAGGAGAGGCCTCTCTTCCCATTCCACAACCTGGGCTCCATCCAACACAAAGTTAATTTCTAACCTCGGCTCACCACCCTGCCCACTGCTTGCATGATTTATCTCCCTATCTGCCTGCATTGCCTTTACAAGCCTCCTAGCCTTGCACACCATTATAAAAGCTGTCTGTAATGCTGGCTCGACCTGGCCTGGCCCGGGCTTCTGCCACGGTAACCCTTCCCCACCCCTGAATTTTACAAGCCTTCCGCCATCATGGAAATCTGAAATCCCACGAAAGAACAGTAAACAAAGCAGGGAAAAGAAAATACCTAACTCGGCCACTCTGGACACAGCAAAGTCACAAATGGACTGATGTCTCTAAGCCAGGGATGAAGGCCTTTTAGGCAACGACAGTGAGCTGCCCTCTGGACTGAGCTCAGCCAGATAATAATAAAGAGATGCACACAGATGGGCCTAGCCTGAATGGGGTACAGCCAAGCATCCTGGAGCCCTGGGAATTCCCAGGCTCACGGAATCAGCGAGAATATCAAGAAAACTCACAAGTGTGCCCTAGCCGGTTTGGCTCAGTGGATAGAGTGTCGGTCTGTGAACTCGGGGGTCTCAGGTTCGATTCCAGTCAAGGGCATGTGCCTTGGTTAAGGGCGCATCCCCAGTGGGGGGTGTGCAGGAGGCGGCTGATCGATGTTTCTCTCTCATCGATGTTTCTGACTCTCTATCCCTCTCCCTTCCTCTCTGTAGGAAATCAATAAAATATATTTTAAAAAAAGAAAACTCACAAGTAAACACAGATGTCAGGTTCAGAGAACCATGTGGAAATGTGAAGTTTTAAATAACGGAAAGAGACTAAACATTATTCAGACCACAAACTAAGTCGGCATCAGTTCTGTCACCTTCTTATGGGCTCCTGAGGGAGGCAGCATGGTGTAGTGGAAAGAGCATGGGCTTTGAAAGCTGGCTTCATCACTTATTTATGAGCTATGTGACTCTGGTCAACTTATGCTCTCTGAATCTGTTTCACTTTCCGTACCATGGGAAAATACCAACTCATAAAAAGGTTGTGAAGAGTAACGAGATTTACAGCCAGAGGGCCTGGCACTCAACAGGTACAAAAATTGTAGGTATTCTTTGGGATGTTAGACATCCTAAAATGTGTTTGTGATGGGTGTTCTATTGCTTCCCCTGGCAAATCTTAGCCTGCTTAACAGGTTTCCCTTTATTCTATGCACACTTTCCCTTAATAAACCAGACTCCATCTGTCCATCTCTTGGCCAGAGAATGAGCCCAAAGGGGGTCTCTTGGGGAAGTATTCTTTCCTACCGACTGTCTTGAATCCCCTTGTCCCTTTATCCCTTTGAACTCCTATGACCCAGTTCTGGCCATGACCCTCCTCACTAAGCTCCCATTGGCTCCTCCAGCCTTCCTTCAGAAAGGCTCTTCTTTCTCTTCTGATGCCTCAAGAGACCCTGCCAGCACCCACCGGGTTCCATTCTTTTCAAAAAAAGCCACACTGCCCTGTTACAGCATCTAAGCCAGAAGCCAGGGCTCATATCTTCCTGGCGAGCTTAGTAGAGAAAGCGACACTAAAGCATTCTCCATGAGTCTCTGGAGTTCCAAAGTGCCCTGCCAATGAGGCTGAGTGCTCCCCAGAGCTCTGTTATTCACTTGGGGGTAGGTAGTGGGGAGCCAGAGGGGAGGGCCGGGGGGAGGGCAGGAAGAGAAGAGAGCCTTGATTCAGGGGCCAGACTGAGTCCGCCACAGGCCAGGCTCCGCTGAGGTTTCTCGGGTGAAACACGTCTCTGTGATGGCTGTGCCTGTGAAGCGGATGGAAATGCCCATAAAGCCCTATCAAACCCTGTTCACAGAAGGACAGGGATATATATAGAACCAGGAACCAAAGGGGCCACAAGGGATTCAGGCGGACAGCTCCGCCCAGCCCTTAAACCCGCCCAGGGAAGGGGGGCGGCCCAAGGAACAAGCTCAAGGAATGAAGGTTGGAGACAGCCCGGCGGGTTTGCGAAGGGAGTGGGGAAACGAGGGGCGTCAGGGACAATGCTGGAAGCGAGCTCGCGCCCAGGCTGTGGGAATCAATCAGGCTGGGAGCTGTGCCTGCTCCAGCGCATGGCCGTGGCCGCTAAAGGCCTCGCTCTGAGTTTTGGCCAATTTGGAGGTGACGTTTAACTCTTTGCTTTGGAGTCCTACCATCTTGATGGTGCTCTGCTTCCTTCTCAGAACCAATGAACCAGCTTTCCCTGCCCTCCTCCGCTCTCCCCACCAGCACCCCCACTCCCACCCTTCTCCATTCTCACACCCTTAACCCCACTCCCAGCCTCCCAAAGAAACAGGGGTGGGAGGCAGGTGAAAAACAGAAATCTATCCATAAGGAACGTGTCCTGAAACAAGAAAAATATCCTAAGATGGACATCTAATAAAAGATAGAAACAAATTCACAGAAAGGAAAAAGAGGCTCACAGAACAAGGCAAGAACCTTATAAGAAACCATGGCATCTTATAGCATCAGGCCCTAAAGGAGACACTGTCACACAGGGGCAAAAAGTAAGCAGGTTCTTCTTCCACTCTGATTTGTGGACGTCCCTCTCTCCACCAATCCTCTCCCAAAGTAGGACATTGCAGGTACAGATACTGGCTGATTGAAGCTAGCAAGCACTGAGCCACAAGGCTTTCCTACCTGAGCAACAGCCAGAGCCCCCCTGTCCCCAGTTCAAAAAAGAATCCTTCCCTCTCTCCACCTCCTTCCCCAAAGCCAGCATGAGATGTATGACAATGTTTTGGCGCCACCTGCCGTCCTTTCCTGACAGCTTAGTAGAATAGACCCTAAAATTGGACGGACCTCAAATTCACCTTCTTTAATTCATCATTAAGCCCCAAAAGAATGGAATCCCAGAGAAAAGAAACCAAACTTCTACCAAAGGGAATACTCCCACAGCACGCAATGGCCAACCCCAGTGCCCATCCTCCTGTTTCCTGGGACAGATGTTTTAGGAAAGCCAACTAGCCAGAACCTACTCGGTGGGTTTTTAGCTCTAGTCTTAACAACCATTAGTCTATGAAGGTCCTTCTCCAAGAGTCTTTCTGATTTGAGAACTGTGAATACTCAATAAGCCCTTTCTCTATTTAATAGAGTCCATATACATTAAAATTATTTCTATATCAGTTTTTATTTTCTTGGTTTTAGGTAGAAATTCTAATTTTGCACCAAGATGACATGATCCTTTGTCATCAAACAGTCAAATGAAAGCAGTGTCACCCAAAGAGCAACAACTTAGATATTTTACACTGCTCTCCATTCCTGTGGTCCTCAGGATGGTCTGGGCAAACATTTAACAAGCAGTAAGCTCATCTCACAAATATAAACATTTGTTCATCCACTTAACAAATATTTCTGCAGCACCTAATATGAACTAGGCACAAGCTGAAGGTATGGGGAGAGTAAAACATATGAGGTTCCTACTCTCATAGAGCCTCCATGCTAACATCATTTACCTGGTGTATTAAGGAATTCTAGCAATTTCTCACTCATCTTAAAGAATACCTGTGTGAACAACAAAGAGCAAGACAAAGCCCTGACCAGTTTGGCTCAGTGGCTAGAGCGTCGGCCTGTGGACTGAAGAGTCCCAGGTTCGATTCCGGTCAAGGGCATGTACCTTGGTTGCAGGCACATCCCCAGTGAGGGGGGGTGCAGGAGGCAGCTGATGGATGTTTCTAACTCTTTATCCCTCCCCCTTCCTCTCTGTAAAATTCAATAAAATATATTTCTAAAAGAAAGAGCAAGACAGCCCTAACCGGTTTGGCTCAGTGGATAGAGCATCGGCCTGCGGACTGAAGGGTCCCAGGTTCGATTCCAGTCAAGGGCATGTACCTTGGTTGCAGGCATATCCCCAGTAGGGAGTGTGCCGGAGGCAGCTGATCAATGTTTCTCTCTCATTGATGTTTCTAACTCTCTATCCCTCTCCCTTCCTCTCTGTAAAAAATCAATAAAATATATTTTTAAAAAAAGAGCAAGACAAAAATGTAAACAGACTTTGTAAAGACAGAATAAAAAATATAAAAGGCTACAGAAGGAAGGGTATACAGAATGGGACAATTAATTATTGTTTCATCATATTCCTTATGGATAAGTATTTTTTTCCCCTAAAACCCACTCCTGGACCTAACTCTAGGAACTGCATGCAGCTTCCAAAGTCAGCTTCCTCAGACCTCAAGATTTACAAATCTTTAGTAGAAATTATGGAGAGATGCCTGGGATTGACAGTTTAAATTACATGCAAGTATTTTCCCAAACGTCACCACAGGAAATATGTGGGGCTCCATAAAAAGCATTGTCATCTGGTAAACGGAGACGCTGCTGATAGGCCCTAGCATGACCCAGTAAATCAGGGGAATGGAGCCAATCATCCCCCTGATTTACTGGGAATCTTGCAGGAATCTTAGGGCTAGACATGCCCTCCCTACTCTTGCTCTCAAATTGTGTCCAAGCAGCTCTAGACTACACCTGTCAGTAGGAAAAGAATATTTTTCCCCCCGGTTTTCCCAAGGAGTTTATTTGGGCAAACCAGGGGATAGGGAGGCCCTGCATCTAAAATGAGGTGTTGGGCCTCTTGGTGCTCGTGAAGTGTGGCTCATGCTGGCCACTAAGGACCCGGTGAGAAAACGGGAACTTGATCTTGAAGTTGTAGAGCTGCTTGACTGCTGGCTGCAATCTCCTCCATCTTCATTATCTGGATTGAGTGGGCACAGGCACAGTGCCAGCCTCCATGTCTCAGTAGCACTGGGTGACAGTGCCTGCGGTGGTCAGGTCCTGGTACTCCCGGTACATGTTGAGGGTGCCACTGCGGGATTCGAGTCGTATCGCAGCCAGATGCCAAAGTTCTTCACCCGAAGGGTGATTTCCCTGAAGATTTCTTCATCTTCTTTAGCTGAGACACAAAGTACCAGAAGCGGGACTTGGCAACGACATGGTTAAGTGCAAAGATGTGCGTGTGGTACAGGGGTGGTGTGCGGCAGTTGGGGGTGGGCAGGAAGCACCGCACCACCTTGTACCCCACCACCTGGTACTCTTGCAGCGTGCCCATGCCTGAGGCCTGCACAGCATTCTCTCTGCATTCACCACCACCCACAAAAGGAAGTCAGGAAAAGAATCTTAAAGAATTCTAGGAAGGGAGTTTCCAAAGCTTTCCTAGTAGCAATCTAGTCAGGTAGAAAAGTTGTCTCTCTACATCACCTTTAATCTTATTGCTACAATTCAAGTTCATCCTTTCTTGTATTATCTTGAATGAAATTTTAAAAAAGCTATTTATTATCCTGCATGTGCTAAATCTTCATATTTAAAAGACCAAGCTACTACCCCTACTCAATCTACTCTACAAATTAAATAATCCCACTTTCCTTGGATACTATTTTTTTAAAATTCTGTTTCCATCACTTTTATTATTGTCCTAACTTTCCTATGGGCACTCGGGCCCTATGCATCTTTCAAGCATGACCCTCAAATCCTAAGAGGCCCACTAGTGCTAAATCAATAGGAAAGTGGCCTCAGGATCTCATGCCCTTCTCTTATTGATACAATCTGGAATGATGTTCATCTTTTTATTCACCCAAACTATGCCAAAGACTATGTCACAGTTGGGAGCTCTTCCTAGTTAAATCTTTCAGGAAAAAGGGGGACATTTTCCCACCTAGGAAATAGAAGGTACTTTATAGGAAAGACATTCTATTACATAAGATACTGGAGTAGCTAAAGCATCTGATAAAAAGAGTAGCAGGCAAGGTCGATGTGCAGGGAGCCCAGAAGGGCATTTAGAGGGGTGTGTGCCTGGTTGAGGGCTAGTAAAGGAATCAGAAGATTCTGCTTTCCTTTACTTAGATCCACCCCCTTGTCAGGAGCTCCCTGGGAATCCTTCACTAATTTCCCCACAGAGAACGGCTTCCTCATTTGTCCCGCTCAGCACCTTGTCTATATCACTAGCACAGCACTCTCGCCTTGGATTGCAGGTTTATAAATAAGCACACCTACCTGTCTCCCCTTCTCCTTCGGGGCAGGAGTCATGTCAGCCATTGCTGTATCCCTGGCAGTCACAGGTACTTAACAATGCTAGTTCCCTAGCCCCGCAGCACCTCGTGCAAAAACCTAACCTCCGGGAAGAGTCCATAAACACTGGCTAAGGATGGTAATATCACAGCAGCCATCCAGCTCACCTCCACTATGCTGTCGGACCAGTTTAGGATATTGGCTTGGAAACTCCTTTTTTCTCTTGGCCCAGACATTTACTCTTAAGGTTTGCTTCTTCCTCAAGAGACTCCAGGAAATAAGGTTAGTTTTAAGTCCTAGAAACTCTAATCATTCCTGTTTTCTTCAAGCTAAGGGCCTAAAGGAAGACTGCAAATACCCATGAATATTGATGAACCTCTGCGGTCACATGAATATTAACAACACCCTGTGGTTTTCGGGAACAGCAGCCCAGCAAGAAGGTCTAATATTAACCTTGGCCAGGCCCAAAAGGTGGGAAGAGCATATGCCCATATGTCTCCTTGGGGAGTAAAGGGTGCGTGGCAGAATCTAGTTTGGGGGTTGGTCCCTATGCAAACACTGGACACAAGGGCAGTTAAGAAGGGACTCAATGTTGTACCCCATGTCCCTGGCACTGAGGGCTCTGTTAGCTGCTACCCAGGCAGAAGTCCCCAATCCTCACGCTTTGCAGCAGTAAGGATGCAGAAACAGGAAGACCTCGATTCAGAGGAGAACAGGTAGACACAGTGACCTAGTTCAATCACTATAGTAGAGAGAGAGGTAGGGAAGGTTCAAAGTCAGATCTCTTTCGGAAGAAACCTGAATCAAATAAAAAAGCTCAATTAGGCAACAAAATACACAGTTAGCAAGTTACACATTAACAGTAACAAAGGACCTAGAGACTGTGGAGTCTCTAGCTCCACACCTTTCATGAAACTAGTGGACACAGAGAACAATGGCTCAGGTTTAAGAAGAAACATGTTCCAGGGCTGAAGCTACAAGAGATGGGAGGCATTGGGTTCTTTCAGCTCTGATAGCTTCTGAACCAGGAGATACCAGAAAGAATGGTGCCTGTTTTTAAAAACTAGAGGCCCAGTGCATGAAATTTGTGCGGGGGGGGGGGGGGGTCCCTCAACCCAGCCTGCACCCTTTTGCAATCCGGGACCCCTTGGGGGATGTCTGACTGCCAGCAGTCAGACATCCCTCTCGAAATCCAGGACCGCTGGCTCTTAATCTCTCACTTGCCTGCCTGCCTGATCACCCCTAACCACTCTGCCTGCCTGCCTGATCACCCCTAACCACTCTGCCTGCCTGCCTGATCACCCCTAACTGCCTCTGCCTCGGCCCCTGGTTGTTTGGCTGTCTTGTCTAATTAGCATATTATGTTTTTATTATTATAGATAAAGAAATAAGTGCTGTGAATCAGAGTCAACCAAAGAAACTCAGGCACCCCTGGACCTGGGTCTAAGTTCAACACCTATTCAATGGCATATGACAACACTAGTAAAGGAAAGGCAGGTTAAGTGGCCTTATGCAGTGATTAAAATTAATGCTAATAATAAGATTCCTTCTGTACTCACACACCAGGACAGACTGTGCTTAAAACTAGAGAAGTGCCTCCACTCCTCTGCCTAATCCTACTCAAAGGCCTTGACCCCTTAGCTCTGTCTGAAAAGCTGACCCAGCCCCCTTCACACACACTTAAGAGGAATGGAGAGGCCTGCCGGCCTAGCCCAAGCCGAGGTGGTGAGAGGCCACACCTAGGAAGAGGGTGGGGGCTGCTCACGGGAGCTGTGTTCTGTCACACAATTACCATATTATGTAGCTCTAATAAAAAAAAATACTTGAAGTTTTACTAGTGCCATATAATAAAGTATTTATAGAATCCGGGGGTTGGGGGTGGGCAAAGGTAAAGGGGGGAGAGGGGAAAGAAGGAATCAGAATTGTTAGCAAGAGCCCTGGCAACAACAACTCCCAGTATTCACCACAGAGGTAAACTTCAAAGCCATCAGCCTGGGACATCCGGCTCGCTCTCATTAACCTAGATCAAGGTGGCTTACTGTTCACCTCCTCTCCATAACAGTCTGTCTCTGACTTCTTCCTGGTTTACAAAGAAAAGAGATGAGAAACTGGAAGGAACCTGAAGGTAGAAGAAGGAATGTCAGCAGAACTGTGCGGAGCCTAGGCCTGGAAAGTCTGAGGACCAGAGGAAAGGGGTTGTCAGTTGAAAGAATGAATGGAATGTGAGTTTCTAAAGGTTCCATTCTGAGACTAAACTTCTAGGTCTCACCATCCAACAAACCTGACAGTTTTGAAATTTGCCAAAATAGGGTTTTCCATCATTGCACTTGCCCTTTTGCACACCTCTCACACTCCCCATTCCAACCACACTCTCCACTTGCTACCACCACGAGGGCAGTGTGCTCCACAACTACACAACCACACCGCATGCACCCACAGCTTCTCCCAGACCTCCCCTCCTCACCCATGGTCCTTACAGCCGCAGTGTCACACACACAACAAGCTCACCACAACATACTCCTCCCCAAGAGCACTGGCTGCCTGGATTTCCTAGGCATCTTCCCAACTTAAGACACATCCTAGATAAAAACATTTTGAGCCTACAATCCTCTTTAACATTTCAAAATTTTCTATTACCCAGAAAATCTCCCCAAAGAGAGAGAACAGTGAGGGCTATGGCATTATTACAGAGGAGACTATAAACAGAACAAATATAGAGCTGCTTTATTACAAGGCAGTGTGGGGTTGGTGGCTGGCTGATTACAGGGACACTCCCCAGAGCTCTCTGCAATCCCAAACCTCAATAAAGGCCAGACTAGAGCTGCTTTCAACCAAAGGGCAGGCAATTGAATCCAGGGGGCCCCTAGAATCCCTTCAGATTCCAGTCCAGGATATGATACCTGCCTTGGTTGAAGATAAGAAGGAAAGCAAACACAATCTAAGAACAACCCGCTTAGCAAAGAGCCCCCAGGCCATCTTCTCAAAGGCAAACACAATTAGTATGGTTTGGGTCTCTTGCAATCAACAGATATCAACCTTCAGATTAAAAAAAAAATTAAAAAAACAACAACAATAGAAATCAAAAACAAATTGATAGACTGAAAACCCCTCCACATCAGGGACAGTACAGAGTGAGGAGCAAGAATAGACTGGAAGACAAAGAAGTAGCGCAGCTTGAGTGACTAAAGGAACCATATTACGCAAAACATCATAGAAGGAAAGAGTGGGAAATCCACAAGTCCTCTCTTCTGGGCTCGGGCACACGGCGTCCCTTCCTGGGTGACTCACAGTGGGGTCACCTTCACCCCCTGCTTCATGTGGTAAGGGCCTCTTTATAAGGAGACACACCACGAGCCTTCTCCTCCTCCATCTCTGCAAGCCAGGAGAATTGCGTCACTGACCTCCGCACATACTCACTCCCTCCTCTTTCCAGCCGGCCACCACACAAGGGATCTTGTCTTGTGGTCCCTGCGATCCTTTCATCTGGGCTCCAAACCCACTGTCACCTTGGCCCTGAATCACTCCCCAGGAGACACTGGGAAAACATTGCTGGACAAAGAGCGTCTGGGTCCTGTATGGCTAGAATTTACTGATCCCTGCTGGTGAGAGAACCCGACCACGCTCTCCCCTGCCCAAGGCCAAGGCCCAGGAATAATTTTGAACCTGGCCTTTGGCCAGCTCTGCTACAGACTAGGTTCCCGCTGATTTGGGCGATACCAATTCCCTTCAGCTCCCAAGAACCTAAGGACAAAAAGGACTGAGAGGCAGCCTTAAAGGTTCTAGCTTATCTACCTTACTTGTTCAGTGGCCGAGAAATTGCTAGAGTTGGGAAGAGAGCCAGCAAACTCCCCCAACCCCCCGGCCCCCAGTTCTGTTCTCATCCCACTTGGCTATCCTGTTCTCAGGGCGGCCCCAAGGAAAACATTTTGGCAGTTGAAAATGTCAGTGTTTCTCAGATCCTTCTCCAAGATAGAGGATTCCCCTCCAACTGTGTCTCAGCTCATTCCATGTCTCATGGTCCTAACATTTTTTTCTTGACCTTCTATGTGATGATACTCCAGTTTGGTGCTTAGCCATTTTTCTATAATTTCAGGTCTATGTTTCAATGGGCAGATTTAAGAAGAGTTACAGGAACACTTTTTAGTCTCTGAGCATCCTCCCTTCTCAAATATAGTTCATTAGAACAGAGCCTTTGAGACAGTGTGAGATAGTGGAAAAAAGCTCTGTACTAGAAAGTCAAAGGATGAGGTTCTGGTTTCAACTGCAATTACTTGTGGGATTCAGGATCACTTAATTTCTCTGAGCTAATCCATCAGAGCTCCTCATCCTGAAGTGGCCCGAAGAGGTAAAAAAAAAAAAAAAAAAAAAAAGAGTAGGGAAATTTGTTCTTTCTTTTTAGTCTTCTTTTTATCTGAATAGTTGATCAGTATATTTGTGTTGAATGTTACTGAATGAAGCCTGCTCATTTTATCAGGCTTAAATTAAATAATAAAGAAAAAAATTCTCTGCAGAATGCATAGCACCACAAAATTTACTGAGTTCTTACAATGGAGCAAACAAGTTGAACAAAGATAGGTAATATCTAGTGGAGGGAGCCAGGAAAACCAGTAATTATAACACAGTGTTGATAGGGCCTGTGATAGAACAAATAAAGTGGCACATAAGAAGGGCAACTAAACTAAACTGGAGAGCCAGGGAAAATTCCCTAGAGGAAGTAACATCTTCACTGAAATCTAAACAACACATAGGAGCTATGCAGGTATGAAGGTTTGCTGTGGTGCCAGGCAGTTTCCAGAGGGAACAGCATGTGCCAAGGACCAGAGATAAGAGAGAGAATAATGGGCTCTAGGAACCTGACAGTAGTTCACTGTGACTAAAGCATAAATTTGGGACAGAAGGTAGGGAGTATGAATGGGGGCAGTGTAGCCTAGCAGAAGAGAAGATGAAGCCGGAGAAGCAAGTACATATCAGATCAAAAAGGGCCTTAATGGCCTCGCTGGCATGGCTCAGTGGTTGAGCGTCGATCTATGAACCAGGAAGTCATAGTTCGATTCCCCATCAGGGCACATGCCCGGGTTGCAGTCTCGATCCCCAGTGTGGGGCATGCAAGGAGCAACCAATAAATGATTCTCTCTCATCACTGATGTTTCTATCTCCCTCTCCCTCTCCCTTCCTCTCTGAAATATATATGTGTGTGTGTGTGTGTGTATATATATATATATATATATATATATATATATATATATATATATACACATATATACATATATATATACATATACATATATATATATACACATATACATATACATATGTATATGTATATATATATATTTTTTTAAGGGCCTTAATGGTTTCATTAAGGAGTTTGGACTTCATCCTAAGGTCAATAGCAAGGCATTGATCAATTTTAAGAGGGACATGTGGCCAGAATTCTTTAATTGGGGGCTTCCATCTGATTTCTTTTCCTGATTGCAGATCCCTGAAGTTAGTGAGGGAAGCAGAAGTGAGACTGGGCCTAGTTCTTTTCCTTCCATCCTCTGGCAATGGTGGAACCCAGAAGGTTCATGCTCCCTTCCTCATGGAAGTCTCTAGCCCTTTAAAATCATGTCTTGTTTTACAGTCTTCCCTCTCAGTCCCCTTATTCCTCTCTCTCTTTCAAAGAATAACCTTTGACCGTGTGCCAAGTCCTTTCCAACCAGCTGTCCTATGGACCTGGGCTATCAGCCTCACTCCACCCCCAACTAAGGCTGTCAGGTAACCCTGCCAATAATCCACATTTCTAATCAAAGACCCATTTCTTATCTCTTACTTGAATTCCACCAACTCTGCCAATATTTACTTTTCCCTTCAATCCTAGATCTCTCAACTTTTAGAAACAATTTGGTGGCCTTCTAACAGAAGATTAAGATAATGCTGACCAAACACATGATCAATCTGTAGAAGAAAGACCTCATATCCAGGCAGTAATGACACACTAGTAAATAAACTCTATGAAAAACATAACTCCTTTTCTTTCTTTACCTCATTACATCACCTAGAGCTGCAGTTTAAGGTTAGAAACAGTACCCGAAGGCAACGATTTTCAACCTTTTGGCACACCAAAAAAAATTTTCTGGGTCAATCTGACAAATAAATAGGTATAATTTTTATTCAGAAGGCTATTCTTGTGCTGGCTGTTGTCATTTTTTATTTGACAATCTAAGGGGAAGGTGGTCACTGCCTTCCCCTCAGATACTGCATGTTTTAAAAATTCTTTCAGCACACGGTTGAAAATTGCTGCCCTAAAGGAAAATCATCGTGGTTATTAACTTTATCTCTTGGCCTCACTGTTTAACCTTAGAAGAACAGAACCGCGGCACTGGGAAAGAAAGCTTGAACCCTCTAGTCCAACATTCCACCTCAGTGTCAGAGTTCTTTGGCATGGCATGGCAACTGAGGTCAGATTATTTCTTATTGCCTAAAATGTCCTTAATAACTCCTTTTTCGATTCATCCCCTATTAAACAGGGTTAGGGTAGGAGCTCTATGTCCAATAGAACTCAAACTCACTGGGTCTTAAGGTTCTAGGCTAGAACAATGCTATTCAGTGTGATCAGCAGCCAGCCTGGTGCTAATCCAGGAACTCTTTGTTACTAGCCCATAATGAGGTAAGCATAGAGACTGAATGTAAGTATTTCAAAACTTTTACAGCAATCTGATGTTACCATGACATCCAAACACAGGTTCGGAGGATGCATCTCAATGGCCAGGGTATAAAATGGTTTGAGTATTATTCAACTTGTCACATGTGGCATGTGCTGCATATTAGCTATGCACAGTAAAACCATGTGTCAAATTATTTTGAAAAGCACTGTTCTAGAAGGTTCCATGAGAAGCGAAGAGAATAGGTATGGGGGTAGGAGGGCTAGCTCTCCTCTCTTTCCCCTCTGGATACAATAGAGAGTGAATCTGCTGCCGGGATGAGGAAGAGGAAGCTGCCCCCACTAAGGCCCTGGCTGCCGGGGTGAAGAGGAGGGCAGGAATTGGTGGCCAGGTTATCAGGCAATAACAAACTCAGCATCCAAGCACGCGACTTCCAGCAATGCAAGGAGCTTCCTTTGTTTTGGGAAAACAAGAGCTGCAAGAAGCCTCTCCTTGACACGATCCTGCCTTGCTTCGGAGAAGCCCAACCACCCCTGACATACAAACAGGACAGTCCTGGCCAATGATAGACAAGCCAGTACCCTGACCACAACCCCTGTTTGCTTTTCCTTTTCCACCACTTCCTCAGTTGGAGGGCCACTGTGGGGCCATCGGTAGCCACCAGCCTAGGTCACCATTCAAGAACTTCACCCCCAATGACCCAGCACCTATTCTATACAACCCTCCAATGCCCTTTATACAGCCTACTTTCTCTCTCCAATATAGTACTTTTTGCCGAGACCAGGGGCTTCTGGCCCCTTCCATAGAGTGGCAGGTAAAGCTCAGCCTCCAAGCACCACTCTGACAAACTCCATGGTATGCTCCACCAAACCATGTTGTTTTAACTCTAAAACCAAGAATATCTGCATCATCCCCCAAGAAGAACAAAATCTGAGGTCTCAAAAATATTTTGATCAAGTATTTTCATGCTACATGAACAGTCACTTGATTATGTTAGACCCTCAGCTTCAAGAACCCAGTTATCACCAAGACTAACGTATATAAAACAATGTACCTCTTCGTGATGAGGTTGACCAAACTAAACTTCCAAGTAGGTAGCCAGGAGTTTAGGACCAAAGACCAAAAAAACCCAACAAACCTGGGAGACTAGCTCTTGGGGTACAAACAGAATAAGAGCGTCAACCTCTATAGACTCACATGGAAGTACCTTCTAAGACCAAAGATATCTGGGATTTTCTCCAAGAGTTCTGAGAGGTAGAGCTAGCAAGTCCCACTTCTGACTCTGCTATGAATAATCAAGAACCTTAGGGACCAGCAAACCTTCCTCTCTTTCTGATTAATCAAGGAAGCTTACTCTTTACCCTCATGGCCCAAGAGCCCACGTTTCTATGAAGACTCATTTGTCCAGTAAGGGAGGAGTGTGGGGGCGGGACTCCCCCCACTCCAGGCCTCCTTCATGCCAAAGAAGGAGGAAACAGAATAAGCAAAATAAAATTCATAAAGTGAAGCAGTAATTATGGCGTGGTCAACAAGAGGCTGTCCTCAGGCCCATCATTATGTGGCTAAATTTAACGCCCTGCGCGGCCAGGGGAGCCGTGCGCCCCGGGCACCGTGTGTCCACACAGACGCCAGCTCCGCCACCTTCACCCGCTCGACAGCCGCCGGGGCTGCCAGAAAGCAGGTCACAATTTTTTTTATAGTCTGTTTACCAAGATGCTGTTTTTACTGCCGAGGTTTCTCTCATTTTATCTCTTTTTCCCTTTTCCCCAAACAGACTGGCCTGTATTTTCTGCACTGTTTTTTTTTTTTTTTCTTTCTTTCTCCCTCTCTCAGTACTATTTTCAGAACTCTAATTTTATATGGTATGTCCCTTTTTTTTTTTTTTTTTTTTTTTTGGTAAATATTTGCCATGACTAAGCCAGGCACATCCAGTTTAAAAGGCTCCATCCCACAAAACATCAGGTCTTTAATGATATGCATCTCATTAGCTTGTCCCATGAAAGGGGGTATAGAAAAAAAAAGAGCAACTTACAGACTCTCTCACTTTTTATATCTAGAGAGACCTATATTTATATATAAGGACAAGCTGAAAACTGACATTCTAAGCCCCAATACGAGTTAGTACAATGGCTATTTGATTCAGGCTTTAAGGCCTCAGAAGCAGTTTCAGGAGAGAGGGGCTATGGTCTATATAGCACTGCTAGTTGATCCAGGCGGTTCTGACCAGATCAGAAAAGCTAGAACCAATCTTCAAACTCTGGGTATTAGGGCTCTCTAGATTAGGGCTCTCTACACCAAAACTCTGGGATCTCCTCTGACACTAAATTTCATAAAATGAGAAAAGAAAAAGAGGTAAAGGGGCACTTTCTTCACTGGTGGATGAAGTCAAAGAAAGGGAACCTATGAGTTAAGAGAGTGCTGAGAGAGACCCCCTCCACGCCTCCCTCTCACCACCCAAAGGGCCTCTCCAGCTCGGCAAAGCCCCAACATTGATGGGAGGCTTTCTTACTGCACATGGCAGGTTCAGTGAAAGGAGTTGTATGGTCAAGTCCACATACGTATTGCACTGAACAAAAGGCACAGCGTCCAATGAATACTCTCTGCTACTTACCTGCAATGCTTTTAAAGCCAGATTGATACTCTAAAATGGAGTTAGAGGAGCCCCAGCATTCAGTATTTTCAATAAGAAGTGTTGGAGAAGCACTAGCCAGTTTGGCTCAGTGGATAGAGCGTCAGCCTGTGGACTCAAGGGACCCAAGTTCAATTCTGGTCAAGGACACATGCCTGGGTTGCAAGCTCGATTCCCCAGTAGGGGGCGTGCAGGAGGCAGCCAATCAATGATTCTCTCATCTTTGATGTTTCTATCTCTCTCCCTCTCCCTTCCTCTCTGAAATCAACAAATATATATATTTTAAAAAAAGGAAGCGTTGGGGGAAGGGCAATGGATACATGGACTGAGAGACCCTGAGTGGCTGCTCAAGCAGCATCTCGTGGGGAGTCTACCGGGGTCTGCAGTGGTGATCAGAGGTCCAGAGTCCCTAACTTGGTGTTCATTAGTTAATTTAGGATAATTAGACTCTAGAGGGTTGACTGATGCTAACTAAAATCATAAGAGAGTATTTTTGAAATTAAAATGTCAATTTTACAAGGTGGGGGCTATACCATTCAAGAACTTCACCCCCAATGACCCAGCTGATTTTTCCTGGGAAGCTGAATAAACAGTGAGAGTGCTACTTGTTGAACACAGAAAAAAGCAAAAAAACCAAACAAACCAGTAAATGACTGTATGGGATAGTTCATATACACCGTGTGGAAAGAGCTACACATTATTAATCCACATTCTACTATAGTATTGCTTTGGCACTGTGCTAGATAAATTAATAAAGTGCAACTCATTGGTTTTTCTTTTTTAATTCTATGCCTTTCTGCCCCTCTGTTAGTACATCTCCTCAGATGTCATGAATTAACTGTTTAACAGTTTTTCTCAAATTGCATATAAGAGCCTAGAGGTGTGCAAGACCAAAAGTTGGAAGAAAGAAGGCAGTGTAAGAAATGAGGCAGTACTTGGGGCAGAGTCCTCTAGCCATGCACCATTTTCCTATCTTGCAATTAAGTTAGGTCTCTATACTGCTCAGAAGTGGGAGCCAGTCTTGCCTACTGTCCACATAAAGTTCCATGTGTAGCCCTGGCTAGTTTGGCTCAGTGGATAGAGCACCGGCCTACAGACCAAAGGGTCCCAGGTTCGATTCCGTTCAAGGGCACATGCCAATCAGTGATTCTCTCTCATCATTGATGTTTCTGTCTCTTTCTCCCTCTCCCTTCCCCTCTAAAATCAATAAAAATACATTTTTTTTTAAAAAAAAAGTTCCATGTGTAGCTGTGTAACAAGTGGCAAGGCGACGGGACATGATGGAAGAATACTGGACTGGAAGTTCAGAGCCTTGTGTTCTGGTGCTAAATTCGGAGTCCTGATGCCAAAATCTACTATCAGTTGTCTACACAAGAGTTTTTTTATCTTTGTGGGCCCTAATTTCCTCATAAGTAAAATGAAGAGGCTTGATATATTCTTAAATTGATAAACTCCCTTAAAGCTCATAAAATTCGATTGCTCTAATCTTCTGTACAAGGAGGTATCAGAGATGTCATGATTCCCTGCCTATGCCCTTGATGAGATTTGCAACCTTGTCTCATAAGCAATAACATATTTACAAACAGTTGGGCGAGTTACTTCTATAGATGGCTAATCTCATCCATTTTATATTGATTCTTATTTATCTCATTATCAGAGGTTACCCCAAATTTAGAGGGATACTCTGCATGGGACTTGCATCTCCTTAGGGACCCATTAAATTCAGCACTTTCCTCTGCTCACTCCCCAGCTGCTGGGGACTTCACAAAACGAAATACCAAGATGATCTTCAACTGTTCTTTCTTTAAGCCAAGATGTGCTGTCATCCTATTGTCTCAAAGCTCCTCCTCATTCCTAGCTTTACTCACATCAATTCAGAAGGGGTTCTTTGGAGTAAAAGATTCTAAGCGACCACGTACAACATCAGAACTGCTCCGGCTTCAAGCATAAGAGTAACAGATGCCAAAGAGCTTTTGAAGGATTCCCTCAAACCACCACACCTCAGGGGAGCCTCTCAGATTGTGTAACTGAATAAAACATCCAGTGTGTCTTCCCTTTGGCAGCCACTTATTATACAAAATCCCTCTGAACTCTTAGCTCAAGATTCATCTCTTCCATAAATACCTTACCCAAAGTAGCCTGGTATGAACCCTAGATCCCATCAAATGAATCTATTTCTTCCTCCTCTCGGATAACATACATTCTATGTATTTAGAATATTCTTTGTATATGTGTAAATTTCAGTGGTCTAATCTCTCTTAAAAGTCAATTTTTCAAGGGCAGATACCATGTTTTAATTTTTCAGTATCATAAAACATTAACTGTCATGGTTTAATATTTTTGCTGGTGCTTAATAAGTACTATCCATATAGAACTGAGGCTTCCAAATAGACCAAAGATCTCCCACACAGAATGAAAAAAATGCTTCCTGAGACTTTGTAGTAATGTTTGCCTTGACAATTCCCTATGGGAGATAACAAGGATGCCCACGAATCCTACATATTGTACAGCTAGCCCGGCCAGTGAAGCTCACTGGTTGATTTCAGAGAGGAAGGGAGAAGGAGAGAAAGATAGAAACATCAATGATGAGAGAGAATCATTCATCAGCTGGCTCCTGCACGCCCCCTACCGGAGATCAAACCCACAATCCCGGCACATGCCCTGGCCAAGAATCGAACCGTGACCTCCTGGCTGCTCAACACTAAGCAACACGATCCTATTTTTAAGCAAGGCAGACTGAATGCCACTGGAAAGGACTTTATAATTCTGGGATGAAAAACTACATCTCCTGGGGAAAGGGGATGGAAATAGGCAGAAATCAAATCATCTTATCTTCAAATACAGCCTGTGCCTCGGTGCTGTCCACAAACCCTAGAGGAAGTATTAATCCTTCCACTTGCTCAGCTCTGCAGGTCCCTGCTTTCACACTTTCCTTTTCCAATGGCTTCTCCTGTGCTTTTAAACATATGTGTCTTCCCATCTTAAGAAAGGGTTTTGCTTAAGCCCCTTCTAGCTCTCCAGCTAGCTCTCATTTCCTTTTTATTGTGAGACTTCTCTGATGAGGGTTCTACATTCGATGTCTCCATGCCTGTTCAACTGATCCTTCTTAAACTACCATAATCTGCTGATATTGCCCAGATTACCAACCGCCTAAAGCCGTGGTCGGCAAACCAGCTGGACCGGCTCGGGAAAGCCAACTGCGTCCATTCCTTGCCCATCCCATGTTCAGAGACATAGAGAATCACATTGGCAGCTGGACGGCAGTCACCATGGGAGTATTTACACCACAGGAATCAGCACGTGCTCCTACCCCAGTGATGGCAGTGATGGCGAACCTATGTCACCTCTGACACGCGAACTCATTTTTTTGGTTGATTTTTCTTTGTTAAATGGCATTTAAATATATAAAATAAATATCAAAAATATAAGTCTTTGTTTTACTACGGTTCCAAATATCAAAAAATTTCTATATGTGACATGGCACCAGAGTTAAGTTAGGGTTTTTCAAAATGCTGACACGCCGGGCTCAAAAGGTTCGCCATCACTGTCCTACCCAGTGGGAAGCACTGAGGATGGGCATGGCATGTTAGGATAAGCCAGTGGTCGGCAAACTGCGGCTCACGAGCCACATGCGGCTCTTTGGCCCCTTGAGTGTGGTTCTTCCACAAAATACCACGTGCGGGCACGCACGTACAGTACGATTGAAACTTCGTGGCCCATGCGCAGAAGTCGGTATTTTGTGGAAGAGCCGGTATTTTGAGGAAGAGCCACACTCAAGGGGCCAAAGAGCCGCATGTGGCTCGCGAGCCACGGTTTGCCGAGCCACAGTTTGCCGACCACTGGCCTAAAGGATTTTTCCTTGGGCAGTCAGGCAGTCACCCTTTCTCTTTGGTCCCTCTCCCACATGTGACACTGTGAGTCACCCTACTTGGTTGGACAGGAAGAGCATGGGTAAAGACAAATGTGAGTAAATCAGCTGAGTGACTTGAAACCAATTACGTAACCCCTGAGCCTCTGCTTCTTTATCTTTCAAGTGAGGATAATGTCACTAACCTCACAGGTTTGTTGTAAGGAATAAAAGTTATAATTTAGCCCTAGCTGGTTTGACTCAGTGAATAGAGCGTCTGCCTGTGGACTGAAGGGTCCCGGGTTCAATTCTGGTCAAGGGCACATGCCTGGGTTGCAGGCTGGATCCCCAGCAGGGGGCGTGCAGGAGGCAGCAAATCAATGATTCTCTCTCATCATTGATGTTTCCATCTCTCTCTCCCTCTCCCTTCTTCTCTGAAATCAAAATATATATATATATATACATTTTTTTAGAAAGTTATAATTTAGATAAAGCACCTAGCACTGTGTCTAGCACAAGCACAGTATGTACTTGATAATGGTTAGTTCCTCTTTCTTGGCTAACTTACTCCTCTATCTAGATCCTCATCCTATCTCACTCACATCTCCTTCACTGGCTCTTATGACTCCTTCCAATTATGACTGTTCCCAAAATCTCATCATTGGACTTTTGTTCTTTTCTCCTTGCTCTTCCCAGCAAAAGATGCATCCATTTTCCAATTCTGTTCCTTTGCAGATGACTCCCAAATCTATTTCTATAGGTCCTTTTTTTCAACCTAAGCTTCAACCTTATTTTTTAGACTTTCCCGAATTCCCACTTGTACGTCCTATAATCCATTTAAATTCAGTATGTATTGAAAAAGATCTTCATCTTGCCCAGCTGGTGTGGCTCAGTGGTTGAGCATCAACCCATGAACCAAGAGGTGACCAGTTCTATTTCCAGTCAGGGCACATGTCCAGGTTATGTGGGATGACCTCCAGTAGGGGGCATGCAGGAGGCAGCCAATTGATGTTTCTCTATTCCTCTCCCTCCTCTCTCTCTAAAAGAAAAAAAAATCACTATTACAAATAAAACTGCTGTGAATATTTTAAAAATAAATAAATAAAAAGAAAAAATCAATAAAAAACATTTTTAAAAGATCTTCATCTTATGTTTTCAAATTAACACTAATTATATATAAGCCATCGATTTTTTTTAATAAGCGAAGGCATTATTAAATGGGCATACTGTAACCAATGGAGTTTTGTGAAACCCTTCCTCTACAAGAGAGGAAAAGAGGAAGATTCAACTATGAATCACAGCAAAATGCCCCAGAAGCATGTGAAGCTTATAGGTTGGGCCTAAAGGGGCTATATATTTCCCAGAAATAAGGCATCAATTCACACTGCCTCAAACTCGATTCTGAACTAAGTGCATTTCTCAGACTGGAGATTAAAACCACCTGAGAGACTAACAGTAGATTTGGTGAAGCTAAACAACAAAATAGTTTTTTATTTTAGAAGAGTTGGTAACTTCCTTTGAATGAAGTGAGATACACAACTCCCTGGAGCAGTGTCTGTTAAATAGTGCTAGCCCATCTAGGTCTAGATACAGGGGGATGTATGATTTAGTTTTCCACAGGCTCCCACAAATCTCTACTGTCTTTTGTCCAGCCAGATACACATATTTATGTTACATGCCTATCCTCTATAGGCATCTGAGTTTAAACATTTGGTTTTGAGGTTTTTTTCAGGTAAGAGAATTTGGAACATGATAAAGTCCTTCACTATTGAGATTCCCAGAATCAGAAGCCTATCTTTTGGAAATGGGTCCTTTTACCCATTTGCATTTTCTATATTGACTTTCTTTTAGTTTTCCCTCTGATTTTAAATAAATTTCTTTTGAAAGTATAAGCCCTTATAAAGCTTTATAAAAGGAAAATAAAGAAAGGGGCCTTTTCACATATTCTTGGGCCCAAAGAAAAGAAGTGGTGACCCCTGGCAGCAGGGCTCAGTGGTGACTACAGGAGTCACAGTGAGAAAAACCCCAAAGAGAAGGCAAAATTCAGAAGAAATATAGTTGAGAAACATGTGCAGCCATCCCTTCCTCCCTGGAGATTTTCATTCCAGAGCTCAAATACTGGTGGATTTGTGTTTTAAATAAGGAAAACCATTCCTTTATATGCCCAAGATTAGATTTAATTGAGCCCCACCCATGATTTTTCCCAGCCTGTCAATGGTACCACTATTCTTCAGATCACACAGGCATACCACTGACAGCCTAATCTTCCTGAAAGATTACTTTCATATGTCAATTCTTCAGGCAAAACTTTCAATGGCTTCCCGCTATCTACAACAGTAATTAATAACTGTGAGAAGGAAGTGCCCCCATTTCCTTCCTAGGAGACGTGCCTCTGTTTGAGAATCACTGCATGTAATGATAGATGTTAACTAGACTGAAATGGGCAAATAAACAAATTCCAGGCAGAAAAATAGCTAAAAAACATTTCCCTTCAGAATAAAGCACCCATCTTCCAGACCAGCATCTAAGGCCCTCCACAACCTGGCCTCTAATTATTATCTTGCTAACCTCATTTCCTACTAATCCCCACCCACTCTTGTTTTTATCATATATCCTTTGCCTATGTACTTTCCACCTAAATTACCTTCCAAATATTTCTCTAGAAAACTGAAAACAAATCATTACAGTCCAGTTCAAGAGCTGCCTTTTACAGGAAGCTTTTTTCAATCGCTCCACTACTGTGCCCCTACTATCACTCATTAAGCACAGTGAGCTCTCCGATGACAATATTATCAAACTTTATATGCTCACAGAACCCGGCATAGTGCACATGCACTATGCTGAATTCCAGAAGAATGAATTAACTGCAAGTGTCTCTGGATCAGAGAAGTGACACACACAATGGTAGGGAGGACATTCTGATGCCTCTAGACTTACCCTTCTGTATGATGCCCATGAGTATACTGACAAACATGCTCTGAATCCTATGTCTTCCTCTACATATTGAACAACAGGTGCATGGCAGAGGAGCAGTGCTCCCAACTGTGGAAGTAGACCCCAGAGAGAGGAAAGACTGAGGAAAGAAGAAACTTAACTTGGCTCTATGACTAATGTTTTTTCCAGGATTTCGTTAAGTTCTTATTCTTTTGGTTTTTGAGATATTTAATTTACTTGGATCTAGAAAAGAGGTTCTAGGGTCTTTCTATGATAAGAGATTCAAGGTTTATGTTTCATCTCAGTGTTGGGAACTATCTCTCAGTAAACTAAGTTTCAAAGAAACAAGGCAGGTAATAGAATGGCAATCTAACAGTGGTCCTCTCCTTAGGCTACCCATCTATTTACCATAGGACTGTCTGAGCCTCAGGCTACCAACAAGTGATAAGTTGATGGACTAGTCATAAGATAGGGACACTAAAAAGGAATGGGAAGATATGATTCCTTCATCCACTCAACAAATATTTCTTGAGTGCCCACTCTGCAGAGACACTGTTCTAGGGATCGGTGCACAAAACATACACCCTTCTCCTTGGTGAGCTTACACATTCTAGCAGGGAGGAGGAGACAGACCATACACAATAGGCAAGTAAGTGGATGTTATGGTAATATGTTGGAAAATAAGGGCTATGGAAAAAATAAAAAGTTGAGAATGGCCCTGGCTGGCTTGGCTCAGTGGATAGAGCGTTGGCCTGTGGACTGAAGAGTTCCAGGTTCGATTCCTGCCAAGGGCACATGCCTGGGTTGTGGGCTCGATCCCCGGTAGGGGGTGTGCAGAAGGCAGCCTATCGATGATTCTCTCTCATCATTGATGTTTCTATCTCTATCTCTTTCTCCCTTCCTCTCTGAGGTGAATAAAGAAATATATTTTTTTAAAAAAAGTTGAGAATGGCAAAGTAAAATGGGAGTGCCAGTGCAGAGGGGCAGGCATGTGGCTCACAATTTTAAATAGGATAGTCAGTGTAAACTCCATTGAGAAGGTGATATTTGAACATAGACATTATTGTTGCCCATGTAGCTACATACACAGATTTTTTTTAACACACCTCCCCTTAAGAATGGAACTTAATTACCCTCCCCTTGAATATGCCTGGATTTAGTGACTCATCCTATATAATAAAGAGCTAATATGCTAATTAGAACAGATGGCAGAACAACCTTCCTGAACAACCTTCCAGAACAACCAGTGGGCGAGGGGCAGGACCTCGGGGCTGCGGGGCCACAGGCAGCCGGAGCTGTGAGGGCTGAGCCCCTTGCATGAATTTCATGCATCAGGCCTCTAGTTTCTAATAAGAGAATACAGCAAGATAGTGATGGGATGTCACTTCTGAGATTGGTTTATAACATGACTACAGCTTCCAATGTGATCTTGATCTTGGTCTTAGTCTTGGTCTCTCAGGGATTGCTGGCTCTGGAGGAAGCCAGGGATGTTCATGTGAGTTGCCCTATGGAGAGGCCATGTGGCAAGGAAATGGCACCTCCTGCCAACAGCCATGTGTGAGAGCTTGGAATCGAATTCTCCAGCACATGACAAATGCCTGCATTCCCATCCAAAATCCTGAGTGTAATTTCATGAGAGACCAGGAACTGGAATTGCCCAGCTAAGCTGCTACCAGACTCCTGACCCTCACACACTGTATGAGATATTAAATGTTTGCTGTTTTAAGCCACTAGTTTTGGAACAATTTGTCATAGAACAATAGATAATTAATACAGACATAAAGGAGTTGGCCACACAAATATCTGAAGAAAGAGCATCCCAGGCAGAGGGAACAAGCAGCATAAAGGTCTAAAGGCAGATGTTAGAAAAACATAACGAGGCCAGTGTGGCTGCAGTATGTTAGTGAGGGAGAAAGTAGTAGGGGATGAGGTCAGAAAGGTAATGAAGTCCAGATCATGCAGGGTTTTGTAGACCATCGGAAGGTCTTGGTTTTACCCTGTAAGCAGGAGAGGAGCATGATGTGATTTATGTTTTAATAAGATCATTTTGTTGGCCAGAAGCTGGGAAGGGGTAGCAGCAGGGATACCAGTAAGGAGGCTATTGCAAAAATGCAGGGAGAGGACGACAGTGGCTCAGACCAGAGTGGCAGAGGTAGGTTCAGGTGGCTGTGAATAGCAGGATAGCATACCTATGCTTGGAAGAATGAGAGCAGGCTAAGGAAAGGAAAAAATACCATGGAAAACTCACACAAGAGATGATGCCTGAGCAGAGTTGTGAAAGTTAAATAGGAGTTTGTCATGGGGACAAGAGCAAAGAGAATACAAAGCAAATGGGTCCAGAGATATATGGGCAGGAAGCTGTCAATACTTCAGAATAGTGAAATTGGGGATACTATGGGCAAGGGACTGAGGATCAGGCTGAAGAGGTCAGCAGGACCGAATCATGAATGAAGTTGTGTGACATGCAAGAAGGTTTGAACTTGATCCTATAGGCTATTGAGAACCACTACCAGACTTTCAGCAAGAGAGTGACATAATCAGGTTTTGTTTCAAGGTCACCCTGACACAACTGCAAGTTCAACTGGAGGGGAGCAGTACTGACCGGGAGAAAAGTTAGGAGATTGTTGTATGGTCAAACCAAAAACGGAGCAGGGCATGGTGAATCTAAAGTCATGGGAGCTGGAATATAGAAAAACAGATTCAAAAGACAGCTGACAAGTTGGGCTTTGGAAGCAAGGACAAACAGAAAAGTACATAACTCCCACTTTTTCTAAGTTTCTAGCTAGACAACTGAGTGGATAATGGTATAATTCCTCAAGATAAGGTATATAGGAAGAGAAATAGGTTTGAGGAAGTCTAGTATTAATTTGGACATGTTGCATGTGGGACATCCCGGTGGAAATGTCAAGCATGCAGGAAGAAGTATGGCCTGAAACACAGTGGAGATAGAAACCTGGTGCTCAGTGGTGCACTATGAGAGTTAAAACTAGGATCTGGATGACGTAACTCAGAAAGAGAGTGAAGAGTGAGAGGATCAAGGACACAATTCCAGGCAATACTAACATTTAAGGGGCAGGCAAAGAATGGCAAGCCAGTCCCCCAAAACCAAGTAGAAGCTGCCTGTGAATGAACCTAACAGGATAACAATTTTCAAGTTAAAGAACTCCCCATCTTCAGTGATATACTCTTCCTAAGAGCAGTAATGAATAACTTCATTGCAATGAGTAACTTCATTGCTTGAAAGATCTACTCTAGAATCAGGCTACAACCAGACAGTGGATGAAGATAGTAACTAAAACTAGACAGGACACAAAGGCCATGGCTACATTTAGGATGCTGAGTCAAATCAATGTTAACTGCAGTTATATAACTAAAACTATATAGAGTTGGTTAAAGTATTATACTGAACAGATTAAGTCTCGCAGAATGCAGCAACAGAAGTGATTGCTCTGCTGAATACTCTCCTCTGAAGAGAGAAAAGAGAATTGCAAAATGTCTATCTCTGTTAAGGCTCCCCTCCCTAAGAAAGCCGACTTCATGCAACTGCCCAGGTTTTGGTGTCAAGGGCTGATTCCTAGCCAGGGGTTGCCAGCTGCAGAGGGCGGGGCTCTATTTTGGGCTGCCTGTCCCTGAGCCTGGCCAAGTCTGGTTTGAGCAGCATGCAGCCCCAGTGACTCACACACCCATGCAAACCGCCTGTGGCTCAGTGGCCTGGCCTCGGAATGCCAGCCTTAGGCCAGCTCCCTCCTCACCCCATTACACTGGGATAAATAAATAAAGAGCCCCGCCAGCAGCCGCACAGCCTGATGGCAACCAGATGGAAAGAGAAAGGCATGGACAGGGCCAGGGGAAGGAACTCCCTCCAGTGGACTAGACTGAGAGTGGGCTGTGCCAGCCCAATCATTCTAAAGTTCCCCTTTAACATAGTTCCTACTGCCATGCAATAATAGTCCCCAATTCCTTGATTCATCTTCTACTGCTAAAGGTGACTTTATTTATTGATTGATTGATTTCAGAGAGGAAGGGAGAAGGAGAGAAAAAAACATCAATGATAAGAGCGAATCATTGATAGGCTGCTTCCTGCACGCCCCCTATTGGGGATCGAGCCCACAACCCAGGCATGTGCGCTAGGCCAGAATTGAACCTGGGACCCTTCAGTCCACAGGCTGACGCTCTATCCACTGAGCCATGCCAGCTAGGGCTAAAGGTGACTTTCAACCCCTAGTCCTAGGAAATGCTCTATAAAGGGCTCTTGCCCTCTCTTAGAATCAAGCCAACAGCCACTCCACCCAGGTGACTTGTAGCAACATTGCCAGTATTTCCCCTCTAGTTAGGCCACCATCACCTGGCCCCCTTGGGCTCCCTGGAAATGAGAGATCAGAGGCTCTTGGGGGGAAAGGGGAAAAAAGGACTAAATATGGAGAAATAACCCCTGTTCAATCCTTAAATATTTTTCCTGGTCTTAGTATCCTAGAAGCCTCTGTCCTACTGCCGCTTGCCCTATCTCTATGGCCTCTTATCCAGCAATAGTCCCAACAAGAACTAGGGAAAACAGACCCCAGGCACTGACCGCATGGCCCTCTGACATCAGTCCTGGCCCCCCTGCACCTTCATCCCGAGCTCTCTGTCCCTGGTTTGTTTATCTTCCTATGTTGCTTATTTTGATGGCACATCCTTTTAGCTCAGTCTTGAATGACCCCTTGACCCTTCTGTGTCCTGTTTGTAGGACCCCAGGCAAGCAGAGTAACTGAAAAGATGCAGTGGCCATCAGAGATTCTGCAGTCCCATTAGGAATCCTTTCAGTTCTAGCAATGATGCAGGACATTCAGTGATCCCAGCGGTCACAAGAATTCCACATTATCCTAGCCCTTAACTCTCCTCTAATTGGTATGTACAACCAAAGTAGCAAAATAGGGGTAATCCTAGACAATAAATGTAGGCGGTCCCAAACATACAGCTATAGTTTTATGTCCTTAGGCAAGGCACTTAACCTCTCAGAGGCTTGATTTCTTTTCCTTTTTTAAAAAATATATTTTTATTGATTTCAGAGAGGAAGAGAGAGGGGGAAAGATAGATAAGAACATCAGTGATGAGAGCAAATCATTGATCGGCTGCCCCCTGCACATCCCTTGGTGGGGATCGAGCCCTCAACCCGGGCATGTGCCCTTGATAGGAATCGAACGCAGGACCCTTCAGTCCGTAGGCTGAGGCTCTATCCACTGTCAGAGGTTCAATTTCTTTATCTATGAAATGGAAAGCTACAGCTACCTGTCCCTCAGATCCTTTGCAGATATAATAAAATTCTACAAGTCTATGAGGTTTGGATGATATCCACCCAAAGCCTAAAGGACCAGTATTCTTGAAGTGGTTGGTTCAAAAACACTAAGATCCTTCCTGGACTAGCACCTGGATTCTATATGCTTTCTTTTGTGGTTTGTGTGCGTGTGTGCATGTGCATGTGCATGTGCGTGTGTGTGTTATTCTCACTTGAGGATATGTGTGGGGGTTTTTATTTGTTTTGTTTTTTTCAAATGATTTTGAGAGAGAGAGAGAGAGAGAGAGAGAGAGAGAGAGAGAGAGAGAGAGAAACTTTAATCAGTTGCCTCCCGTATGTGCTCTGACCGGGGATCAAAGCTGAAACCTAGGTATGTGCCCTGACTGGCAATTGAACCCACAACCTTTTGGTGATGGGATGACACTCTAACCAACTGAGTCTCCCGGCCAGGGCTCTATATGCTTTCACATTCAGGTCTATAGGTTTCTACCCACCCCAACAGCATGGAAGAGATGAGCCTCCAATTTTTCCAATGTACCTCAGTAGCAGGGATGAAGTATTATCTTTAAAAGGAGAGTCCTAACCCTAGCTGGTTTGGCTCAGTGGATACAGTGTTGGCCTGCGGACTGAAGGGTCCCAGGTTTAATTCGGGTCATGGGCACATGCCCAGGTTGCAGACTCGATCCCCAATAGGAGACATGCAGGAGGCAGCCGATCAATGATTCTCTCTCATCATTGATGTTTCTATCTCTCTCTCCCTCTCTGAAATCAATAAAAATATATTTAAATAAATAAATAAATAAAAGGAGAGTCCTGAAAGGTCTCCTAAAGAGGCTGAAGCTGACACTTAAAAAATTAATAGAAGTTTACAAGGTAGCTAAGTCCAGGGCATTGGGCATTCAGACAAAGGGAACAATGTGTACAAGGATATAAAGTTAGAGAAAAAGCACCTTTGGTGATTGAAAGTTATTCTATATGGCTGAAGCGTAAAGTACATAAAGAAAAATGTCAAGAAACCAAGCTGGACAGTGTTGTAGGCACTAGATCAGGAAGGGACCCCTCTGCTGAGCTAAGAATAAGCTTTGCATTGTTTAACTAAGGGGCTGATGTACAAACCATGTCATCTCCAGCCTATGTTAACCTTATCCCCAAACTTATAGACAAGGGAAGCTAACTGACAGAAAATGGGCTTAGGAAATCTCTCTCTACTATAAGTCTAGGTTTAATGGTCTCTCTTTCCCCAAACAGTCTTGAAACCTTTTCTGCTTCAGGACTTAACAATATACGCTTTCCTTCTCCAGAGTTACAATTGCTTCAATATATGGACTTAGCACTCCACTCGCATTTTTTTGTCCTTAGTTTAAGACCCCTAGCATTATGGAGTCATTGCTCAGTCAATACACAGAGGCAGAACAGAAAGTCCCACCTTAAGAACACCTGCTTTATGCTTAGCTCTGTGAAAAGCACTAATTTGGGGTTCAAAAGACTTTTGAGTGACAGGCCCTACCCACAAGGAGTTTACAAATTCACTTAGAAGACAAGATAGAAATATGAATAAATTACATATAACATAGTATTATAATAGCATTATTTACTTACATAAGAAAGTACCAACTTGAATAACATATACAATTAGAAAACAAGGCAATAATACTAAGGTACTAACTGTACAACCAACAAGTCCCAAAAGAGTTAGAGAAAGAGAAGATCAATATTGACTGGGATTATCAAAGGTCACTATTAATAATACTCCCCCTGTTTGGCATTTAACAGATGTTTCTTTTGGCCAAGCTCAATCCTTAGAAGGGAAACCTAGGCAGGAGCTTCTGACAGGCCACAATTATCTACTCCCCATTCATTCCTTTGCCAGTCCCCTTGTATAAACACTGTGATTTTCCATAGCCTACTGTGCCCACAAGACAGTCCCCAAATGGTAGCCCTGTGCTTTCCACCTTCCTCTACTGTGAGATGTTAAAGGGGCCTCGACAAGTAATAATAACTACCCCTCCCCCCCTACCGATCCACAGTCCAGGCTTGCGATCAGATCTCAACAAGCAAAGATTTAGCAACTGGACAACCAAGCTTCCCAAGGTTAGAAAATTCCAAATGAAATACCCAGGTACTTTAACAGAGATGTTTTATGAATGTTAATCAGCCCACTTTGCCTTTTACATTCTTACCTCTTCTTTCCCACATCTTCCCCATGTACATCTCAAGCTTTATCAGACTTTCTATAGGCAACTTTTTCAGAGAAAGGGCTTTCCAACCATGCAAGCAACCTAACACCCAAACGCAAGTCACCACTCGGGCACCTGGAAAAAGGAAGTAAAGCCAAGTTGCACAGGACAAAGGAAATAACAAATACTCTACCTCTACCATAAATTGTTCCAAGAAAGAATTTTCTTCAAATGGTTCTGTCTTCAACCGGTCTGTAATAAGAAGGGATACAGAAAAGAAGTGTGAGTCTTAGGACAAGCTTCCTACCTGTGAGATGGAAAGGAAACAGAGCCCAAAACTTCTTCTTGGGAAAGAGCACGAAGATGCGATACCCAGACTCACCTAGTCCAGTGGGAGAAGGGATGAGAGTGTGTGGGCAAACACGAGGAGGAGAGGGTGATTAGCAACAAACAACAGATTCGGTGGCAGCATGTGCTCCAGGAGTTTTTCCCAACATAAAGACAAAGGTCAAACTGAATTTTTACTCTGAAGATGGAGCTATGCAACTTCCTAAAGTCCCAAGTTCATGTTGCCCTCGTACAATTTTGTATAGCTGCTGGCCCCTATCCAAAGTCTTTCCTTGCCACTGTCTAGGGCAGCCGTGGGCAAACTATGGCCCGCGGGCCGGATCCGGCCAGTTTGAAATGAATAAAACTAAAAAAAAAAAAAAAAAAAGACCGTACCCTTTTATGTAATGATGTTTACTTTGAATTTATATTAGTTCACACAAACACTCCATCCATGCTTTTGTTCCGGCCCTCCGGTCCAGTTTAAGAACCCATTGTGGCCCTCGAGTCAAAAAGTTTGCCCACCCCTGGTCTAGGGCATGTCTGAACTCAGTCACAGCTTCTATTGGCCAGTTGGGTGCCAGCCAGGTGTTCCAGACAGAGAGAGGTGTCACCAAGCATCAAGTCTCCAGTTTTGGTCAGAACCTAGCACCCACCCTCAGGAAGCCCTCTCTAACGCAAATAAAGTCTCCCACTTTTCAGAGGCACCTTTGATTATTTGTACCATTTCCCACTCAATATCTCAAAGAATGTCCTCTCACCTCGGCTCAATGTAGCCCCGCTCTCCTGGTAGTCCTGGATCTCTAGATCTTTCATACAAAGCAATGTTGCCAGCTCCTTCACTTGGCACTGCAATGCCAGACTCATGCCCATCAGAGGACGAATCAAATGTTGGGAGACCTTTCATGGAAGAGATAGCAATTAACCAACAGATACTTATAAAATACTCCCTAATACTGCATTAGGAATTAGAAAAAAATACTGAAGAATAAATGTTTTCGCAGGAACTTACAGGGTCATAGGCAAGCAATCCATTTACATGAATATAAACACAAATATAATAAGTAAGTATATTAAAGAAGTTCAAGGATTTTCTTTGAGTCACAGACAAAAAGATGGGAAGAATAAAGAATACTCATGGCCTGGCTGGTGTTGTTCAGTGGTTGAGCATCGACCCATGAACCAAGAGGTCCCTGGTTCGATTCCCCATCAGGGCACATGACTGGGTTGCGGGCTCGATCCCCAGCAGGGAGGCAGCTAATCGATGTTTCTTTCTATACATCCCTCTCTCTACCTCTCTCTCTAAAAATCTACAAAAACATTTTTTCAAAAGAATACTCATGAATAGCTACCTAGAAAGTGTGATTTCAAGAGAAGGATGTGGTACAGCTGATAAGAGGAAAGTGCTAACTCAATTTTTAGGAGAGACTGAGGCACAAAAGCAGAAGAGCCAACTAACCTTCAAGAAATTAATTGTGGCTACAACAGAGTATGCTAGCTGGAGTATAAAAGGAGACAAAAATCACAGAAAGTAGAGAGACTTCAAAGTCGAATTTGATCCATACACTAGTGAAGAGCCATTTCAGGGCTGATGATAGCCCAGAATGAGCCCAGAGTTTCAATCTGTTTCCACCAATGCCACAAAGTCTAAGGCCATTGTTGTAATAGAAGCAAGACAGTCACTAAGAGACCAGCCTCAGAGGAAATAAACCACCAACACACCTTGGTCTTAATAAGAGGTAAGAAGGTCACAAGCACAGCCATACTGCAGCGCAGCTAGGATGGTGTTCTCATGTGATAATGTACAGCAATACAAAATTATCATTTAATTCGCCTATGCAAAGTGTCCATTAGCCTTTGAAAGATAAAAGCCTTAGCCAAAGAAAATAACTAAAATCAATAATCTATTTGTGGCTCGAGGATGTTATCAGAGTTTCTTTCCCTTCCCCCAAGGAGATGAGCTGAAGGAGGCACTAAGAAATGCCCTAGACCAGAGGTCAGCAAACATTTTCTGTAAGGGCCAGAGAGTCAATATTTTCGGTTCTGCGGCCCATAAGTCCCTGTCGCAATATTCAACTCTGCTTTGGTAGCATGAAAGGAGCCACAGACAACATGTAATAAATGAGGGTGGCTGGGTTCCAACAAAATTTTACAAAAATAGGCAGCAAGCCAGAGTTGGCCTGCTGGCCATAGTGTACCAACCCCAGCCCTCAATCTAAAACAGAGAACTTTTAAGCAAGATACCCTACACAGGCTTGAAGTGAGGAGACGGTCCGGGAGTGTCCTATAAGATGTACAAGCCATGCCCTAGCTGGTTTGGCTCAGTGGATAGAGCGTCAGCCTGCAGACTGAAGGATCCCAGGTTCAGTTCCGGTCAAGGGCACATGCCTGGGTTGTGGTCTCAATCCCTAGTAGAGGGTATAAAGGAGGCAGCTGATCAATGATTCTCTCTCATCATTAATGTTTCTATCTCTCTCTCCTTCTCCTTTCCTCTCTGAAATCAATAAAAATATATTTAAAAAATTAAAGATGTGCAAGCCAGACTTATTCAGTCAGGATGAGAAGTCTGAACTCTGCAGATTTTTGTGTTTTTGTCTTCCATTAATTTTCTAGTAAAAATTCCTACTAAAAACTCCAATTGTACTGTGGCTCAACTGGAGAGAAAAGGACTTTTTCCACATTTCTCTCATTGGGGGCGGAGCGGAGGGGGGGAGTGTTAGGTGTTAAGGGTTAGCGCCAGCAGCTTTTGTACCAGCATCGTGACCCAAGAAATGCTGGGGCACTGGCACAAAGTGGAAGGCCAGAAATTGAGTCCAGTTATAGATACTAGTCACTTCTTTCCATCACTCAGTACATCCCAACTGGTGCTGTCTGCCAGCTCAGATCCTTGGTGTAAACTTAAGCTTCCAGGAAGTACTGTTCAGAATGTGGCAGTTATGCTTTGGGAAAATTTATCTGCACTAGACCCAACCTTCTCTCCTAGGAATTGTTTTGGGGAACTTTGGTTCTGTTCAAGATAGATCAGGAAGAAAAACAGGTGAACAGTTGTATGAAAGCAAGTCAATATTTGGTGGGTTGAACTGACTGCACTTGCTACCCAGCCAGTGTGGCTCAGCAGTTGAGAGTCAATCCATGAACCAAGAGGTCAGGGCACATGCCTGGTTGCCGGCTCGATCCCCAGTCAGGGGCGTGCAGGAGGCAGCAGATCAATGTTTCTCTCTCATCAATGTTTCCATCTCTCTAAAAATCAACAAAAATATATTTAATAGAAAGTAATTGCACAAGCAGCATCACCAGCCATTTGGTGACAGCTTTCACATAACAGAAACTCCTAAAGTTAATTAACCAGCCTCCTTCCACCTTAATAGCCATTTCTTTAAGTATTAATAAGGATAACAACATGAAACATGATGAGAAACAGGTTTTAATTATTTCCATATCTAATTAAACATGGTAATGCTGTACCAGGCAACTAAAATGATCTATTGGACTCCAGAGTCTATATAGCAAAGGGGGGTGGGGGGCAGCTTTTTATCAGTAAATATTTTAACTTCTAAAATATTTCATAGGCTTGAGTTACATCACTCTGAATCATTGGAATATAACTCACTTCAAAGTTAGATGAACACTAACTTAGATCAGTTAATCAGAACAAGGCATTGCGGCTGAAGGAATGGATTTCAAAGCAAATCCACAGACACTACAAGGAAAAATCTTGAAATGCTTTTGGAGGGCAGGGGCACACCCACCCCACCCCCTTCATTTACAGACAGCAATACAGGAAGAGATGCAGTTCAACAAGTTAGTGCAACAAATACCTACTCTGTGCCTAATATGTGCTCTGACCCCACAAGGCCTATGCCCTCAAAGAGCGCAAGAGTTAAGGAGGTCAGGAAGTGTGTGGATACAGAAGCAGGAGTTGGCAGTCTTCTCCAGAGGGAAAGCTGTTTATAATTTCCCACAGCGTCTTCAGATTTCTCATAGAAATGTTCACAAGTCATAGGCAGGAGAGCAGAATGGCAGTTATCCATCTCAAGATGAATCGTATCAGGTTTGGATACAGTGAAAAGGGTTACAGACTTGGAATTAGGAGACCTCGGTTCTAGTTCTGGCTCTGGGATTACCTAGATGTAAAAATGGCGTAACCCAAGTACTCTCATGGTCTCAATCCTTTCTAAAAAAGAAAAATTATAAAGTTGTAGTGTTTGCCCTCACGGGTCCACTATAATGCTAAGGATAAGTAATATTCCATATGTCCTCTCATTTAATCCTCATAACTCCATAGTAAGGTTGTGATTGGTATCTCCACTTTACAAATACAGAAACCGAGACTCATAAACAGTCAGTAACTTATCCTAGATCATGTAAGTAATGAACGTGGCGCCAAAACCGGTTTGGCTCAGTGGATAGAGCGTCGGCCTGCGGACTGAAAGGTCCCAGGTTCGATTCCGGTCAAGGGCATGTACCTGGGTTGCGGGCACATCCCCAGTAGGAGATGTGCAGGAGGCAGCTGATCGATGTTTCTCTCCCATCGATGTTTCTAACTCTCTATCTCTCTCCCTTCCTGTCTGTAAAAAATCAATAAAATATAAAAAAAAAAAAAGATTAAAAAAAAAAAGATTTAAAAAAAAAAAAAAAAGTAATGAACGTGGCAGAGCTGAGTTACAAATTCAGGTCTGCTGGTTCCAAAGCCTGAGGTCTTTGCTCTTTCTAACACACACACACACACACACACACACACACACACCAAAAAAAAACCACAAAAACAAAAACCTTTGCATGTGAGTCCTAGGAATTATAAACTGGCCAAAGAGGTGACAAATTTGAAAGTCAAAATATGGAATACCAAGAATTACATTAGAAAAATACCTATAAACAACAAAAAGAATTACATTAAATACTAGAAAGAATACAGAGTGGAAAGGAGGAGAAGATAAGAGAAGTTGGCCAGAAGTGGAAATGGGCTCAGAGTTGGAAAACAGAGACCTGAAGCTTTATATAGTCCATAATCTGCAGAGACCTAAGAAAAATTAAATTATTAATGTGAATACACTATGTTGTAGAGAGGAAACAGGTACTCTCCTACTTTCCTGCCCCCAGGCCTATAATACCCTGCCTGACTAAATGTATTGTGATGAGTGATTTCTAAGTTCTAGACTATTAAGTGAAAAAAGCAAGGTACTGAACCATGTAAATAGCATGCTGTCATTTGTGAAAACACATACATATACCCAGATAATATTTGATTGTGTGTACATATACATACATACATGTACCTATATAGAGCTTTCTTTAAGAATTCACAAGAGCCCTAACTGGTTTGGCTCAGTGGACAGAGTGTCGGCCTGCGGACTGAAGGGTCCCAGGTTTGATTCTGGCCAGGGGCACATGCCCAGGTTGGGCTTGATCCCCAGTGGGGGGTGTGCACGAGGCAGCCAATCAATGATTCTCTCATCATGTTTCTATCTCTCCCTCTCCCTTCCTCTCTGAAATCAATAAAGATATATATATATATATATATTTTAAAGAATTCACAAGCTGATATCAGTAGTTCCTTTAGAGAAGGAAAATGAGAGACTGGGAAAGGGCGTAGAAAGAAAACCTATTTTTTTTTCCACTGTATACCCTTAAATGTCTGAAATGTTTGTCTTTTCATGAATTACTCATTCAAAAAAATTTAAAAGCTATCACAAGTATGAGTAACAAACAAAAATTATGACTGTGTGACCTCAAAGACACACACATGAACTTGAAATAGTATCCACCTACGTCCTTGCCAGTGTCCACTGGCTCTAACTTTTTCCCTATAAAGCTTCCTCAGGTCCTGGGATTTCCCTGGGATGGCATTCTTCTTCTTGCAAAAATGATTATTTTATTTTACATTAAAACATAATCACTAATCAATTGTTCAATACTCACTCCTCCCACAGCCAACCAAAACTCATTTCATTCTGAAAACTGTTGCCTCTTAATGAAGCTCCCCAATTAGAGGAGCTGGCCTAGAATATTTTTTTCTTTACATATTTTCAATTGTAATATCAGTATTCTTTTGAAAGAAAAAGCTGTTAGAGTTCATCAGCCTCCAAGGACAACTACCTCCCCAATCTCACTATTCTGAGTTTCTAGGGCTGTGTAGTGCAAAATGAGATTAACCATCATTTGGGCTTCTCAAATGTTTTGGTCCCAGAACAAGCATTATTGAGGGAACAGTGCCCCCTGGTGTTACTTAGAAAAAGTTACAGGAGTTTTAAAGAAAATAGGTAAATTCTGCATATAAAACAGGATGGAAAATGTCACAAGAAATTCAATTAAAATCATTCAAAAAAGCAGCTAGCAGTGCCCTCCCCTACCCATATTTGAATTTCACTTACCAAGGAAGGGCTAGCCAGGATGCAGTGGAAAGTCCAACAGAAGGGGAGACCAGAGAGCTCACTCCGCACCTGCAGTATCAGTGCCTCCGCCACACGTTCACAGGAGAAGGTAGCGTTCCCAGGGCAAACAATGTCCTTCAACAGCGGGCGAAGCAGCTCATCCAAATGACAGAGAAAAGCCTCAGGGGGGGCAGTCAGGCGCTTGTTCAGCTCCTAAAAAGGTAGCGGGAGTTGTACAGGGTGAGGGTGCTAAGAGGAAACTGACTCCTTCATAAGTAACTGCAAAGGAAAACTCTAGTTAACATGAAGACAGAGGCATGAGAAGAGAGACCAACTGGCCTACTTCACAATTCTGCCTTGTACTGTATGCAGAACATAAACTAATACAGAGACCATGTGGGAAGATCCCAGGGCTACCGGTAGAAGTGCAGGATATTAATTGGAATTATCTCAACCTGACTCAACCTTCCTTGACAACTGAAAGGCTAGCAAGCTGGTTTATGTTAATGTCCCCTGGCCATCAATAGGAAATAAATTATACCCATTACCACAGCAGTACTTCTCTTCACACTTACCTTGGCTCGCTGGCTGACCACACTGGCATCCACCTGTTCATGCCACACCTCTTGAAGATCTGAAACCAGCAAGGCATAGCCCTGCTTGGTGATATAAGCCTTAGCCAAGAGGGAGTTTTCGGCAAGCTGTAGCCAGGCCCATGGCTGCATCAATAGGCCTTGCTGCAGTTCTTCCATCTGCAGGAAAGTCTTAATTATCAGTGTCCCAGGGTATTACAGGCCTGGGGGCAGGGAAGACCAGCAGACAGTTCAATATCAAATAAGTCTCAGGAAATTCCTCCCTAATAAAACAGAAAACATGGGTTTATATTCTACCCCACTCATCACCCCCATCTCCCCAACCTCAGTATATAACCAACTGAGCACCAATCTTAGTAACTCTTTGCCACTAAAAATCTATTTAGAATTTTGAGGAATTTTTTTTCCATATTAAGTTCCTAGAGGGCATAAAATACCTCTTTCTACTATAGTGTTTAAGCCTCAGCATATTGGTATTAGTATTTTTGATTTCTAATAATATAACTTAATGTGGAAACCTAAACCATTCTTGTTGCATATTTATCACATTCCTAAGAAATATGTCAATGTTATCTTTTCCCAGAACTTCTAGGAGAAGGAATAGTTCTTGTCTCAGAAAACATCATAAATCATAAGTGTCATCAGAGAAAATTCAAATTATTTGATCATTATCTAAAAACAAAACTCTGGAAGTTCTCAGAACATATATATATATCCTATCTAATAAAAGAGAAACATGGTAATTAGCGTACGACAGCTACCCTTCCCATTGGCTAATTAGGGCAATATGCAAATTAACTGCCAGCCAAGATGGCGGTCAGCAGCCAGGCAGCTTGAAACTAACATGAGGCTTGCTTGCTTCAGTGACGGAGGACTCCAACGTTCCCCGCCTGCTCCTGCAGGCCTCTGAGCTGCAACTCTAAGCAACTATGTAACAAATATAGAAGCTAAACAAAACCCCAAAACCTGCTTTAGTCCGCCGGGCTTCAGCCAGCAGGATCGCAACATTGTAAGCAAAGGCCAGAAACCTACTTTCAGCAGCGGAGGCCTAAGAGCTGGACCCAAGCCTCAAAGCTAAAGCTGGCCCAGAATAAAATAAAATAAAAGAAGAAAAAAAGGAGCGATTGGGAGCTTCAGTCACCCCCAGCCTGAAAACAGCCCTCAGCCCCTCACCCAGACTGGCCAGGCACCCCAGTGGGGACCCCCACCCTGAAGGGTGTGTGACCAGCTGCAAACAGCCATCATCCCCTCACCCAGGCTGGCCAGGCACCCCAGTGGGGACCCCCACCCTGAAGGATGTGTGACCAGCTGAAAACAGCCCTCATCCCCTCACCCAGGCTGGCCAGGCACCCCAGTGGGGACCCCTACCCTGATCCAGGACACCCTTCAGGGCAAACCAGCTGGCACCCACCCATGCACCAGGCCTCTACCTTATATAGTAAAAGGGTAATATGCCTCCCAGCACCGGGATCAGCGGAGCCGCGAGGCCTCCCGGCACCAGGATCAGCGTGACAGGGGGCAGCGCCCAAACCCCCTGATAGCCCTGCGGCTCTGTGTGTGACAGGAGGCGGGGCCACAACCTCCCTATCCACCTTGCTCTGTTTGTGACAGGGGAAGGCGCCCCAACCCCCTGATCAGCCCTGCTCTGTGCCTGATAGGGGGGAGCTCCCCAACCCCCTGATCGCCCTGCAGCTCTGTGTGTGACAGGGTGCGGCGCCCCAACCCCCTGATCGGCCCTGCTCTGTGACAGGGTGCGGCGCCCCAACCCCCCATCCCGCCCATGGGCCCTGCTCTGTGTGTGACGGGGTAGAGCCATAACCTCCCCATCAGCCCTGCCCTGAGTGTGAGAGTGGCGGCGCCCCAACCCCCTGATCGGCCCTGCTCTGTGGGTGATAGAGGGTAGCGCCCCAACCCCCTGATTGGCCCTGCTCTGTGCGTGACAGGGTACAGAGCCCCAACCCCCCTGATGGGCCCTGCTCTGTGAGTGACAGGGGGCAGCGCCCCAACCCCCTGAATGGCCCTGCTCTGTGCGTGACAGGGGATGGCGCCGCAACCTCCCCATCGACCCTGCTCTGTGCATGACAGGGGGCGGCGCCCCAACTCCGCAATCGGCCCTGCTCTGAGTCTGACCAGGGGCTGCACCTAGGGATTGGGCCTGCCCTCTGCCACCCGGGAGCAGGCCTAAGCCAGCAGGTCGTTATCTCCCGAGGGGTCCCAGACTGCAAGAGGGCACAGGCCGGGCTGAGGGAACCCCTTCCCCCCGAGTGCACAAATTTTTGTGCACTGGGCCTCTAGTATATACATATACACTTTTATTTTCACTGAACAAAATACATATACTAAAAATATATATAATATAATGACAAATATAATAAATGATTACATATATAATATAAATATATATTCCCTAAGACAGATTCTTAATCTAGAATCTATGTATATGAGTCCTCTGGAATTGCATGCAAAATTTGTGCATGCATGCATATATTCATTTGGGGAGAAGTAGTCCACGGCGATGGACAAATTCTCAAAGGGATCAATGACACACAAATAAGAAACTAATAAACACTGGGTCCAGAGCAAACAGGAAAGCCCAAATCCCAATTCAAGAAGAACCTGAAAGACTAAGAAGTCATGAATACAAGGCAGAGTACATCACAGAGGTAGAGATGATGAACGCCCACTTCACTCATCCCCCACATCCCCGCCCTAGGGCACCGCATTCGATGACAGCCTGCCCTACTGCACATCCTGGAACTACTAGAAAGCAACTTTCCTACTTCAACAACTCAGTCTGTAGCCTTAACCTAGGAGATAGTCAGCAACTGTGGCTACTTGACAAGAAGTTTTCTTTTTCTTGTGGGTTAAAAAAGGGAGGGAGTGTTATAATGTCCTTTATTATTTCAGTATATAAATACAAAGTGAAGGGGGGGGGCATCTCAGAATATAAAGAAAATTCCTTGGGTTTCATTAACAAAGTTAACATGGTTTGTTCCAGGCATTTCCATCTCAGTCTAAGCCATTATTCTTCCAACCATAACCTAGTTTTTTAAACACAGCTTTGTAACGTAATTTAATCTGTACAGTGGGTAGACAAGTGAAATATTGTGACTTTCATTTGCAGCAGCCTCAAAATTTTTTTGTTGAATGGTACATCAGTCACATTTCCTACCGTGATTAAGCTAATCCTCACTGCACCAGAACTCACTGGCAAAGGTCGCAGACACAGTGAAGTCGCCAAACCCTTCTCTCCCTTAGTGGCACTACCTCGCGTGTACTGTCTGATTCACCAAAATTGGGTTATCCTGGCCGGTCACTTCAGAAAGCCTGGAAGCTCAGGAACATCAAACTGTAGGGATGCGGGGGGGTTTGTGTCGTTGTTTTTTTGTTTTCGAGGTAGGGGAGGAGTTTAAAGTGTGGCCAGGGTCAACAGGCCACATAAAAAGGTCAGATATTTAGCGCCACCCACGTCCTATTGAGTCTAAGGCTCTCTATCCCCTTTTTCTTTTATTCTTCAAGATCCCCTTTCACCCTCACGTTAACCATATTTTCCCGTTTATTATTTTTTAATATATTTTTATTGATTTCAAAGAGGAAGGGAGAGGGAGAGATAAACATCAATGATAAAGAATCATTAATCAGCTGTCTCCTGCACGCCCCCCAACTGGAGATCCAGTAGCAACCGGGCATGTGCCCTGATCAGAATCCAACGTGACCCCCTGGTTCATAGGTCCAAGCTCAACCACTGAGCCACCCGGCAAACCCGTTTATTATTCTTGAAGGAAGTGGGGGTGCGCCCAGGGCCAAAAGCAAGGTGAGGTCACCGGGGAACGCGGGTCTGCGCCAACCCCCGCCCCTCGGCCTGCAGTTCGGCGCAGTTCCCCCGCCAACCAGCAGATGGCAGCAAGGCCCCGGCGACCCTTGGGCTGGGCCACGCCCCGCCCCCGTGGGAGGGACGAACCCTCGCTCCCGCGCCGACAGCGCCAGCCCAGGAGCCGCGCCCGGCGCCCTCGCCCGAGGGGCCTTCGCCGTCCGCCTCAGCATTTCTACAGCTTCGGCTGCACTGGGGCGCGGTTCGGGACCCCTCAGGGGTAACAAAGCCAACCACCCGCTGCTTTTTTCGCACAAAACAGCCCGCCGAGGAGTACCCTCACCGACCCCGCCTCGCGGCCGGGAGGCGGGCTGTGCGCGCGCGGCCCCCGAGGCCCCGCCCACCCCGGGAGGTCGGCCCAGGAACGTGGGCCGCGCGCGGGTCCCTCCTGGGACAAAGCGCCCGTGGGCGCGGCACCGCGCAGGGTCGGAGCAGCCCCGCGCCGCTCGGCCCGGCTCTGGTCCCGATTCGAGCCCGACCCCACCTACCGTGAGCGGCTGCAACAGCTCCCACCCTCCCCGCGGCAGGCGTGCCGCCCACGCAAACCGAAAGGCCTAGACTAGAGCCATTCCCCACCCCCCACGGGAGGCGGGGCCTTAGGGGCACGGGGCGGAGCCTGGGCCGACATGGGCGGGGCATCTGGGCCCACGGAGCTGATTGGAGGAGCGCTCAGACCTGGAGGTCCACCTTGGCCAGGGGGAGAGGCAGGGCGGCCCGCTGGTGGAGACGGGGAGGGGGAGCGGGCTGGCCCCGTGGAAAGAAAGAATGTCGGGCGGGCCGCTCGGGGGTTGAGCATCCACCCATGAGCCAAGAGGTCACCGTTGGATTCTGGTCAGGGCACATGCCCACATGCCGGGGTTGCAGACTCAATCCCCATTAAGGGGTGTGCAGGTGGCAGCCGATCAATGAGTCTCATTGTTTTTTTGTTTGGTTGGTTTTTTTTATGCTCTGTGAGGTGCAGGAGAGGAGTCCTGTATTTGGGCTTGTCAATAAATGTCACTTCCCCTGCCTCCCCTACATTGCCATAATTAGGCTTCATCACCACTGAGAAGCTTGAAATCCCTCAAATCATCTTGTACTTCCTACAACTTACGGTTTTTCTTGAGCTGGATACCTGAGCTGGAAAATTGTTCTGGTGCATTTTCCACAACCCCAAATCTTCCTCTTGCTAAGGCCAGCCTCAGAGCTGCTGCTTTCAATAAAGCCTTTCCCACTACCCAAGTCAGAATTAATTGCTTTTTCCTCTTTGTTCCCATAGCATTGTTTTAATCTTCGATACAGACTGCCTTCTGCTTTGGATTTTAGTTAGGAATTACATAAGTCTTTTAAAACCATAAGTGGCTTTTTTAAAATATATTTGTATTGATTTCAGAGAGGAAGGGAGAGGGAGAAAGAAACATCAGTGATGGGAAAGAATCACCAATTGGCTGCCTCCTACGAGCCTGCAACCCGAGCATGTGCCCTTGACCAGTATCAAACCCGGGACCCTTCAGTCCGCAGGCCAACGCTCTATCCACTGAGCTAAACCAGCTAGGGCAGGAACCCTGTCCTATCCATACCTGTAGTTCCAGGGCCTTGCACATGGGAAGCGCTCAGTAAATATTTAAGTGAATGCCAGAGTTCAAGTATAGATAGTTTACAGGCAAAATCTCGTTTATTCATTCATGGCCTCTGCTCTGAAACAGTTGGACTTAATTAAGAGAAGGAAAGGCAACATACCTATTGGGAAACAAGACCCTTGAGTAGACCTATTTTACACACACACACACACACACACACACACACACACACACACACACTCCCTAAGAGAAAGTAGAACCTGGGAGCTGACTCTCCAGCAAGCTGGGAGATAGAGCAATCTAACCAGAGCGGAAGTATGAATCCTGGAATTAATGGGGCCTAAGTTCTCCTCTGCTAGACCGGGGGTACTGCTCCCCAAAACCAGGCAGCAGGTCGGCTGTCTCTCCTGGCTCAGCAGGCCCTCCTTCCTCATTCCCAGGGTCTTCAGGCAATGGGCAGAGGCAACGGGCCTGCTGAGGGATGCAGGGACACAAGTTTTGGAGGGGAGGAGGAAGCTCATACTCTTGAGCAGCCTTCTCCCTGGAGTTCTGAGGCACCCAAGCCTCTTGGGCAGTGAAAGGGGACGGTAGCCCTTGACCTAGGCCTCGTTCAAGCCGTGTGCCTGCAAAACAGAAGTCGGTCAGGCCATTGCCCAACCCAGGGAGTGATGGCTTCCTGGCCATTCCCAGTCTAGGGCCTGACCTCAACTTACCAGGAATGGTGTTCTCTAGGAGGAAACCCAAAAGGCCCGCCAGGAAGATGTGCTCTGCGAGCAGCGAGTGAAGTAACACATCCAGGGGGCTCCAGCCTATAGGATTGGGACCAGGCAGGTGGGGAACCCTGATACTATGCAAGGCCAATGAGTCTCATACTTCCAGACTTAAATCTAAGTCTTGGACTAAGGACAGATCTTTCTGAATCGTAGTTCCACCCCCTTCGTCCTTTGTCCCTCTCCACCCTGGCCCTTCTCACAGGATCCCTGCTCAACACCCTATCTCCTGAGCATCCACATGCCCTCCAGATATGCTTTGATTGTTCCAGGCTCTGGAAAGTTTTGTATTAAAACCCCCAACCTTATTTCCCACTTACCTTCTATGCTCTAGCCTGGGTTTTTCAACCTCGGTACTACTAATCATTTAGACCAGATAATTCTTTGAGGGGGGGCTGTCTTGTGCACTGTAGGATACTAAGCAGCATCCCTCTACCCACTACATGCCTGTAACAATTCCCCATCCCCTTTTTGTAACAGCCAAAAATGTCTTCAGACATTGTCAAAATCATTCTCAATTGAGAACCAGTGCTGTTTGCTAAGCTGAACTAACACACTGAGCTATTTGCTGCTCTCAGGACATCCCCTATGACTTCCTCCTTCTATGTCTTTACGATGGTTCCTCCACCAGGAATGACCTTCTCACCAAATGTGCTTAAATCTTAGCATCCTTCAAGACCAGCTCAACATACTTTCTCCATAAAACTTACCTTGGGTCAGCTTTAGCTCAAGCGGTTACTTCGGATTCTGCTTGTTGCAGACACATAAAACTTACCTGGATCATCTCAATCCACAAGTCACCCATCTCTTCACCACTGAGCAGCACAGCTCTTTATCTGAACCCTTCCTGTTTTTTCCATACACATCTAATTTCTCTTACTAGACTGTAACATCTGGAGGCACTTTTGTATCCCAAGGAACTTGCATGGTGCTTAATAAATATTTGCTAAACCAATGGATGAACTATTTACACGAAAGACCAGAAAAGGGTGAAGGGCCTGCAATTCAGAGAGCCTCAAGCCTCAAGCCCTGGCTTCCCCCCTCCCTCCCACCTGTGCTCAGCAGGACGGGAGCTTCCCGAAGCCATCTCGGCAGCAGCAGGGCCATGAAGATGGAGAAGCCAACAATGAAAACATTCCGCCCAGAGTCAATGTCAGCCAGGTGGAAGTTGGAGAATCCAGCAGACACAACCACAGCCTGGGTCACGCCCAGCACGCCACCTGTCTCATAGGAAAGTCATCAAAGGAGCTGAGTGAGGGCTGGCATAGCAGGGGGTATTGCAGGGTGGGGCAGATTGTGACGGACAGAGATGACCAAAAGGCAGTTTCTGATTCTGCCAGAAGCCAAATCAAGCGCTTCTGTTGGGCTGAGAAAATGAAGGCAGCTGACATACATATCCATGTATCAGGGAGACTATTCAGGAAAAAAGGGTGCTAGCGACAGCAACCAGTTGGGCCACTAGGTTAATACTAGGGGGATACTAGGGGGATACTAGGGGGATACTAGGGGGGATACTAGGTCAATACCAGTTCTGCTGATACATTCACTCACCAAGAACAGGCAGCGGGATGGTGGTGAGGAGGTGGGCCAGCCTCGGGGAGAGCCCAAGCCCCACACAGAGCAGCCCCACCAAGTGGGCCACTCGCTGAGATCCAGCCTACATGAAGAAGAGACGTTAGAAAACACAGCCACCTCTTTGACTATTCAAGGTGTTTGCCTGGTGGCCTCTTCTCACCATTTGGATCCCAACTCAAATGTTACCCTTCCATGGGGCATCCCCAAGCACTCTACCTAAAGGGGCCTCCCTTACTCAACCACTACCCCACTACCTGCTTTGTTTTCGGGAAATTACGTTATTTCTGTTCTGGGGTGTGTGTGTGTGTGTTTCTCAAATTGTCCGCCACTCCCTCTCTGAAGTCCCGAAGAGAGCAGGGACTTTGACTCATTCTTCACTGGAACCCCAGCCCTAATACAGTGCCCGAGGCATAGAAGAAGTTCAATGTTGATTTGGTGTCTTCCTTACACTCCTAGCCCCTTACCACTTCTAGGCACCTCCCTAAATGAGAACACTGATGTGAAGTGCCTAACAGAGTATAGCACACAGCTGTCAGTCAGTCATGTGAGTTCCCTTCCCTCTCCTGCACCTCCAGCACAGCCCCCACCCCATCCCATCCACGTACCTGGATAAGACTCACTGTGCCCACATTGGGGAAACTGGATGCAGTGCCTAACGGGCTCCCTAGCATCCCAGCCAGCACACTTCCCAGGCCCTCCAGGCTCAGCCCTCGACTGCAGGCATGTGGAGGTGGACAAGGCAAATGCAGCAGCCAGCCACACAACGCGTAGCAGCCCAGGGAGCTGATGGAGGTTGCCAAGGCCATGGAGATGCCTGCAGCCAGAGCCCAGGGTGTCAGCAAGGGCCAGACCCACTCAGCTGAAGAGAGAGAAAGAGTGACTTTGGGGCCAGACTCAAGTCTGGAGCATCCCCCCACCTCCAAAGAACTGTGCTACAAGAATCCTAGAGGCCCCATTGCCTTTGAAGATGTCTTAGGAGAAAACCATCAAACTCTTAGAATAAAAACCATCCTTTTACCATGGTCTACCGGTCTTCTTGGGTCTGACTTTACCACTGTCCCTTTAGCCTCATCTCCCACCACACTCTGCCTGACTTCCCTCACTCCAGATACACTGTCCTTGTTTAAGATCCTTACATTTGCTGTGCTTCTGGCTACCACAGGGCTTTTACATATGCTGTTCTCTCCACCTAGAATGCTCTTCTGTCTTCCTTCACCCAGTTAGCTCCTACTCATATCTCACCTCAATGACCACTTCCTCAAAAATACCTTTCCTGACTCTCTGATAAAGTCAGACTCCCCATTATAAGTTTTCATCACACAATGTACTCCCCATTGTTACACTTGCCACATGCAATTTTGCATTACTTGAATGCCTACTTAATTAGGATCTGTACTGCCCAATAGATTATATGTTTCATGAGAACAGGTACTATGCATGTCATGTTTATCACTATGTTCCCTATCAAGTACCTAGCACTTAATCGATACTCAACAGGCCTTTATTAAATGGATGAATGAGCAGATTTCAGATGCAAAGACTCAAAAGCAATCTTTATACACAGGGAACTAACTCAAATGCCTGTGGGGTAGGTAACATAAATGTGTAAATTGGGTAAGGAGTATCAGTAGAGAGTGCTGGGGTTTGCAGACATCTGTGGTGAGGGGCTGGCATTGCCCCTGAGAATGGCAATTTCTCTCTCCTGTGTGTTTTGAGAAAACACAGGATTTAACTCAGAAATTAAGTTCATTAAATCTTGAGTTGAAAGAAAGAGACACCTTCATTTCAGCAAGAGGATGGAGGACTAGGAGAAAACATACTTGGGTGAGGCAGCCAAAACCACGGTGCCTCAGTGGGGGCAGACAGCTCCAGCGGGATGACGCTGAGACCCAGGAGGGCAGAGATGATCCACACACAGGCCACTGGGACCAGCACCTGAGGGGCAAGACTGAGATGGAAAAGAACCTCCTTCTACCACCACCCCCCACCCCCCAGATCCTTCCAGGCCAGCCTTAGAGGAGTAACAGAGGCCAGAGAGTAGGGGGTGGGTTGAGCAAGTGTACTATGCTGGCCCTTCTAATCTTGACTGCCCCTGCCCAGACCCCCACATACCGAGAGGAGCCGGAAGGCAGGGATTCGAGTGCAAGTTGAAGAGGTTGAAGCTGGCCTCCAGGGGCATGGAGGTAACTGGCAGGAGCCCAGGTGCTGAGAACAGACCACCATGAGCAGGATAAGCCTAGGAGAGAGAAGGAACTTGAGGAGCAGGAGGAAGCAGGCATCCAGAGGCAGGCAATGGAGGCAGGAGTGGCAGAATTCCACCAAAGAGGGTCCCAGAGAAGAAAGCCCCCATGGACAGGGAAGGACGGCACTTTGGGGGTCAGCGGAAGACTGTGTGAAAGTTAGGGAAACCAAATGAATCCACAAAGTTGTCCCTGCTCAGATAGCTGCTCAATCTGGTAGGGCCAGCAACTCTGCCCTCCCCCTGTCCTGTCCCGCACACCCCGCTGGTCACCACCCCACGCCTCTCAGGACTTACGTACAGCAAGGCCAGCCCCCAGTGACCGGAGCAGAACAGGGCCACCTCCCTGTGGGCAGAGAGCCCTGCCACAACCAGGCTGGGGGCCAGTACCAGGGGTCCGCAGTGAAGGAACAAGTGGCCAGGAGCCCCCAATAGTCCCAGCATGCCCTGTAGCAGCCCAGACACCACCACTGCCCCAGACACCTAGTGGAGTGGAGGAGAGGACAGAGAAAACATTCTGCTTGACCGATTTGACCTTGGCTTGACTTCCTAATTCCAGGGTGGGTCCCTTCCCCAGAGCACCCCCACCGGCTCCTCTCAGAGCAGCTCACTCCCTGCATAATGGAAACCAGAGCCTCCCTAGCCCCAGGCACTACCTCTTGGAGAGAAGTGTCCCGGAGCTCCAGGCTATGGCAGCCAGGCCCCTCACACGGGTGCAGCAGGTGGGAGGCTGGAAAGTTGGGGGCATGGAGAGGAGGTAAATGGGATGGAGACCCACGGCAGTGCAGTCCTAGCTGATGCCTGCACAGCTCCAAGACCCCCAAGGTGCCTTTTCTCAATTCTGTACCTACCTACACCTGTACACGCAGATTAGCACCCAACCCCACCCTCAGCCTTGCTCGGTGCTCACAGTTTCCAGGTTGCTGGATGGCCAGAGGCAGCTTCCGGTTGGTCAACACCAGAGCAGGGACAAGGAACTCAAAAGATGGAGCCTGGACAAGAGGCAGCCTGTAGGAACAGCAGCCCCAGCAGGTCTGGAAACAGGTTGCAGCCAAAAGGACTTCCCAAGGTTCTCCTAGCCACCCCTGGAACCTGCCCTCTCCCTCTAGGGAGCCCCCCCCTTACCTGCTGCCCATCCAAGTTTGCAGGGTGGTAGACACACCACATGCAAAGAGGCTGGAGGCCAGGAGGTGGGCAGGGGAGTAAGAGAGTCCTCCTGCGGGGAGACTTCGAAGCAGAAGCAGGTGCGAGGCACAGAGGAGAGAAGCCAGGACCAAAATATGCTGCAGGTGGAGGTACAGGAAGGGGTGGTCTTCAGAACTAGGCAGAAATACATTTCCAGAGAATTTCTTTTTTTTTTTTAATATATTTTATTGATTTTTTACAGAGAGGAAGGGAGAGGGACAGAGAGCTAAAAACATCAATGAGAGAGAAACATCGATCAGCTGCCTCCTGCACACCTCCTACTGGGGAGGTGCCCGCAACCAAGGCACATGCCCCTGACCGGAATCGAACCCGGGACGCTTCAGTCCGCAGGCCGACACTCTATCCACTGAGCCAAACCAGTCAGGGCTCCAGAGAATTTCTAATGCCACATCTACTCCCCAAACACCCGCTTCAGCCAGCACCAACTCCTGCACATCGGCCTCCTACCTGCAAAGCCAGAAGACAGCCGAGGGCCCAGGGAGGAGGCCCACTTAGAGACGCCCAAGAGTGGGAGGAGGGATTCTGGACAGCAAGCTGTGGAGACAGGGGAGCCCGGGTTCGTTGGGAGCCCACAGATCTGAGTTGGATGGTTTGGGGGTGTGATCGGCTCATGCTGTCCTGCCTTTCGTCTTGTGTTGACTGCCCTGAGCCAGAATTAAGTAGAGTAAGAGGTCAGAGTTTGGCTGAAGTCAGAGTTTGGCTGCCTGGAGTGGGGAGGTGGTTGGAGTGCCAATGAAGCAGAGCGAAGGAATGAGAGATTTGGGAGAGGACACAGCCCTTTCACCTTTGCCCAGTTCTTGTGCAAATTCCATCATCCATTAACTGGGAGCCATGTTCTGGACTCCTCCCCCAAGAATCTCCATGTAGATCCCTTGTTCCAGTCTCTGTAAAGCAGGATAAGAGGGGTGAGGAGATCTAGAAAATAACCTGGGAAGATTTTAGACTCTATTCCCTCCTCTCCACCGCAATTTAGAACCATCATTACACTACAGTCCTGTACCCTTCCAGGGTCAAAGCCCTTGGACTACCTTAAAAGGTAATGGATGGGTAATGAATGACATACATGACAACCTATGTAACGTCCTCACGGTAATATAAAGGAGAAATAAAAATAATTTATGATAAAAGGTATTTCATTATGTGAAAGTTTGGGCCCAACGGAAAGAGAAGGCAGTGAAGTGATCCAGTCCCCACCCCCATATGAATCCCTGTGGATGCAGTAGCCACAATGCCGACACTGGTCCTTTCCCGTGGACTCATGGACCAGATGACAGGCAGTGCTGTCCTTGGTGACCTGATGCTCCGAAGTAGTGACAAAGTTCATGGTAAAGTGCTAAAGCAAAGTAATGTTTAATTTGCAAGGAGGTGCTTTCCTAGAAAACGGAGTCTTTTTTAAAATGTGCCAAAAGGGCGTTGTGTTTACGTGTGAAGTTAGATAGTTCTAGAGTCCAAGATGAACAGGGTTTTCCTATGCAGGATGTGCAGCCGGTCACTCCAAAGTCATCTTGGGAATTCTGCGTAATAAGCGGTGTCCCGAGCATCTCAGGATATCTAGCATTCTGCCGAGGCCAACGAAATGCCAGTAGCATACCTTCAAATTTTTGCAGCAAAAAGTGCCTCATACATTTCCAAAATGCCCCCCAGAAGGCAGGCAGTAGACTCCTGCTATGAGTGATCGTAAGCAGTCCCAAATACCCTCAGTCCAGCTGCCCAGAAAGGTTTTCCTTCTTCCAATGATAACCCAGCTTGGGACTGCTCTTAACACCAACTACCACCACGTGACAGACTGGATTGGAAGCCAGGATTCATAGGTGTCCTTGGGGCTTGCCCTCAAGAAGCTGATGGGGCTTTGCTGGATACGTGGCTTGGCCTCTCTCTCAAGATGTGATTCAGAAACTACAAGGGTGGTGCTCACCCAGAACTTTCAACAGTCATGGCCAACCCCAAACATGGCACAGTCACCATCCATGCCCCATGCACCCAAGTTGGGCAGCGTTAGTGAGCCCAGGGTGCTGGGAGCAGGGATGAAGGGAAGTTTGGAATGGAAACCTATGACTATCAAACAGGAAGTTCTGAAATGGGGCTCAGAGAGAATGAGTCGTAGGTAATGGGATTGGGAAGCAGGGAGGCTAAAAGGCAGATATGGGGAAGTCAGCCCTTCCAAGGGCTGCCAGAGAAGGAAGAGTCCAGGCCATGCAACTGAAACTGTTTATTGAAACCTCAGTTCTACAAAAGCGTGAAAAACCCAGATACAAAGCGGCGGCCAGAGAGGCCTGTGAAGAGAACACCCAGGAGAGGAACCAGAAGAGCGGGAAGCCCAGGAGTAGGGTACTAAATGATAAGGCTGGAAGACAAAAGGGCAAGGTCGAAGGTCCCCGCAGTCCGGGCGCCTTTAGACTACATTCCAGGGGCAGGTGCGGATTGGGCTCCCCACCTCCCCTGCCTTCCCTCCGAGCTCCCACCTTGGCCCTATCAATCCCTGGCTCTCTTGCCTCAGAGACGTCACACAGACCTGGTCAACATGTCCTCCCTCCCTCGCCCACATTGCCCATCTCCCACCTTTTCCCTTCCGTCCCAGGGAACTAAACAGCTTAAGTCTAACAGAGCCTAGAGATGAAGAGACAAGGGCTTCTCCTCTATCCACCTGTGGCTTGCCCCTGGTTGAAGCTTTCCCTGGCGCCATCACTGCCCTGGCCAAGCAGCCAGCTACTGAGGTCCAGGAGAACAAGAGACCTGTAGTCCTTTAGCCCCATAACCCCTTCAGCTCCCTCACCCAGAATAACAAGGGACCAGCCAAGGACCCAGAGAGGTAGAGAGGATCTAAATCAAGCATTGCTCCTCAGGTTCTCAGGGACTCCCAAGCCCTCTTCCTGCATTCTTCAGAACCCTACCTAGCCTGGGAAAATGAAAGACTTGAGGCGGGCCAGCTCCATGATGCTGAAAATGGAACATTGCTGGGGCTGTGGGAGCAGAGAAGGCATTGGGCTCCAGGGCCAGGGTGGAGCCAGGCCATGGGAGTGGTACCAGGGGCTTGGGGACCCCGTATGGTTGGGATGGTGGCAGGCATGACAGGTTGGTGAGTCTTTCTGGAGCTTCTGGCAAAAGGGACAGTTATGGAGAAGAGTGGGAGGGGCAGGAGGGTCTGGGGGAGGCAATGGTGGGGGGGTCAGCGAGGCCAGAAGACTGCCCCAGAGTGAACGCAGCCCTACGTCGCCTTCCAGGAAGCTGGAGACATTAGCAGGAGATGGCAGGCACTGTGGCACAGGAGAAGGTATGCAGGGTTCCAAGAGGCACCTGGAAGCCAGTCCAAGGTCTGGGGGGCCCGGTGACAGGCTGCAGGACAGCCCCAAAGACTGGTGTATTACAGCCACCGATGCCACAGCCAGGGCCACACCGCTCACGTATGCCACAGCTAACAGGCAGGACAGCTGCAGGAGAGAAGATAAGAAAGGTCAGTGTCAATTACCCTCCCCCTAAAATCTGCTTCTGATAGTCGTAACACACCCACCCCGTCTCTAGAAGTTCAAGTTAGAGCTCTCTGTCACCATCTTCTCCTAAACCCTTTTAGCATTTGTTTTACATCATCCCAACCACACATCAACCTGCTCAAGCCTCCTATCCTTCCTAACTCCTTCTCACCTTTGCCAGCCGATGGCAGAGAGAGCCCAGGGCCAGCTGCCAGGCTGGCTGCTCCAGCAGCACACACAGGTCTGTGTAGGTGTACCAGCCCCGTCGCCGTCCCTGATGCTCAGCCACACTGTTGGGAGGGGAGAAAAGACAGAGCGTCTGCAGCGGGCCCAATGGTACCTACATTCTCCCAGGGACCCACCAGGGAACACTGGGGAACTTGTTAAAAGTACAGATTCCTAGGTTGTCTGTTGATCCCAGAAACTGAGGGTGAGATCTTGATCTGTATTTTTTTTATAATTTTCTCCCACTCTCCCAAAGGTGACTGACTGATTACAAAAAGGGCAGGCAGGTTTGGGAACCACTGTCTTGGACAATTCTCTTCCCTGTCTCCTCCCTTCCCCCCCCCCCCCGTTCCCCCCACCCCGTAATACAGACCCTTATCTCTGTCTAGCTCCTATGGCTTAGGCCTCAGCCCTTAAGCCCCTCAACTCCTAGAACTTACCAGCTCTCTAACCAGCTCAGCACCTCAAATATCTCCCGAGGTTCAGTGTAGAGACGCCAATCCTGTGGGTATGAAGAGAAGGGCACCAAACCAGGCTCAGACATGAGCCACAATCATTTAATAACCAGAGCGGCAACAGCACTACAACTGCCACTATGCGTAATACTTACTTGACACTTACTATGTGCCAAATACTATTCCAAGAGCTTTTATGTATTAACTAATTTAATCATCACATATCTGCATTCACATTACACCCTCCATTAATGGCACAGGGAGAAAATAATCCTGCTAATGACCCACGAGGCTAGGAGTAGAGAAAGTCTGGAAGCAAATAATCAGCACCCAGTAGGATAAACTCTTGTCTCAAAGTGTACCCAGGTGGGCCTGGAGGAATGGGGGAGCAGAGATGCTCCATTTCTGGCCTCACTACACCAGGCACCTTCAAAGGCTATAGTTAGTCCAGAGGGCTAAAAAGGGAAGATACTAACAAGGAGGACAGGCAGAAAGAGAAATTAAGAAACAGAAGGCTGAGAGAGAAAAGACAAAGGGTGACAGGAACATAAAGATGGGCTAGGGAAACAGAGTGAGAGAGAGAGAGAGAATAGCTACTCACCATGGCACTCAGGAAGCCCCTCTCCAGGGCATTGAGAGTGGGCACAGCCACACCCCCTGCAGCTCCCCATTCATCATTGAAGACCTCCTCCTCCTCCCCTTCATCATAGAGGTACTTACTGGCCACCATCTGCAGAGGCACCAGACGTGGTGTCAACAGAGCTCACATTGGGCTCCTGGCTCACCAGGGAAATGAGGGGAGGGGCTGGCCTACCATGGAGATCAGGAACAAGTCAGAGGAGGACACATGCTGTAGGTAGTCGGGGTTTCGGTGCCGGAGCCGTTCAATGTACACCAGAGCCAGCATCATAGCACACGGGGAGATGCATGCCTCCCTGGGTGGTGGAAAGGATCAGTAATTAAACCCAAGGGCTTTTCAGCTCTTGTAACTCCTGAGGCCCACCGGCTCCATTGTCTTTACAGCTTCTCTTTAGAGATAATCATTCCCTTCTTTCTAGGTCCCAAACACTTTCATCCTGTCCCCCTCAATTCCAGGCTCACCGGGACACATGGGCTACATATTTCTTCTGGAGTCGGCGAATAGGGCTGGGGGCTGCCTTCTGGAGCAATTCCACAGCAATGTCTGCAGAGGCAGAAGGAAAACAGAGTAAGCAAACAACTCCACCCCCCCCCAACACACACACACTAGTCCCCACTTCTTTCAGCAGAAGACCCAGAGAGCTCTCTATTATCTGAGGTCTTGGAGACAGGACCATAGTAACAGAGATCAATTCTCCCACACTGAGACAAAAAGTCCATCCCAAGTTTGAACTGCAGCTCCTTCCAGTAGGAAGGCTTATTTACCAGCCACCTGAAGTTACTTAAATTTGTCTCCCACTCTTGTTCATTTGAGAAATAAACATGCTCTTGGAAAATCCTGTTATACAAAACAAGAGTGATAAAGATTTGTAAGATAGCAATGTTTTTTACTCGTTTGGGCTAAAAAAAAAAAAAAAAGTGAAATATAAACCCAGTCCTGGTCATGGCCAGTGTGACTCAGTTGGTTGAGCACTGTCCCATGCACCGAGGGGTCCATAGTTCAATTCCTGGTCAAGGTACATGCTGGGGGCTGCAGGCCTAATCCCCAGTAGGGAGAGTGCAGGAGGCAGCCAATCAATGTTTCTCTCTCTCTCCCTCTCCCTTCCTCTCTAAAATCAATAGAAAACATATTTTTTAAAATAAAAGTAAGTAGCCCAGCTGGCGATAAGTAAACAAATAAATAAACAAATACAAATAAATAAACCCAGCGCTTATACCAACTACTAGTAAACTAGCTATGAAGTGTCTGCACCTAGTCATTTTGGTGCCCACTGACAACCCCATTTTCTTGCTTCCCATTTGCCCGGTCACACAAGCACTGTCTCACCTGCCATGGGGCTGGAGAGCTCCTCCAAGCTACAGTCCGCTTCCCAGCCCCAGCCATAGTAGAGTCTTCTCCGGATCCTGGCGCTCAGCTTCTGGTGTCCTGGAAGGAACTGAAACAGGGCAGGAGGGTGGTGGAGGGTAACGGCGAGGAAGGGTATGACTGAGAGGATATCCTGGCCTCGGGCTACAAGGGGGTGCGGGGCCGCAGGCCTGTCTCACTGCTGGGACCAGCAGGTCGGGTGTCCCCCCCCATCCCCTACCCCGCCCCGCGTTCTCCGGCTGGATGGCCAATAGCAGCCTACCCACAGGGGGAAGGTCCTCCTCCACTGAGGGCTCCCCAAGTGAGGCTCTCCGAGGCTGGCCACCTCTATCCCCAAGCCTGTACCCCGCGGCTCTGCCCACGGCCCAACCGGCCGGGACAAGTAAGCACACCTCGACCCCCGGGCAGACTGTCACGCGAACTCGCAACCCCGCTCAGACCGGGCTCCAAGGGCGGGGAGGCCGGGGAGGAGGCGGGCAGCGCGCTCACCGAGAAGTCCTGGAAGCCGGTGAGGGAGAAGGCGCCTTCTTCGTCCAGCAGGAGCCCGGCGAGGTCCATCGCGCCGCCAGTCGCCGCCCTGCGAAGGTGGACGGGAGGGGGACGAGCTGAAAGAGAGCTGCCGAACTGTCTCCGCCCGCCCGTCCACCTGCCCTCGGCTTCCTCCGCGCGGGCCGCCGCCCTCGCCAGGGCCGCCCCTCCCCTCGCGCCCGCAGCCGCAGGCGGGGCCGGGCAGGAGGGCGCCTCTTCCTGTTCCGCCCCGGGCGGGGCTCCCGACGCCGGGATCGGGGCTCGGGGCTCGGGGCTCCGGGCTCGCAGGCCGGATCGCTCACCTCGAACAGCAGAGAGGAGACCTGGCCGCGAGGCTGTGCGTGCGGAGCCGAGGTCGCGCCGCGCCGCGCCGCGCCGCGCGTCCGTCCGGCGTTACCAGCCGCGGGGGTATCGCGGAGTCAGCCGTCGGCACTTCCTGCCGCCCGCGGGGCGGGGCGCTGCCTCCCGAGGCCGGGAAGCGGCCGCGCTCCGAAGCCCGCTCGCCCCGCGTGGGGCAGGTCACGGAGCCGAGCCCAGCGTGCCCTCCCCCCATTTGAGAAGTGGGGACATTTCCTAGGGAACCGTGCCGCATTGGAGATGAAGGAGCCGCGCTGACTTCGTACTAATGTAGATTTTAATGGGAATAAAACGAAGATGCAGGACCGCGAGTTGCTCCCCAGTTGTTCTCTAAAAGGGGAGATACACACACACACACACACACACAACACACACACACAGCAATGTACCTAAAAAGAGCTGGCAAGGACACACAAGCAACTTGACAGTGGGTGCGTTGTAGAATAGTAAGAAGCTAGGAAAATTCCAGGACAGCCACCCAGTAAATCCTATCTTCCCTAAACCAAGGATACGTAAGAGCAAACAGTTTGCACTTCTCCCCAACCAGAGGGTAGTTTAAACCACCCTACTCCGGGAGACAGATAACAGAAATCCACTTAGTGCCATTTGCCAGCCACACCCAAGGACAAATCAAGAAAATAAATCTCGTTTTGGTACATCAGCAAAAAGTTGATGAATATTCTATTGATCCAGCTGTAAGACCTCCCCTAAATGCCCAAACTTTTAAACTGAAAATGAAGGTCCCCACCTGCTTTCCCTCCAGGGAGCACAGCTTCCGTCCTCTCCCCTCCCCACCACCACATGCCCCGCAGGGGCCCCTAAGGGCCCCCAGGAGACTCCAACCGGGGAGCCATGGGCAGCGGCGGCCCAGCCAGGGCCGAGCCTGTCTCCAAGGCCCCCTGTTCTCTGACTTCCCGGGGAGCTGGGGCAGCCCAGCCCGGCTCTCCTGTGGCTTCGTCTATGCCCTTCCTTGTTTCACTCCCTTAACTATATATTTGCTGCGGCCAATAAATTCTTGCTTTTCTACACTTTGTCTCTTGATTGAACTCTTTCTTTCCCTCAGCAAGACAAGAACCGAGGTCTCGCGGGTAACAGGGGAACTGTGGACAAGCAAGCAGGAAAGCTTATTTTTTGCTGTATACCTTTTGGTATAGTTCCGCATTTCAAACCTAATGAAACACGTCTTTTGTAGGGTTATTGCAGGCATTAAGTGGTTCAAGGGACTATAAACTGCCTGGTACCTGGAAGCCTCAATAAGGGGTGTTAACATGCTCCCAAAGAGTTAAACAGCATTTAAACGGGGTCTTATTTTTAAATTCATCCCCTGACCACAATCTCCTGCTTTGAGCAAGGGGACTGGAAGGAGCTCGGATACACGGGGGCGGGGAAGTTTACAGAACGACACGGGAAGGAAACAACTTCTCTGAGTGGGTGACGCTGCTGTTGGGTCGGCCCTGTCACACGCTGGGGTTTGTTTACCCTTCGAGGAGGGCCCTGGGTGGACCAGTCCGTCGAGGGCCGCCCAGCCAGAGCGGCAGCAGCAGCGCCTACCGGGGGCGGGGGCCCTGGGAGCCCCTTCCCTGCCCCTTCGGGCTGCATCACACCGGAGTCCCGGGCCACCCTGGGGGAAGGAACGGGGCTGGGGTGGGAAACACGGAGACACAGTCCTTCTGTCGGGAGGAGGCGGCCACCACCTGACGCCGGCCCGGAGTCCCGACTCCAGGAGAGAGCGCACACCTGCGTAGGAGCCGGTCACCGACAGCCCCTGCGCGCAGGCGCGGGCCGCCCCATCCGGGCGGTTCGGGCGCGTCACGTGACCGGCCCGCCGCTCCGCCATCACGTGCTGCCCGGCGGCTGCCTCCGCGGCGCTCTCCGCGGCGTGCGCCCCCTTCCGCCTGACGCGCCCCCGGCGGCGGCGGCGGCCGCGCAGCCCTGGCTCCTCGCGGGCTCGGGCGGCGGCTGCGGCGGGGCGATGGCGAGCGGCGGTGGCGGGGGTAACGCGGGCGGGGGCCTGGGCCTAGGCCCGGGCCCGGTTCTGAGCCTCGGCATGGGTGAGGCCACCAGCGAGGCGGACGAGGAGGCGGCCGCGGCCGAAGCGGTGGGACGCCTGGCCACGACGCTGTGGCTGCGGCTTCGCGGCTGGGAGCCGGTGCTGGCGGCGGCGCAGCGGCTGCTGGTCTGGGAGAAGCCGCTGCACAGCCTGGTCACGGCGGCCGCGCTCAACGGCCTCTTCTGGTAACGGCCGCGGAGGAAGGGGGCGGGGCCGGGCGCGCGGGGGCGGACACTGGCCCTGGGGCGCGACCCGTCCCGGGTTTGTGAGGACCGTCCCGGGTTTGTGAGGACCGTCCTGCGCCCGGTGGCCCGGTGGCCCGGTGACTCCGGCTTCGGGTCCCGAGTCAGGCCCGGAGGCTCCCGTGCCCGCCCTTGGCGATGGCTGCGGGGGCCGCGCTCGCCCCTCCACCAATGAGGCGCCTGTCTCTCCCGAAGGTTGCTGTCATCGTCGTCCCTCCGGCCCATCTTCCTCCTCAGCGTCTCGCTCTTGGCCTACTTTCTGCTGGATCTCTGGCAGCCTCGCTTCCTCCCTGACATGGCAGGTGAGTGTCACTTCCTGCAGTTAGCTTTGCGGGGTGGGGGCCGTGGGGAGGGGGGTGGGCAGCAGGCCCTCCCCGTTAGGAACGGCCCCTGTCTCGGAATGGGTGTTCCTGTGACTGTGGCCCCGATTGTGGTCTCTGCGGCCCGATTGCCTGGGTTCCATGGTCTGCGCAGCCCCTTAGCGCGTGTGCGGCCTCGTCAAAGCCACCCTGTCTCTGTTTGCCTCCGTTTCCTCATTTGCCAAGCAGGGGTGATCGAACTTACTTCATCTCATCGGGAGGTCTCCTGTGTGACGGGAGTTACATGCGTGCTGGCCCTCACCGTTCTGTGTGTGTGGTGCGTGCGTGTGTAACTCACGCGTTTACTTCATAGGCTTTTTGGAGTAACTAGGTGCCAGGCTGTGTGCCAGTTGCTCGGGATGTGGGCATGAATAAGATGTAGTTCCGTGTTCGAAAGGGGCCAGGTCTGAAACAGGAGACGCATACAAACGGTACCCCAACACGCTCCCTGCAGTTGGCATCTGGCCGCAGGTCTCTGGGACCCGCCGCCTGGGGGAGCGCCTCCCAGAGCCCCTTCCCCTCAGTAACTTGTCCCCTCCTCTCTCTATAGCATCATCCCCAGAGGAGCCACACTCTGACAGGTGAGTGCAGGCCGCCTCTTGAAGACAGATGCCCACATGTTGTCTTGCTTTGCAAAGTGCCAGTGTCACCGTGGTGCCGGGCAGCACTGCAGCTTCTGTAGGCACAGACCCCAGCATAGTGCGTAGCGAATGGACTGATAATTAGCTTGTTTCTAGGTTCCAGTGCAGGTGTCTGTGTGCCTTCTCCTTTGGGGGCACAGGGTTGGGAGCTCTGGGCTTTGCTTCCCTGGACCAGGACAGCCTCCCTTTGGGAGGTAGGGTCATCCATTTCCTTAGACTGACGATCTCGTTGACATTCTCAGAGGGATATAAGTGCTTAGGAAACTGGTGTCTGAGGCCTCCAGGGGTCATGTCATGTCTCCCCAGTGAGGGTGCGGGGTCAGGCGCCCGGCCGCACCTGCTGAGTGTGCCCGAGTTGTGCAGATACCTGGCTGAGAGCTGGCTCACCTTCCAGATTCACCTGCAGGAGCTGCTGCAGTACAAGAGGCAGAATCCAGCTCAGGTAACCTCCCCCATGTCACAGAACAGTTCCCTGCAGGTGGGGAAGAAGAGGTGGGGGTGGGGGTGGGGAGGAGTGCTTGGACACTTTAGGAAGAGACCTAGTGTCTACTTGAGGAACATTCACAGCTGGTAGCCTAGTACAGGAGGCAGTCTTGTCTCGAGGAATAAGCTGATGTTCTGACACTTTCCTGCAAGGCAGACCAGTTTGAATTACAGGTGTTTGGTGGCAACTAATGCAGACTTCCTGACCAGGTGGTGGTCTTGGGCATCCTCTTGACTAGACTGAATCACCATATTCCTAGAGGACATACCCCTCCTCTCACCAGCTGAGCAGTGATTTCTTGCCCAAATGAGTGGGGCACATACCTCAGCCCAAGTCCTTTGACCCTGTGCTCTTCTCCACAGTTCTGTGCTCGAGTCTGCTCTGGCTGTGCTGTGTTGGCTGTGCTGGGACACTATGTTCCAGGGATTATGATTTCCTACATTGTCTGTGAGTAGAGTCTAACCATGCCCTTCCCAAAGCCCTCTCATCATCTTTCCCTGGACCGACCTACAGGGAGGACTGTGCTCTCTCTCTGCTCAGTTGCCCATTTATAGAGATTCCCAAGGGCTGCTGTAGTATCAGTAACAGTGGAGGAGTCATCGGGGAGGAGGACAGGGGATACAGCCTCAGGAAAGGACCTTGTCTTCCTTCAGCCCTTTCTGTTCATGGACCAGTTGAATAAGGGCCCTTAGGATATAAGCATAGGGAGCTCTGAGTGGGTGCTCTATCCTCCAGTGCTGAGTATCCTGCTGTGGCCCCTGGTGGTTTATCATGAGCTGATCCAGAGGATGTACACTCGCCTCGAGCCCCTGCTCATGCAGCTGGACTATAGCATGAAGGCAGAAGCTGACACCCTGCATCACAAACACGACAAGAGGAGTAAGGGGCTCCTGTAACCCGGTGGGGGGCGGGGGGCACAGGGAGGGCCTTGACTCATGGCTCATAAAACACCGTAGAATTTAGATATTCTCCAGTCCCTTGGCCAGGTTTGCCCCCCACTACTGTCCCTGCTTGGTGAGTATCGTGGTGCTCTTGCTTCTCTAGAGCGGCAAGGGAAGAACACACTCCCCGGAAGTGATGAGCCACTGGCAGACACAGAGAGTGAAAGCGAGGCAGAACTGGCTGGCTTCTCCCCGGTGGTGAGATCCAAAGGAGATGGGTTATCAAGTAGAAGGTTGAGGGGAATCTCTGGTCTAGAGCAGATACCTCTCAAGGGGTGGGAGTTGGTGTGAGGGTGCTCCTAGAAAACTGGTTCTCTTATCCCCTTGTCTCTTGTGTTCATCCTGGTTCTCCTGCAGGTGGATGTGAAGAAAACAGCACTGGCTTTGGCCATTACAGACTCAGAGCTGTCAGATGAGGAGGCATCTATCTTGGAGAGTGGCGGCTTCTCAGTATCCCGGGCCACAACTCCACAACTAACTGATGTCTCTGAAGGTATGGGCAATCCTTTGCCCTTCCCGATCTTCCTGTTCCCTTTTGTGAGATACTGATCGTGCTCTCTAATTGTTGCCCCATAACTGTTTTCTTTGGAAATTTGACCCTCTAATTCTACCTCAAGATCCTGAAAGACCTTAACACCTTAGGCCTAGCCCAGCATTCCATGTCCCGAGCTCTCATTCTTTTTTTGTTTTGTTTTTAAATATTTTTAAAATTGATTTCAGAGAGGAAGGGAGAGGGAGAGAGAGGTAGAAACCTCAATGATGAGAGAATCATTGATCGGGTGCCTCCTGCACACCCCCTCCTGGGGATTGAGCCCGCAACTGGGCATATGCCCTTGGCTGGAATCAAACCCGGGACCCCTTTAGTCCGCAAGTTGACGCTCTATCCACTGAGCCAAACTGGCTGGGGCCCAAGTTCTCAGTCTTGAACATATTGGCCTATTATGGCCATTCAGAATAGCAGGCCCATTCCTAACCCTTTGTTTTCTGCACAGATTTGGACCAGCAGAGCCTGCCAAGTGAGCCAGAGGAAGCCCTGAGCCGGGAGCTGGGGGAGGGAGAGGAGGCAGAGATGGCCCCTCCCGAAAACCTGCTGGGCCCCCCTGAGGTCCTCTCAAGGCAAGACCTGGACTCGGAGGAGGAGGAGCAGGAGGAGGAAGAGGAGGAGGAGGAGGAAGTTGTGGCAGCCAAGGAAACCTTGCTTCGGCTCTCATCCCCCCTTCACTTTGTGAACACGCACTTCAATGGGGCAGGCTCTCCCACGGATGAAGTAAAGCTCTCCCCTGGAGGACCAGTAGAGACACTGAGCCCAGAGGCAGTGAGTGGTGACCCCGCCACGCCCTTGAGCACCCTGTCACCTCTACTTTGCCTTGCTGAAAGTGACCCAGTCCCTTCCCTCCCAGTGCTCCCACCTCTTCCCCAGGACTCTCCCCAGCCCCTGCCTGCCCCTGAGGAAGAAGAGGCACTTGCCTCTGAGGACTTCGAGTTGCTGGATCAGGGGGAGCTGGAGCAGCTGAATGCAGAGCTGGGGTTGGGGCCAGAGACATCCCCAGAGCCCCATGATGCTCCACCCCTAGGGCCCAACACCCTTTCTCTGCTACAGTCAGACCAAGAAGCTGAGACCATGGCAGAGCCATGAGCCATGGAAGAAATTGCAGGCACAGTAATAAGGCTTTCTGGCTGGGGCTGTCACTGTTTTCTCCTTTCTCTACTATTAGGAGTGACAGTACGTGGGGAAGCTGGCTGTCAGGTGATAGCTAGTTCACTTTCTGCCTACCTGCCTGCCTGTTGTCCCAGGCCTGCTTACAGTGCCTGGGACTGGTTTTTAGTTTGTAAATAATTTTACATTTGGGTTAGTGGATGTGAACAGGGCTAGGGAAGTTCTTCCCACAGCCTGCACTTGCCTCCCTGCCTCATCTCTATTCTCATTCCACTCTGCCCTAAACCCTAGTGGTCTCTCTCTTTATTTTTCCTCCTATCCTCAGGGACCTGTGCCGGTCTGTCCTCGTGTCCCGCTCGTTTAGACACTTTATCATTTTTCTTTCCTGTCCTGTGCTCTTCTCTGCTTTATTTCCCTGCTGTGTCTTGTCTTTAGCAGCTGAATCCCCACTCTGCCAGCTCCACCTCCCTGGCTAAACTTTAAGGAGGCTCCTGTTTGGGAGGTACAGACTAAACCTGGGGTGGTGGGTCAGGCCAGTAGTTGAGCACTTAGGTTACTGTAGCCTGTGGAACCTCCACTGCACCCTTGGCCTAGTTCGCCCCAGCCTTTTAAGATACAGGAGCAGAGCAGGGATCCCACAGCACGTGTACAGCACTGTGTTAGTGAGCAGGAGCTCTGTCTTGTTGCGAAGAGGGGCTTCTTACTGTCCCAGGAAGAAAAGGAGACCTGCTCCGCTGGGCCAAGAGTAGTTCAAGTGTGGTAGGACCCCCTACTAGAGTGAGGAAGTGGACAGTAACATCTGTGCAGGTGTTGATTGGAAAAATAAAATGTTGATTGGCTAGAAATGCTGTTGCCTACCTGCTTGCCTCACTGTGAACTGCTTGCTACACTCTGCTCTGTGCCATCCTCACCCCTTACCACCTTGTCCCCAATCTTATTCCTGGCTGTTTATTTACCTGGTGCAAAACAAGGCAAGAAACAGGGATTACCCTAACAGCCCTAGCTATTTTCCCTGATGGGGTTATGTGTTTAGAGAGATTTAGCATATATGAATAAAGTATGCAGGAAGAAGTTGCCTCGTCTTCCCAATCAGTACAAATTTGGTTCCATAACAGTAGTTTTCTACTATGTTTCCTACAACCTTAACACTCTTACCCATCTACATGCAATAACTCAGCTCTGGTTTATATATACAGGGGAGACCAAACAAGCAGGACCTATACCTGTATCAAAACTGATTTCAGACCAAGTAATACTAAAGAAATAGTATCTATTGCCTGGCTTGTGTGGCCCAGTTGGTTGAGTAGCGCATTATCCCACGCACTAGGAGGTTGCCAGTTCGATTCCAGGTCAGGATACATGCCCAGGTTGTGATCTCAATTCCCAGTAGGCAGCCAATTGATGTTTCTCTCCCTCTCTAAATTAATAAAAACATTTTTTAAAGACTAGTAACTACCACTAATTGAATACATAAAATATGCTTAGCACTTTTCTAAAACGAGTTGATACTTATTTTTTCCCCTCACAATCCTGAGATACACTGTTATTCACTGCATTTTATAGACAGTCTAACGTTCCAGGAGGCCACAGTCCTAGTAAAGGGTGGAGCCAGGATCCACATCCAAGCAGTGGCTCCAGCAATCACACTGGAACAGGAAGCCCCTGTCCATTAATAGTGCACAAGCGGAGAGACACTCAAGGACATGGACACTCGAGAACCAATCTAATATCTTGACTTCACAAAGAATGGACACGGAACCTTTGCTCTTTAGGGAAGAACAATGTTGGAGAAAGCCCAGAACTAAGCAGATGGCCTCTATGAGTTCACCTCCTCAGCCTCCAGCTGGAGGATCCATGTGGCAATGCTACCTGACTTTTTGAGGTTGGCTTCTATGCCACATCTCCCCTAAGCTTTGAGAAATTTTTTCTTTCCATTTGTTTCACATTTGCCTGAGAAAATCCTCAGGGATAACTGAGTCTCTGTCCACTTCCACTGAAGGAACAGAAACTTTTCATCATCTAGAGATCTCAGAAGAAAATGGAAAAACAGTTCTAATCATAAATAGGCAATTAAAAATGAGAATTAACCAATCAGAAAGACACCCACCTTTAATCAATTTTCTTGTTAAACTTGAAATTTGAAGACAGAAGCCTGTAGTTGGATCAAAACATTGACCATAGGTTTGGAATTCCATGAGGGTCCTTTTTTTTTTTTAAATCCTCACCTGAGAATATATTTCCAATGATCTTTAAGAGAGTGGAAGAGAGGGGGAGAGACAGAGAAACACATCCTTTGGTTGCCTCTCGCACACGCCCTGGCTGAGACCGAGGATCGAGCCTGCAACGGAGGAGCCAGGTACATGCCCTTGACCAGAATCGAACCTGAGGAAAGAAAAGGAAAATAAACAGAACCTGAGACCCGTCAGTCTGCAGGCCGATGCTTTATCCACTGAGCAAATCAGCCAGGGCATGAGGGATCATTCTTGACATTCACCCTCATCTGATGGTTGCTATGTGTTTGTCTACAATTTTGTATCAGGTGTCCAGGCCATTTCCTGCCCCAAGATGAAAGGAACAAGAAGAAAGTTTTCATATGAAAGAAAAATGAGCAAAAATGTGAAACCTACAATTAGGCTAAATAAAAACCAGTTGTAGAAGTACAGACTGGAGGAGGGAGAATTGGTTATATGTTTATATTGTGAGCAGGGCAGTGCACTTAACTATACATTCCAATAGCCAACAATGTAATATGGCTGCTCATAAACAATTTAATTTTAGGCTACGTTACTGGAAATAATAGTCTCCAAAGCGAGGAAGATACCTATGGTTTACTGTGCACAGGTTAGAATACTGCCAGAGGAGTCTTGCTACATTTGTGGACAAGTTGACAAATTGCAGTGTTCCCAAGAGAGGAGATTCCAGAGGTAAAGGCTGAAAATCGTCATATGGGAACTATGTTGAAGGAATTGAGAATGTTTAAGCCAGGAGAGAGACCTGAGTTGAGTCATATTAGCTGCCTTCAGACTTTGAAGGGTTATCTGTAGGACTTCAGAGGGCAGAAATTAAATCTTTCAGACGAGATTAATTAATAATAGTGCTAGGCAGAATTGTTTTTCTGGTCAAGAGATACTGCAAAACAGTAGATTTCAATGATCCTTAAAAGTACAAAAGATCAAGAACAGAGATTCTAAGAACTGTTCATCCCATTATGGAAGGACAATATATCACCATGTTTTGCTTTTAGTGTCCAACTAAAGCATCGGTTGCCACCCGGTGGTCTGCCAACCACTGGTGATCTGTGAGGTCAGAAAGGTTGGCGACCACTGAATTAAAGTCTCCTTGGACTTGCTCCACCTGCTCCCTTAAATGCTTTTTTTTTTAATTGGGTCTGTCACTGGCTCACTTTTCTTTGTATTATGCCTGGGCACTTTCAGTGTTCACCCACTTAGCTTCTACTCATATGTTAATGACTTGTAAATCTTAGCTCCTTTCCCAGAACTTCCAATGAGATATCTCCATTTGAATGTTCCATGGGTACCTTCTCCTCAACATTCCAAAAACGATACCTCCTTTTACCACTGTGCACTTCACCACCACCACCGCTGCGCCTAAACAGATAGGCTTTTTCTGTATTTGCCATCTTGCTTGCCGGCACCACCAACTATGAAGGCCAACTTCTTCCTCATCCCACACCCAGTTAATCACTAATTGCTGCTAATTTTTTTAAAAAATATATTTTATTGATTTTTTTTTTTTTTTTACAGAAAGGAGTGGAGAGGGATAGAGAGTTAGAAACATCGATGAGAGAGAAACATCGATCAGCTGCCTCCTGCACATTCCCTACTGGGGATGTGCCTGCAACCAAGGTACATGCCCTTGACCGGAATCAAACCTGGGATCCTTCAGTCCACAGGCTGATGCTCTACCCACTGAGCCAAACCGGTTAGGGCAGTTGCTGCTAATTTGATGTCCAAGTTATTTCTTGATTCTGTCACCTCCATGACAGCCCTAATTCACACTCTCTTCATCTCTCATCTGGCCCATTCAGACAGTTTTCCTACCCACACTCGTGTCCCCCACCAAAATTCATGCCTAGCAAATGGCTACATTATTTTTTTTTTAATATATTTTATTGATTTTTTACAGAGAGGAAGGGAGAGAGATAGAGAGTCAGAAACATCGATGAGAGAGAAACATCGATCAGCTGCCTCCTGCACATCTCCCACTGGGGATGTGCCCACAACCCAGGTACATGCCCTTGACCGGAATCGAACCTGGGACCCCTCAGTCCGCAGGCCGACGCTCTATCCACTGAGCCAAACCGGTTTCGGCTACATTATTTTAAAACACTAATGTGATGACCTTTCTGCTATTTCATTATTAATCAAAGGCTCTCCTGCTACAAGACATCATCCAAGCTCCCTGATATGGTTAAGAAGCCCGAGATCTGCCCTAAGATGTTTTGTCTTATTCTTTACCTTAACACATTCAATCCAAACAGCTTGTCCTCTCTGTTCAGCTATGCTGCCCTCCCCAACCTTGCTCTACACATACCCCTTAACCTCTGTTTGGAAAACACTTCACTTGTCTTTTAAAATGTATTTTATTTATTACAGAGAGGAAGAGAGAGGGAGAGAGAGATGGAAACTTCAGTGAGGAAAGAGAATCATTGATTGGCTGCCTCCTGCAACCCAGGCTTGTGCCCTTCAACAGAATTGAACCTGGGACCTTTTAGTCTGCAGACCAACGCTCTATCCACTGAGCCAGACTGGCTAGGGCTTCACTTGTCTTTTAAGGTGTACTTTGAGCCTTTCCTCATGTCCCATGTCACCTGCCCCATATCAGACCTGCTCTCCTTGTGCTCTCTCAGTATACTTGTATTTTTCCACATATCACATAGAAACTTCATTCTCTCTGTATAAAGTATGGTGTATGGGGTACATAGGTATATGTGTACATGTATAGCTTCCACTTTACTACTTACTCTTGAGGGCAGGGACTATGTCTTAATCATCTGAATATTCCAAGAACTTAGCACAGTGCCTGCACATAGTAGATGTTCAATAAATGTATGTTGGACTAAACTGAACTGGTGTACTGGAGTCCTAACTATTGAAGCAGCCAATATAAATAGATATGGGTGGTTGGTACATACCTGTTGACAATAAATATCTTGTCTCTGTTTGTTATTGTTCTAGAGTGAATGGTAGCTAAGTGAAAATAACCCACTGACAAACTTGTAGTTCTTTGTTCCTGGACTAGGTTAAAGGCAATGAAAATGATCTAGATTTGGAGGTTCATATTTGATGGTTTCAAAGCTAAAGGCCTTTCTGAGTTTAAGTTTGCACAATCAGCTTGATCTTGTGATTGCATTAAATTATTAAATTATTTCAAAATCAAATTTGACCAAACTATTTAAACTCAACTTAAATATTTTTAATATGTTTTTATTGATTTTTAGAGAGAGTGGAATGGAGAGGAATAGGTAAATAGAAACATCAATGAGAGAGAAAAACATCATCCATCAGCTGCCTCCTGCATGCCACCTACTGGGGATTGAGCCCACAACCCCAGCAAGTGCCCTGACTGGGAATCACCGTGACCCCTTGTGTTCGTGAGTCGATGCTCAGCCACTGAGCCATGTCAGCTGGGCGCAACTAAATATTTTGATCAAAAAATTCAATTATATGTATTAGTGTTCGCTTGAAAAAAATGTGACTGCAGAAATGGAATAAGTATAAAAACTGAGTCGACTCCAAAAATATCAATTTCACAAAAGATAATGCAAAACTGAAGGAGTATTCAAGATTTAAAAAGAGATCAAAGAGACATGACAAGAGTTGCAAGATGGGATCTTGTATTGGAACCTGGATGGGAGAAAAACTTACTATGAAGGGCACTATTAGGACAACTGGTAAAACTTGAATATCAATTGTATATTAGAAAAAAGATTGTCTCAAGATCAAATTTTGTGATTTTTATCATTTCACTTTGATTATATATGAGGATATCCTTATTTGTAGGATACACATTCTGAATATTTTAGAGGTAAAGGGCTTTGTTCTCTGTAAATTGTACCAAACGGTTTGGAAATAAAATAAACAAATAAGAATTAGTATATTAATATATGATATATGTGGAGAGAGAGAGAGAAAATAATATAGCAAATGTGGCAAAATGTTGGGGAGAAATACATATGGTAAATATAACAGAAGTTTTCTGTGCAATGGATAAATACATTGTAGTATATTCAGATAACTAAACAGAATGAATAAACTATAAGTACAAAAATATGGGTGAATCTCATACATAAAATGAGTAAAAGAAAATAGATACAAAAGAATATATATGATTACATTTATATAAAGTACATTAATATTGTTAGAAGTTAAGATAGTAGCTACTCTTGGGGGAAGGGAAGCAGTGACTGGAGGGGGTCTGCTGGGGATTGGTAATATTTTATTTCTTTTTAAAAATATTTTTATTGACTTTTTTAGAGAAGGAAGAAGGGAGAGGGAGAGAAAGAGAAAAGTATGAATGTGAGAGTGAAGCTGCCTCTTGTACACCCCCTATGGGGGATCAAGCCCACAACCTGAGCATGTGCCCTGAACAGAAATCAAACTGGCCTTTTGGTGCTTGGACGGTGCCCAACCAACTGAGCCACATCGGCCAGCGTAGTAATATTCTATTTCTTGATCTGAGTGCTGGTTATGTGGGAGTGTTCAATTCATGAAAATTCACTGACCTGTACACATTTCTGAATGTGTCATACAACTCGGAAAAAAGTGCAATACCAAAGTGTATTGATTACCTATTTCTGCATAACAAATTACTCCAAAACTTAGCATCCTAAAACAACAGACATGTTCTCACACTATTTCTAAGGCTCAGGAACCTGAGGGCAGCTTAGCTAGGTGGTTCTTGTTCAAGGTCTCCCACAAGGCTGCAATAAAGATGTTAGCCAGGGCTGGCTTCAGTCATCTGAAGGCTTGACTAGGACTGGAGGATCTGCTTCCAAAATGGCACACTCAGTTCCTCACCACACTAACTTTTATGGCTGCTTGACTAAAATCAGGACATGATAGCTACCCTAATATGTTCTTCACAGACATGATTAGCAGGAAATGGTGGAAGTTTGAAGGACTAAGGTTCATAGAAATTTGGCACACCTGATTTTAAGGTGTATGGACTTTAAACCACACTCTCAGACAGTGACTGTTTGCTGACATGTCTGGGTTCCAAAACCCAGCAGACTGAGGATTAGACAGATGGCCAGAAAAATAATTCTTGGCTGTGACATGTGCTGCTTAGGTTAGATTAAACCATACAAAATTATTGTGTGTGTTTTTTAGTTAAAAAAAGGCACACATTAGCAATTTCATAATTTTATTTTTATTTTTATTTTTTTTAAATATATTCCATTGACCCCTTTACAGAGAGGAAGGGAGAGAGAGAGAGAGCCAGAAACATCGATGAGAGAGAAACATCAATCAGCTGCCTCCTGCACATCTCCCACTGGTGATGTGCCCGCAACCCAGGCACATGCCCTCGACCGGAATCGAACCCGGGACCCCTCGGTCCGCAAGCCGACGCTCCATCCACTGAGCCAAACCGGCCTCGGCAATTTCATAATTTTAAATCTAACAGGATTAATGCTGGATCTAACAGATACGGAGTCTTGGAATTCACAAATGACTAGATCTTTGACAATTGTCTTTCTTTCTTTCTTTCTTTTTTTAAATATATTTTATTGATTTTTTTCTTTTCTTTTTTTTTTTTAATATATTTTATTGATTTTTTACAGAGAGGAAGGGAGAAGGACAGAGAGCCAGAAACATCGATGGGAGAGAAACATAGATCAGCTGCCTTCCGCACACTCCCCACTGGGGATGTGCCCGCAACCGAGGCACATGCACCTGGCCAGAACCGAACCCAGGACCCTTCAGTCCGCAGGCCGACGCTCTATCCACTGAGCCAAACCAGTTAGGGCTATTTTATTGATTTTTTACAGAGAGAAAGAGAGAGGGATAGAGAGTTAGAAACATCAATGAGAGAGAAACATTGATTAGCTGCCTCCTGCACATCTCCCACTGGGGATGTGCCTGCAACCAAGGTACATGCCCTTGACCGGAATTGAACCTGGGACCTTTCAGTCCGCAGGCTGATGCTCTATCCACTGAGCCAAAACGGTCAGGGCGACAATTGTCTTTCTAAAGGGCCTAGGCCAAAAGCTGAATCCTCACAGCAGATGGCCTTTAGGTGCACACCTGGATCAAGAATTTCCTACATGTCATAAGCCTGACTTCAGGTTGTGACCAGAGATTCTGACAAAGTTTTGAGAAATACAGTGTCCTGAATCTAATGGTATAACTTATAACTATCTTAAGAGACAAAGTGAAACCAATGAAGTAATGGCAGTTGTTGGGGATTGCGGACTTTGGGAGGATGCAAAAGAGTCAGGTAATGATGTAACTTAAATCCATGTGTATGAACTACAAGATCAATCTATTTTTATGGAGCTCACTGTGACCCATCAGTCAAAGTATTGCAGATAATAATCTCTTCCTGTCCCTCTGTCAGTGTGACAGTATGGCAGATGGACATCCCATCACTTATATGTTACAGGCCCAATGGTATTATGAACATTGATCTCTTGGCCTTGATTTCAAACTGAATCTGATTGGCTAAATATAACAGGTGTTCTTGGTGCTCTGTTCTACCTCTACTTGGCCTATTTCTGACTTCAGCTGCTGCTGTGGACAGTTCCTTTGAGCTCTGATGGCTTCCCACCTCAAAGCACAGCCTCAGCACTTCTGTCCTGGGCTTTCCTCAAAGTCTCTGCAGCTTAGTCAGGTGTAGAATGGTTGAGCGAGGTGGGCCTGGGGGAGTTATCACCCCCAGCAGGAACTCCCAATTTTTATAGAAGACAGAAGTCAGCCCAGCCCCCTGACCTTTAGAGGGACAATTTTGAGGTACATCATTCCATATGTAGACACATGGCCACTCACAGCCTACCTCGGGGCATAAGGACAGATTAAGGGAAGCAGCTGCCAGAATTTCCCTGAAGGACTGGTCAAAGATTTCAACCAATACTAATTGGTTGAAATTTTTGCATAGAAGTAGGTCAAAGTATTTCTTGCAGATAAAGTTGGAATTTTTCTTTTAAAAATATTGTTCTGAATATAGACGTTCCTTCATTCATGATGGGGATATAAAGCCACCGTAAATTGAAAATACCATTAAGTCAAAAATGCCTTTTAAGCCCGGCTGGTGTGGCTCAGTGGTTGAGTATCGATCCATGAACCCGGAGGTCACAGTTTGATTCCTGGTTGGGACACATGGCCAGGTTGCAGACTTGATCCCCAGTGGAGGGGCATGTAGGAGGTAGCCAATTGATGATTCTCTCATCATTGATGCTTCTTTCTCTCTCTCTCCCTGAAATCAATAAAGACATACAAAAAATGCCTTTAACCTACCGATCATCATAGCTTAGTCTAACCAGTTTTTGTTGATCATCTATGGCTTTTGTATTACTGTAAAATTGAAAAATCATAAATTCATCATAAATCAGGGACTATGTGTACTTTGTGATTACTGTGGAAATAGAATTTATTTTTTTCCATTTATTCTTACAGTGACACACTTGAAAGCTACTTATTTTTAAAAATCTATCTTATATCTAACCTCTCTACTGAGTTTTCGTTATACCTAAGTATTGTCCCCATTCTGGTCCAGACCATCATAATGTCTTGCCTGGGTTACAGCAACAGCTTCCTACCTGGTCTCCTTTCTTCAAATCTCATATTTCCTCCAATCTCTTCTCTACTCTGAAGCCAAAGTGACTTTTCCAAAATACAAGTCTGATCATGTCGCTCCCTGCTTAAAACTATTTATAGTTTTTCACTGTATTTTTGTTAAAATTCTCAATACTAACTGGCCTCCAATACCTGAGGTGATTTGGCCTCTGCTAGCTCTCCAGTTTCATTTCCCTTCTAGCCTGCCTCATATACCATAAGATTCAGATACCCCAAGCTTTTTTTAAAGCTCATTTAAAGGACCTGGTTCTCTCTTATCTTCATTTGTCCCTGCTGTTGCCTCTGCCTGGAATGCCATCTCCTTCCACCACATTCCTTTCGCTCTTGGATTCACCTAGCCAAAATCTACTCACCCCTTAGGTTTTGGCTTGAATAACACTTGTCAGACCCTGGAAAGTACTGCCATATTACCCTGTATGTCTTTTTCTTTGAATGTATCATCCAGTGACAGGCACGTGGAAGGATTGGGAAGAAGCAAACACATCGTGAAATAGAGCCAAAAGTTAGAGGGGGGAGAGAGGGGAAGAATAAGAAGGGAGTGTCTTCTCATTTCCAGTTGTGGCCTGGGTTAACCCTCCATTTTGGAGGACATTGCTCAACTCTAAGCTTATGTGCTCTCATGGTCAAATTTATGGGAAGATAAATTGAAGGGTGCGACCATTCCCAGTCATGAGGGGCCAGAGAGGCACGTGAGAAGCAAAATGTGCTGAAGCTGGAAGCTGCCGGAGGAAAAGCAGAACACCAGTCCGGTGACTCCCATGCCTCATTCCAGAAATATTTAATATGCACTCGGAATATTCAAGTCTCACGTTTTTCAAAGTGTGTTGTACATGGATCATCTGTGTGCTTGGGTGCTTCCTCCAGAATCAGAAGATCCGGGACCCAGGAATCTACATTTAAAACCAGCTCTGTGAGTAATTCGCATTCACACAGAAGTCACACAGCTCAAGGCACCGCGCTGGGTGCCAGGAACCTAACAGAACCAGGGAAGCGTGTTTCCTGACTTCCCGGTATATTTGTGTGTGTAAACAGCCGATTACAATAAGATGACACGGATGCTGGAACAGACCCGGGGAGGCCACATAGCCGGTGTGCTTAGCTCAGACTGGGGATGGTTCGGGGAGCCTTACAGAAAGGGCGTCAGAGAGAAGCCTGGAGGAGGGATCTGCAGCTCTGGGGAGAAATCCGTACTTTACGGAAATATGGGAGTCAGCTGGTGGAGAGTAAGTGCAGCCGTGGCCGTGAATGAAATGGCCAGGTGTAGAGTGAGAAGTGGGCGAAGGACCGTCTTGTGAAAGATCCCAATCCACCCCAATCCTCCTTCCCCAACAAATCACCTGTGCTCGGCTTCGCGGGTCCTTTCGCCCTACGCGGAGCTAAGTCCCGGCGCAGGACCAACCCAGTCCCTAGCCCGGCACCGGCACATTACAGGGTGGGCGACAGGTGCTTGGATATCCTACAGCCGAGGAACAGAGCTCAGTCTGCGACCCCCTCCCACTCACGGGCGGGGCTCGGCCCGCTCGACCGCCCTGCGACTGCGCGAGATGTGCCGCCCTGCGCGATGACGTCAGTGCGCCCGTGCGCGCTGGGGGAGGAGTGGGACCTTTGGACCGGGAGGCGCAGAGGCTCCGGTAACACGGCTGGGCGGGGGAGAGGATGGGGAGGGGCAGGGAGCCCCCCCAGAGTCCGGACCCGGAGCGGGAGCCCTAGAGATGCTCAGCATCGCTTCTTCTTCTCCCAGCAGGCCTCGCCCGGCCCAGCGATGGAGTTTCCGGATCTCGGGGCGCACTGTTCCGAGCCGAGCTGTCAGCGCTTGGGTGAGGGCGGAGCGCGAGGGGGTGGGACCGGGTGGAGAGGGGCTTGGAGCTGCAGACGAGACGAAGGGTGGGCTCCCGGGGCTGGGAATGCCGGGAGGGGCGAGCTCGAAGTGGGGACGGTGTCAAAGGGGGCGTGGCTAAGGAGAGTGGACTAGAGCCGGGTGGTTTGTTGCAAACAAGGTGGTGTTTTCCTTCCTCGGAGTGGAAGGCTTGAGCGACCCGGAACGATGTCAGGGTCCCGCTGGACCTGCAGTCTGACATATTCCCTGCAGATTTTCTGCCGCTCAAGTGCGACGCCTGCTCGGGCATCTTCTGTGCAGACCATGTGGCCTATGCTCAGCATCACTGTGGATCTGCTTACCAAAAGGTGAGGGTGATGGAGGATGCATGCAGTCTGAGGGTGATAGAGGATGCATGCGGAATCCCTCCAATTCTTCTGCCTCCTGCTTCCTCTCCTTTATTGTCTGAGTTTCTTTCAGGACCAGAGATTTGGTTGAAGCGGGAGTGGGTCACAGACTGAGCTCTGTTCCTTAACTATAGGATATCCAAGTACCTGTCTGCCCACTCTGTAATGTGCCTGTGCCTGTGGCCAGAGGGGAGCCCCCTGACCGCGCTGTCGGGGAGCACATTGACCGAGACTGTCGCTCGGATCCAGCACAGCAAAAACGTAAGGTAAGCATTGGAGGGGTTGGCCATGACCCAGCTGGGCTTATGGATGCCTGGACACCTGAACAACTATTCTTACTGGGTTGGAAAAGGGGGTCAGTTTCAGCAGAGACAAACCTTCCCAACTCCACCTCAGATCTTCACCAATAAGTGTGAACGCTCTGGCTGCCGGCAGCGGGAAATGATGAAACTGACCTGTGAACGCTGTGGCCGAAACTTCTGCATCAAGCATCGTCACCCACTGGACCATGATTGCTCTGGGAAGGGGCACCCAACCAGCCTGGCAGGGTAATTGCAGCCAAGTCTTCTACTTAACCTATGGGACCGTTCCATCCTTCTGAACTGACTCAGTCTTTATAACTACAAGCTGGGAAGTTTGAACCCTGTCCTCTTTGACTAGGGAGTCTTAACTTTCTTTTCAAGTGCATATTTTTCCAGACTGTTTGGAGGAACTCCCTCCTGAGTTCCCTGGTAAGGCCTGGGAGGAGCTGACTACTCTAGGACACATGCCAAGAATGTCTCTTCCCTACAGACTTGCTGCCATCTCCAGAACACAAGGTCTAGCTTCTTCTACAAGCACCGTCCCCAGCCCAAGTCAGACCTTGCCTTCATCTACCTCTCCCAGCAGGTAGGCCTCCCCATTTCTTCTCTCCCTTTTCCTCCTTTGTCTCTGACCTCTACCTCTTTTATTTTTCTTTCTTTCTTTCTTTCTTTTTTTGACCTCTGCCTCCTGAATGTCTGCCTTAGAGCCACAGCCCAGTCTCCATCATGGACTGCCCCTCCAGTGATTGCTTTGCAGAATGGCTTGGTGAGTTGAGCAGAGGTTGAACGGACAGAAGCAAACCCACACAGAGTAAAGTCCAAGGCAACTGGTCTTGTTTCTCTTTTTTTGCAGAGTGAGGATGAGGCTCTGCAGCGAGCCCTGGAATTGTCCCTGGCAGAGACGAAACCCCAGGTCCCAAGGTACCTACTCTCTGGTGAAAGAGGATGGGATGTGGGAAAGAGATAGGTGGGAACACTCTGGTCTGTTGCAAGATAATAGTTAGGCCTGGCCAGCATGGCTCAGTGGTTGAGCATTGACCTATGAACCAGGAGGTCACTGTTTGATTCCCAGTCAGGGAACATGTCCAGGTTCTGGGCTTGATCCCCAGTTGGGGAGTGTGCAGGAGGCAACTAATCAATGATTCTCTCATAATTGATTTTTCTATCTCTTTCTCCCTCTCCCTTCCTCTCTGAAAGCAATAAAAATATATTAAAAGAATAAAAAGGTAATAGTTAGGTACTTGAGCCCAAAATTAAGCTTACTAACTATATTACGTTTGACAAGTTTTTTTTTTTTAACACATTAGGGTCTTAATTTCCTCTATAAAATGGGATCATACTAATACCTACATTGTAGGGTTGTATAGAAATTGAGATAATACTCAAAAGTGTTCAACACAATGGTGCCTAACAGATCAGATGCTTATATTTTAGATATTATTGTCATCCAACTTAAGCTGCTCCTCTCTCCCAGTTCTCAGGAGGAAGAAGACTTAGCTTTAGCACAAGCATTGTCAGCCAGTGAGGCAGAGTACCAGCGGCAGCAGGTATGAGGATGGGGTAGAGATGGGTCCTGCACTGGGAGTAAGGAGTTTTGGGGGTTCTTCCAAGTGGTTGAAAGTTTTGGAATGGTAGTTATCTTTTTGTTTTCAGTATGACTCCGGCCCATGCTGAGCTTGGAAGTGAGGACTGCCCCCTCATTTCCATGACATCACACCCTGTCTTCCCCTCCCCCTCTCCTTGCTCCAGGCCCAAAGCCGCAGCCTGAAGCCGTCCAACTGCAGCCTGTGCTAGGGCCTTGGGCTTGGGGAGGGAGGCTTAGCTGAGGAGGACTGTGGCCCTCACATCTCTAAGGTCCACAGGGAGAGGAGGCCAAGAGCAGCCTGGAGTGAAGACGAGGAATGACGCAAAGGCTGTTTCCAGGGAGTATCAAGAGAAACAACTGTGGAACTCAGTCTATAGAAGGCCCTGCTGGCCCTCCAGCTACGTGGGAGATAGCAGCTGTGAACTGTTCCCTGGTTGGGCCCTCGGGGATGCTGGCCAGGCCCCACTCAACTCCCTGCATCATGTCATCCCCCTGACACTGGGGCTGCCTGCACGCGTGGGGACAGGGAGGGTCCTGGGAGGAATAAAGGATATTGGTAGTTAATAGCACATCCAAGTGGTGTGTTTCTTTTTCTTTTCCAACCAAAACCAGTGGAGTCCTGTCAAGAATGCTCACCGAATCTAAGAGTAGAGGCCTACTGCAGTGTGCCACATCATGAAGTCACAGTGGTCCTAGCACAGTCCACACTTTTATTTCCCCAAAAATTGCTTTACTGAAAGGTCCCTTTCCCACTTTGGCTAGCACAGCACCCCAAGACCAGGGTAAAATATGCCATGGAAGAAGGGTACATCTTATTCCCTTTCAGTGACCCTTTGGGAAGGAAGTAGCCACAACTTTGGTCACCATGCCTTAGACTGGGGTTTGGTATCTTCAGGGATTTCATCCTGTCCCTGCTGCTGTAACCGCCACATGTCCGCATACATCCCGCCTCGGGACAACAGAGCCTCGTGCCTGGAGCAAGAAGGAGAGTGTAAGTCCCAGCTATCAGTTTCACCACAAGAGTCCTCGCCACCAGCCCACAGAGATAACGGATTTGGAGAGCAAGAGCTCCTCTCTGAGGCCCAGCCTGTTCATCCTGCTGTGCCCCTTACCGTCCTCTCTCCACAATGCAGCCATCCTTGATGACGAGGATCTGGTCAGCATTGGCCACAGTTGAGAGCCTGAGAAGTCAAGAGACCAGTTACCCACCGCACCCCCAAAAGTGGCCCCGCTGCCTGCTGCCCCGGTCCTGTACCTGTGTGCCACTACAATGGTGGTGCGGTTGGCGCAGACTTTGGCCAGAGAAGACTGGATGGCCCTCTCATTAGATGTATCCAAAGCTGATGTTGCCTACAGAGAGGGTCTGGGTAAAACTGCCCTTGCCACCCAAATTCCCAGCAAGCTGCTGGCCAAGGTCTCAGGTATCAAAAAGAACCTTGTTTGCACTTGAGAACTGTAAGGTGTTTTGTGAACACGGATTCCTGGAAAACAGTGCCCCGCAGGAATGGCATGGGCACAGGCAGGGCGGGGGGGGGGGGGTGAAGGCTGCCCAGGACCCTCACCTCATCCAGCAGAATGATGTTGGGGGCCTTGAGAATGGTGCGGGCAATGGCCACACGCTGCTTCTCCCCACCGCTGAGCTTCAGTCCCCGCTCGCCCACCTGCGTCTCGTACCCTGTGGATATTGCCCACCTCTCTCAGGTCACACATGATAAACTTGGTTTCTGTGTTCAGATGAGGCAAGGAAGGGATGGAACAGAGGACACAGGGAGTAACAGCCCAGGGCAAAACAGGGCCAGGGAAGCTCACCCTCGGGGAAAGTCACAATGGCATCATGGATGCCTGCAGCCTTGGCAGCAGCCTGCACCTCATCATTCCCAGCTGTGATGCGGCCATAGCGAATATTGTTGGCAATGGTGTCATTGAAGAGGACGGTGTCCTGGGGCACAACTCCAATGTGAGACCGGAGGGAGATCTGGGTCACCTGGGGCCAAGAGACCATATTCCTGGCCTGTGAGATCCCCCCCAGGCCTAGGAGGAAGGATGGGCTGGCGGAAAGTACATGGGATGAGAGGCCCTGGGTAAAATTCCTGCTACCACCACCCCAAGCCCTAGCTGTGTGGACAAGTCACTCAATCTCTCTGAGTCTGTTTCCCCATCGCTAAAGAGAAAAGTCCCATTCTCTCCCTGCTTCCCTAGACTGCTGCTGATCTTTGTACCGTGTACAGCACCATACATGACTCTTTCTAGTGTAGGTAAGATGGTGCTAGAAAGGCTAAGGTCTCCTGCCCCAGCTTTTTGAAGAGGTGAGGTCTCCTCCTCTCCCTGGATGCTCAGCAGTTACCATTCTTTTACACACAATGACAGCTTCCTCCCAAACAACCTCACCTGTGAAATGTCCTGACCATCTATTCGGATGCAGCCAGAGCTGATGTCATAGAAGCGAAAGAGCAGACGCAAAATTGTGCTCTTCCCTGCTCCAGATGGGCCCACCTGTTGTAAGGGAAACACATTCTTAGGCCTGTTGGCTTTTAAGGCTTTTTCTCCAAGAGGGCACCGATGTCCATGGAGGCTGCCACATTCACATGTGACCACACATGACAGGGCTCTCTAACTCCCAGCCTGGGTGACAAGCTACCATGGGCACTGGAATAAGGGAAGATGGAGAAGGCTGGGCCAAGTGGCTGGGTTTCCTCTTACCAGGGCCAGGGTCTGCCCAGGCATCACAGTGAAGGACACATCCTGCAGGGTCTCCCGCCTGCAAGAAGAGCGGGTATGGTCAGCAGGCCTGCTGCACTCCCCGTGCCCCCTTCCATCACCAGAGCTACTACTCGGCCCTGACCCTCCCCTGTGTGGGCTCTCTTCCCAAGAAGCAGGGATGAGGGACAGGAAGGCAGTAAGTAGACAGTGGGAAAGGGTCCAGGGACGGCAAAAGGGGAGGGGCTCACCCATCAGCGTAGCTGAAGTGCACATTCTCAAACTCAATCTGGCCCCTCTGGAAGCAAAGGGGCCCTGCTCCAGCAAGGTCCTTCACCTGGGAGTGTCACCAAGGCGTGGCGCTGTTACAGGTCTGGTATTCTCCAGACACCAGAAATACCACGCGGCTCTCACTCCCCCAAGCCCCACTCCTCTCTCTTCACTCACTTCTGTCTCCTCCTTCAGCAGGTCAAACATGTTCTCCATGTCAATAAAGTTGGTCTGGATCATCCTGCAAGCAGGTAATGGTTGGAGCTCCTCTGGGGAGCTGGGGAAATAATGCACTGCCCAGGTGAGGGCCAGGGATCAGGTTACCTGTAGTAGGTGCCAAACCAGTTGAGGGGCATGTACAGCTGGATGATGTAGGTGCCAAAAAGCACAAAGTCCCCGACCTGCGGAGATCCAGGGAAGAGGATCATCCACCAGAGGCCTTCAGGTCATCACCCTGCCCACGTCCTGTCATCTCTCTGCTTCCCACCCAGGAGCCTGGTGCCCAGACACAGACCCCAGGCCCCCTCTTCCCTGTCCCCAGCACAGTTCCCTCACCTGTAGCTTCTGCTCACTGACAAAGTATGCGCAAAGCAGCGAGCCAGCAAGCAGCCCAAGTCCAATCACCAGGTTCTGAGTCTGATTTAGTAAAACCAGTGACGCGCTTGACTTCCACTCCAAACCCTGTGGAAATAACATGGGAGAGAGGAGTGTCACATATGTGCTGACCCTCACCAAATCCAAACCTGGGCCCAGGCACCTTCAACCTCACAGCCCAAATTTTATTCGTTTTGGCTCTGGTAATGCCACAAGGCCAGGCCATTGCTGTCAGTAGGCCTCAAACTAGCGTGCTCACCTGATATTTAATGATGGCTTCTCGATAACGTTCCACTTCATAACCTTCTGCATTGTAATACTTCACCTGATGAATTCAAAGCACCATTAGACATGGCTGCAGCATTCAGCACCTGGATCACTGCTTCCAGATCCCCAATCCCTCATTCCTAATTTTAAATAGCACATCTTGCACCCCCCAGCTCCTCAGCAGCCTCGGTGGTCCCAGGCACAAACCTCCATATTTCCATGCTTCACACCACTGCCACTAAGGCCTCTGTTACCGTTTCAAAGTTTAGCAAAGAGTCCACGGCTCGTGCCCGGGTAGCATTTTCCTGTGTGTTCATATCACGTCGAAACTTTGTCCTCCACTCAGTGACCACAATGGTTAGGGCTACAGCATGAAAGGAGGAGGGAAAAGGAGAAGAGATCAAGACAACATTTTCAACAGCAGAAACCACATGTGTATGTCTGATGCCTACTACACACTAACCCTACGTCACAGCCCAGGGACCCAGGTTCTGAAGAGAGAACATCCTAAGCTCCCCGAGGGAAGAGGCTGTGTCCAAGATATCTTTGCAGCCTGTACAAAGCCTCATCTGTGAAGATGCTTTTGATGAGCAAATCAAGGCAAGCTGCATCTGTGACATAGGGAGCTTTCTCCTTGACTCGTATCCACACGGGACCTAATGTGACCACGATGCCCTGGCCCTCCACACAGGTTAAGCTAACGTTTCCATGGCAGAGGAGTATGCCCATCCACCATTATTGGGGAGCTGAGGAGACTATTCAAGTCCACTAATCTATAGTCTTCCAAACTGGGTCACCCAAGTGGGATCAGAGCTCATGCTCAAGGGAGTCCTTGGAGAGTTCAGGGAGCTGGTTTCACCAAGCAGCACGCACTGAGGTAAAGACTCATGCACAGGAACACGATGAGGCCAAACCAGGCGTTGAAGAACATGCTGAAGTAGATGATGCCAATGATGATGTCAGCCAGTGTGGGGAGAACGTTGAATATCAGGTAGCTGGGAGGGGAAGTCAAGTGACAAAGAAAAGTATATGGGCTCAGAGCCAGCAACTCTACCTCTAGCAGTTTCAGTGTGGTTTTTTGTTTTCAACAGCAACAGACTGCAATCAAGCTAAATGCCCCTCAGGAGGTGGATGGCTAAAGTAAACACAGCATGCCCAAACTACAGAATGCTCTGGGTCTATCATAATGAAAGAGGGAGATCTTCATGCTCCAATGAGAATACATCTCTGTAACATTTTGTTAATCAACTGTGAGGCCCTAGTGGTCTGGCTCAGTGGACAGAGTGTCACCTGAGGACTGAAGGGTCCTGGGTTCGATTCCAGTCAAGGACACATGCCCAAGTTGTGGGCTTAATCCCAAGTAGGGGGCGTGCAGGAGGAAGCCAATCAATGATTCTCTCTCATTGATGTTTCCATCTCTCTCTCCCTCTCCCTTCCTCTCTGAAGTCAATAAAAAATACATTTAAAAAGTAAAAAAAAAAAAAAAAAAAAAAAAAGCAACTCTGAGGATGACCCCTATATTGTGCCTGTTTTAGGAAAAACCTTCACAATACCACTTTAGTTCTGGGAGTCTGCACATATACATGTAAAAATGCCAAGAAGCAGAACTCAGCATACTAAATGCAGTGGAAACCTCTGAAGAAGTGAGAATTCAAAAGAGATATGCTCGCAATCTACTTTAAGTTATTACAGAGCATATGTACATTAACCTTATTAGAAAAAGAAAGAGGGAGAAGGGGCAGCTCCCCAAGCTGGGTCAGTTCTCAGGCCCCCCTGCTTTTCCTGTCCCACCCCCTCACACTCCTTTCCATGGGCTTGGTACCTGAGCAGCCCAGTGACACTGGCTGTGCCCCGGTCAACGACTCGCAGCACCTCCCCTGTTCTGCGCCCCAGGTGCCAGCGCAATGAGAGCTCATGCAGGTGGGAGAAGAGGCGCAGCTCCATCCCCCGAGATGTGAACTGCTGCACCCTGATCCACAGGAATGTGCGAAGGTTGCTCACAAAGCCTGAGGAGGATTCAGTAGGGCTAAGGGGACAATTGACATCAGCCCAGCACCCAGATGTGAAAGGTCAGAAAGCACCAAAGAGTCCAGGGGAGGAATGCCTGTGGGAGGGAACTATGGGGAGGAGAGGGAGAGGCCAGTACCAACCAGGGTGAGAGTCCCCCATACCTGTACTGCCAGTGCCACCGCCCTGGAGGAACTTGAGGAAGACATAGGTGGTAACAGTCCAGGCCAGGGAGTGCCAAGGTGCCTTCTCAGTCAGCAAGTTTACTATGGAGAAAATGAGTCTAAGCCCACTTATGGCCCCCTAGTCCCCTCTTCAGAAGAGACTGCTCCAGGCACCAGCCATAGCTTTTTTCTGACCACCCAGCTCTCAACTCTGTCGCAGTGCCTTGGGTTGACCGCCCCCCACCCCTAACCAGTCCAATGAAGGACCAGAGTGCTAAGCTGGCACCCCTCTCCCTCACCTATATCCCTATAGAAGATGGGCACCAACACATTCAGTCCCCGGTCCAACCCCATGAGCCCCAGGCAGATGACCACAACAAGTTGCAGAGCTGGATTTCCCCGAGGCCACAGGTAGCCACTCAGTAGCCGGAGCTTCCTGCCAAAGTCTCGCCAGGTAGATGCTGGTGGCCCCTCTGTTGACTGAACCTAGGATGGTGAAACACATAGAGGGAAGCTTAGAAATCATAAAGAAGTGCACTAGCCAGAAACCTTCTGGGAAAAATGTAAGGGAGTGCAGACCCCAGGCATTTTAGACCACAAGTAAGCCCTGATGGGATCAGAAAGGCTAACAGGGCACAATGTGAGGTTTGGGTAAGAAACAGTTTATTATGGTAGGAAAAAATGATGCCAGGAAATGAAGTTAAGACAGACCCTAAGGTTCAGAAGTTGAGGTGTACCTGGCTCCTTTCTACATCCTGATCGTCTTCATTGACCCGAAATGTGTAGGACTGGGGACGAAGTCCGGGAGCCCAGAGCCCCAGGACAAAAAGCCCTCCAGAGACCACATAGCGCAGCACCCACAGGCTAAACTGTACCTAGAATGAAACATGTGAGGAGTATCAAACAGGGCCAAATCCCATTGTTACTACTAATAACAGGGTTGGGGATTGGACCATGGGCGCGCACCCTGGTTCCTCCTCGGGGCCCAGCATCTAATGGGCTGGGAAGAAAATTCCACAATGACTCAGCACGGACACGCCCTACCAGCTGGCTATCAGCTTCCAGCCAGCGTCAGCCCCTCCCTCTTCCCTTAAGAGTCACCCCAAAGCGTGGAGCCAGTATGACATTCTTCTTCCCAAGCCCTGCCACCCATGCTTCCACTCTCCCATGAGCCCCCTCACCTGCTGGCCCAAGTCCGCCCTTGCCCACCACCACTGTGGGCTGTTCCAAGACACCAGGGCCAAGTTCTCGGCTGCAAAAGCCACAGTCCAGAGGAGCAGGAGACCGGGGCTGTGACTGAATTTGATCCAGGCGCCCATTGCTAGCTTCTGCCGCGCCTGGCTCCGTTCCACAACGAGCAGTGCCAAGCCACAGGCGCCGGCCAGGGTGCCCAGTATGGAAGCCAGCAGCAGGTAACCTGGCAGCGGGGCCCCCCGCGCAGTGCCCACTCGACCAACCAGGCTGGCCAGGGGCAAGGCCACCTGAAGTGTGGCCAGAAGCAGTTGCAGCACGTAGGGAGCGACACGAGGACCGGCCCCCCAAGACAGCGCATCGGCGACTGCTGGCCGCTCCCGCCGCTTGCAGGGAAGGGCCAGCACCAAGGCCAGAGTCCCCAGGGCCGTCAGCACCGAGGGCGTGAGGGTGAAGAAGAAGCAGGGGCTCAGGCCACCCTGCGCCCAGGCCGGACCCGCGGGCCCTTCGGCCTCACAGTAGTTGCCCACAGTCACCATGGCAATGCGGGGCCGCAGGCCGAGGCTGCGGGGGCTCCGGGACAGGCGAACGGGGCCAGCCGCTTGGGGAGGGGCACGGATGCCGGGCGACCTCGGGTCATGGAGCCGCGGGGGTCGCTGTCAGGGATGCACGTGGACCCAGTCCCAGCCACACCGCCCACTCGCTCCGCGCTTGCGCCGCCGCCACGCACTCGGCGCACTCACGCAGGGCACGTCCGCCGCCTCTGCCGGCCGCCCCTCGCTCGCTGGGACCCGGGCTGAGTCCGCTCCACGCGGATGTGGTGCGGGACTCGAGTCGCATTCCTCTGCAGCAGCTCCGCCCACCGTAACCGCCCAGTCCCTTCCCAGCCATTGGCGATGTGTCACCGAAGGGGCGGGGGAAGGGGCCTTGGGGAAGGCGAAACAAACCAGCGGAGTCAGCTCGGTCACGTGCTCAGAGCGGGAAATCTGACCGCCCACCCGGCTGGAGACCTTGACCTCCAAGGAGCCTTGGATCGGAAACGGCCCTTTTGCTAAGCCAGCTGGCTCGGTATGTCCTTGACACCGCACAGGCCCACTTTCCTACGGGGCCTGTCCCGGTCCCCAGCCACCTGTAGGGACCCCATGTACCCCACTCCGCTTGTTCCCCGAACCCTAGCGGTGGAGACAACATGGCCGCGACCTGGTCAAAGTCCCTTCTTTATTAAGGGTAATCAAGCTGTACACAGTCACCACCGCGTCCCGCGGTGAGTTCAGGCAGCGCAACTCACCGCTCCCCGCAGCGGCCCAGAGCCGAGGGTGGGGCTGAGGGTAAGAGCTGGGTCCCAGCATGCAATGCGGCAGCCCAAAGCCTAGGGCGAAGCCATCCTGCCGCCCCTCTGTCCCCCTCTAGGGGACAACAGGAGGCAGGTCACAGCTCTCTTGCTGGGAGGTAGACGGACCAGGGCATACTCCAACCCCGTCCCTTGTGCAGGAGGTGGGAGGGATGGGGGTACAATAAGCAGTAATGGGGGCCAGGAAGGCCTCAGTCTCCCAGGAGCCATCTGAAAAATTGGACAGGGCAGCAAAAAATTTCCATCCTGCTCCTGTAATTTAGAAACCATCCTTAGTGTCAAAAGATAGCGTGAGAGGAGCTGGGAGCTAGGGCCTCTACGCCAATGCAAATCAAAAGTTGAACAGAAGGGCAACAAGCGAACAGAACCAGAGCAAGCAGCTCACATGCCAGTGATGTGCAGAAAGGGAGGGGTGAGCAGGCTGTAGCACTGGGAGAACTGGGGGTGAGGTAAGGGCCACAGCCTGAGCTGCTCATCTATTCAGGGTGAGGAGAGGGAGGCCACAGAGGTTGAGGGTCCAGGCCCAACCTCCCCACTCCACAGTTGGCACAGGTTCTCCCTGGTTGGCAGCTTCTGTGGTGGGCAGTCCTCTGGAAACTCGTAGGGGTAGGTGCAAAGGTGGCAGTATTGGGGCTGGGCTGGGGACCAGTTGCTAGCACCACACTCCGAGCCAAGTGGGTTCCTGGGGATGAGGCTAGAGTCCTGTGTGCCCTGGTCCTAGGCCCCCAATTTCTCTCCTGGGGCTGTGGTGAGCCTAGTATTGGCACCTCTCTTGGCCAGGCACGGACACACAAACACCATACGCGTGGAGCCAGGCAACACTCAGAGAAGCCCTCCATGGCAGGTGGATGGGATGGCAGGGCAACAGATGCCTGCATCCTGGGGCATAGGGACCCTCCTCAGCCTTGTCTAGACCTGTGGAGAGAAGAGGGTTGGTAGTAGAGATAGTCTTCAGCTATCTGCTGCTTACCTAAAAGAAGCCTGGACATAAAAGAAAAGGAAAGCTTGATTCTTGGGGAGGTAAGCAAAGGAAAAATCAAGGCCTGTATTTCAGAGCAGGCGAGGAAAGAAAGGGGAGTGTATTTTGGGTGAAAGGGTGCAGAATCTCTGCTTGAGAGGCCCAACTTCCTTCGCGTGAGCTTTGACCTCAGCCTGGAAGTTGCTATTTCTGGCGGTTAACAGGTCCTGGAGCCCTTACCTTGTGCACCTGAGGGGGGAGCTCATCCTCAGAGCCCTCCTCGGGCACCGGCTCTGGGTGCCTTGATGCTGACTGTCCATCTTCAGCCCACCCGCCAAGGGGCAGCCGAGAGAAGTGAGAGGGAGCCCGGGGCACTGTGCCAGGATCTAGAGACACAAGTAAACATACTCTTAGAACGAATACAAACAGGAATGAGGGAAAGGGTTGCCCTGTGTGGGGACAGAAGGGTTATTCTCCTTGGCCTGGTCCCTCTCACTTCTTTCTTCACCAAGAGGGATGCGAAGAAAGGCTGTGTCCTCCTGAATGCCCACTGGATACCTGTGATGCCACCGTAGCGCCTCTGGAAGCCCCCTTGCAGGGCAGTGGTCTCCGGTGCTCCAGGCCGGGGTACAGCAGCACAGGGATAGCTGGCAGAGCGGGGGATAGATTGGAGGTGCCGGGCACCTTCTCCCCCCTCTTCAGGAGCACTCTCCCCACTGTCATCACTCTCCCGGCGGTGCCACACATGCCTCTCAGGTTCAGCCTGGGCTTGCTGCTTGTGGAGCTGAGAAGTGGGGGGCTCATTAGTTGGGAACAGAAGGGTATCTGTCTGAAACAGCTGCTCCCCACCATGGTATCAGCCAGTTCCCATTTATACCATCTCACCTAGAATCACTGACCAGAGTATCTATTGTGTTAATAGTGTGTAACATACATACAATGTTTTACAGGTTAAATTCTTAGCAGACCCCTAGAATGAGCCTGTGCAAAGGTTATAATAGCACCCATTGTATCTAGTCACTTGATTTAAGAACAAACTATGGATCTAAGTGCCAGGCACGCTTTTAGGTGCTGGGGATATAGCAGTGAAAAACAGATCAAAACCCAAGCCCTTTTCGGGCTTATATACTTAGGAGGGAGGAAGGGGGGAGAATAGACAATAAATAAATAAATAAATAAATAAATAAAAAATAAATAAATAAATAAATAAAGGAAATAATAAAATATGTCAGATGGTGCTAAATGCTATGGAGAAAAATGGAGTGGGAAGATTCAGAAGGGCGGGCAAGGGAAGTTTTTACTCAGTGTGGCCAGAGACTGTCACATGGAAAAGCTAAGAGCAGAGATCTGATAAGGAGAAGGAGGGAGCCATATCAGTATCTCAGGGAAGGGGGTTCTTGGCAGGGGAAACCACAGTGTGTAAAGGCTCTGGATGAGAATAGCTTGGCTAAATGGATAGTAAGAGGGTATATGTTGGAATGGAAATTGCAGAGCAGGTAAATGGCAGAGTAGAGATTTGAACCTACGTCTTGCTTCTCCACCTCTAAAACCCTCTATTCTTTCAACTGCTACCTTGGGTCCGTGGCCTTGCTCCTTGCGGCCCACTCACCTGGTGCATATAGAGGGCGTGCAGGCTCATCTCAGTGGATGCATATTCTGACAGCACCAGGCTCTGCAGCTGTCCTTCCCACACACTGCTCCCAGAGCTGGCTGTCCTGGCATCCATCCTGTCCCTCCCAGCACAGAGACAGCAATTATTAACATTTCTGAGACCGAAATAAAATGCTAGGTGCTACTGCCATGCCCTCCCATCTTGGCCCACCTCTACTCACCCAGAGCCTGTCATGGTACTGGGAGCCCGGCCTGTGGAAACCTGACCAGGTTGCAGAGGGGAGAAGGAGCACAGGGCAGAGGCAACTTCAGTCCTATGCCTGGAACCCTGCAGGTCTCTGGGCAGTGAAGGACCACGGCAAGATGAGCCGGCCACTACATTTGCAATAAGACTCAGTGGCTATGAAAGAAAGGGGTGAGAATTCTCAGGGCAGGAGGGAAGCCTCTGTGGCCCCCAATATTTTTTATATCAGGAACCAATGACACAGACTAAACAGAGAGAAGGAAAACTATAGGGTAGGCCAGTGGTCGGCAAACCGTGGCTCGCGAGCCACATGCAGCTCTTTGGCCCCGTGGCATGGGCCACAAAGTTTCAATCGCACTATACGTGCACGCCCGCACGTGGTATTTTGTGGAAGAGCCACACTCAAGGGGCCAGTTTGCCGACCACTGGGGTAGGCCCTTCCACCCCATGCCCAGTTCTCAACTCCAGCTCCTGAAGCCCACTTTGCCCATCATCTTCCAGCCCCCAGAAACACACCTCAGACTCAGATTGTAAGGACTGGATGGACGTAAAGAGGGCGTTTTCAGGGAGTAGACCCCCTTGGGCAAGGCCAGCAGCTGCTCCATCCCGCTGAACCTGTTCCTTGAGGAAGCCCAGGAAGGCCGTGCTCTCACGTGGTGGCTGCCAGCCAGGGTTGGTGATGGCAAAGTGCATAAGTGACAACTCTGTTTTCCCGTCCTCGGCTTGCTGGTACACTGAGGCCTCGGTCTGACCAGCAGATAGCCACTGCACAGGAGAGGCCACAGTGAGAGGAGAGTTCTCTTACAGGAACCCTTTTTGTACCTTTCCTGCTAGGGAGAGGTTTACCCCTGGAGGACAGAGACCGCAATACACTGCTGTATCTTGTCCAGGGCCCTGGTGCCCACCCCAGGAGTGGCCACACGCTGAGCTAATTGCTGGTTTGTGCCTTTCTCAGGGAGCTTCTTGGCCAAGGGTGCCAGTTCAGGGCTAAAATCCAGCCCAGGCTCCTGTTTATCAAGCAGTGTGTGCCTAGAGACAGGACTGCTGTTTTGTGAGGTGCTGGCTCAGGAGAGATACCTTTTTGGAGTTTGCCAGCACTGTCTCTAGCCACCTGCCCCCTCCTCTCCGAGTACCTGGGGATGCCCATGCTGGCGAACATCCATCTGGGCAAAGGAGCAGGTATCTCCAACACCAACGACCTCCACAGTGAAGTTGCGGAAGAAGTCTATAATTTCCAGGGCCCGTGGACGCAGGCAGAAGATGAGGATGAGGGGTGTGACAATGGGGCTCAGTAACTCCTCCAAGATGAATACCTACAAGGGAAGGGACCAAGGCCATGAGAGCAGGAGAGATCCCAGACCTCACCACCAAGCTATCGGCCAGTTTCTAGCAGGCCCTAACTCCAACTCCACTCACTGCCTTGTACTGGAAGAGCTGGGCAAACTCGTCCCGGGTCTGCGAGCGGTGGGCATTACCCTGCCAGTGGTCGGGCATGTAGTGGATGTGAGCGAGGATCACGCGGAGCAGCTGCTCAGGGCAGAACACCAGGTGCTGGTCTGGGATAAAGGACCTGCAGGACCAGGGTCACAGTGAGACGTCAGCCTTGCCAGGGAATGCTAGTCAGCTCGCTCCCTCCTGCTACCCGACCCACCTGCACACGGTCACAGTGACCCCCAGGAGTGTGACGGTGGTGAGGACGTGTTCCACAGCTAACACATCTTCGTCGTAGATGGTGAGGGCAATAAGCACGGCCAGGATGGAGCCAGCAAAGAAGGCGCAATTCTTGGCCAGCAGTGTCAGCAGAGGTGACAAGAAGCAATTCATGTACTTGGAGGCTGGCTTGTAGCCACGGTTCAGACGGGACTGCAGCTCATGCTCCAGCTCGTTGAAGTGGCGGAGGTAGCAGCGGCCATAGAGTGACCAGCAACGTGCTCCCAGGGCCCCAGGCTCCCGCTTCAGCACCTCGGCATAGCTGAAGAAGGCATAGAGGATCTGCCAGATGAGGATGAGGGGGCACAGCAGGAAGTTGGCGATGCCAATCCACAGGATGCGGTTGCTGAGGCGCTGGGCCAACTCTAGCCGTTGCCCCCCACGTTTGTACTCGGCCTTGAGGCTCCACTCATTGAGAAACAGAGAGCCAGGTCCCCAGAAGAGGATCAGCTCAAAGTTGTACTTGAGGCCACGGGTGAAGAAGACAACCTCCCCCAGGCCAGGCAGGCGGAAACGCAGGGGCAGGAGGGATTTGTTAACCAGTGCCACCATGTAGTTCTGGAAACGGAGGATGCGGTGGTATATGTCCAGCTCTGTCAGCTCCCGCTTGTGGATACAGATCTGGTGCTCTTTCTGGGTCTGCACAATCCGAGCCTGCACTTCCTGCCACGTGCAGTATGGAAGGGCAGACTGTGGGTGGGGAAGAGACAAGGTGTGGAAGGTGGGATGGTTGCCTTGACCCATTGCCCTGCATTACCTGAGAGGCTCAGGGTCCTGTGCTTAGTTGAGTGGAGCCCTTAAGCAGATGCTCCCTCACCTGCCAATGACAGCCGAGGAGGCCCGATGCACAGGAATACACCCCACCCTTACCAAGGTGAAGAAGGCATCTTGGGCTGTGGCGCTAACTGCCCAACTTCCCAGTCTCACCATGGGGATGCGCAGAGCATGCAGGTAGAAGGAGTGGATCTCCCAGTAGCAGCAAATGTTATAGATGAACTTGATAAGCCGGTGGACCCAGAAGACACCAGCGATGACCAGAATGGTGATGAGAGAGCCATTTTCCTGAATCCTGGTGGGGTAAAAAATGGCGAGAAGGGGTGCCTTTAAGGAGTCTTGGCAGATAAGCTGCTCTCCTGGAGGATTTGGCAAGGCTGGGCCTGAGTCTCTGTTCTAGGGAATGTTTTATTGCCTCACATTCCATTCCATTCCCCACCTTCGATCAGAACTACAGGCTCTGACGCCCTCTGACCTGCAGCCCTTACCTGGCACTACAGACTTGGGCAGGCAAAAAGGCATCTGGCAGAGTGACCTTGACGGGCTCGGTGGGGTGAAGACTGTGGTTCACCATCTTGTTGGCAAATAAGATGTCATAGTCCACACAGCTGACCAGAAAGGTGGTGAAGGCAACCACAAAGAGGAACTGCCTGGAGAGTTGGGAAGAGGGGGCGCAGCCGAAGGGTCAGAGAGGCACCAGTGAAATAGTGTGGAAAAGAGAGGAGTCTGGAAGCAGCGGGACAAGATTAGGGAGCAGCCTCTGGGAAATGGAGGGGCTGGGGAGCTCCTCGTGGGCTCTCTCTACTGCTCAGCCCTACAAACAAGCTATTTTTTGCTTTTAGCTTCAGGCCCTACAGAATCAGTGTGCTTCTGTCTTTCGCCTCACAGTAATCTCTGCCACTGCTTACTGGATCTTTCAAAAGTCTTGATTGTTGTTGCTGGTTCCTGGTCCCTGACTTCCTTTTGATATAGTCGTTAGAAGCCCTTTGGGGATTTGAACTCTTTTCTTACTGAGGGATGGTTTCCCAACCCCTTCCTCTTTGGCAAGGTCATATGGCTCCTTCCTCTTAGAAGGCTCTCTGCCCAGCAGCAGGTCTAAGGCGCAACCAAGGCAGAACAGAGACACTTTTCTCAAGTGGCTGGCATCTCTGACTGAAGCATGCCCATTCCACTGGAGCTCTGATGAAATGATCAAGTCTGAATTCTCTTCATGGGAGAGACAGAACTTGGAAAGCTTATATGGGAGATAAAAATGGTGAAGGCTGTAAATTTTGGTGCCATATCTGGTCCCTGAAATACAAAGGTTTGCAGAATTTTGAGCCTGGGACTGAGATGCATTGGCAGGTAGGGCCAGGGGTGAGCTCAAGAAGAGTAAAGACTGAGATGTATTCCTTTACCAAATGATCCATCCCTTTTTATACTTACATAAGCTCAAAGATCTCCCCGATGAGCATACAAGTGAAGCCATTCTTCTGGTGTAGATTATAAACGTGTAATTCTTAAGAAAAAGTGGTTCGTAGAGACAGCAATTAAGAGCACAGACTTTGGTGTCACATACCTGAGCTTAAGTCCTGGCTCAATGACTTTCTAGCCGTGTAATTTTGGCCAAGTACTTAACCCAGGGGTGGGCAAACTTTTTGACTCGAGGGCCACAATGGGTTCTTAAACTGGACCGGAGGGCCGGAACAAAAGCATGGATGGAGTGTTTGTGTGAACTAATATAAATTCAAAGTAAACATCATTACATAAAAGGGTACGGCCCGTTTTGATCCGTCCCGGGCCGTAGTTTGCCCACGGCTGACTTAACCTCTTTAAGCTTTTGTCTGCAGTGATATATTGGGAATAATAGCACCTATCTTATAGGATTATTAGGTCTAAGACAATGCATGTAAAGTATTTAACACAGAGCTGACACAGAATGAGTCAAAAGACATTAATTATTATGGTTATTAGCATCCCATCAAAAAGGAGAAGCACTCTTAGAGAGGTCCCTTATAAATAAACACCACAAGTGAAAGCACCGCCTGGCCAGTGTGGTTGAGTGTCTACCTATGAACCAGGAGGTCACGGCTCGATTCCTGATCAGGGCACATGCCCAGGTTGTGGGCTCGATCCCCAGTGTGGGGAGTGCAGGAGGCAGTGATTCTCACTTATCCTTGATGTTTCTGTCTCTCTCTCCTTCCACATTCCTCTCTGAAATCAATACAAATATTTAAAAAAACAACCCAACATTAAAAAAAGAAGTGAAAGGTACATAGTTCTTGGTAAATGTGGGATATCATTACTTACAACAATCATTATTTCCCCCATCCTCTTTTAACCTCAATAGTTCCATCCCCCTTACAGGGATTATAGTCAAACCCACCCCAACTTCCCACCAGAGGCCTGGCTTAGAGAGGGGCTAAAGGTCCCACAGCTCCAACACAGAGACACAAAGGATATTCGAGAGAAAAAGAGGTCGAGGTTTTCGATGTGGTGCCAAGGTGCTGTGGGCACAGGAGTAGAGATGTCAGAGCCCTGAAGGAATGGAAGCCCCTTGTTCCCCACTCCACCAGCTCTCCCCCATGCCCCAGCTCTGGCTGTCATGGCCAAGAACTTACACTTGCTCCCCTCAGGGACGTGCACCAACAGGTCCTCCTCTCCTGGGGGTGAATCGCTGTAGGAGGCCTCTAGGCGCTGGTATTCAGTGTCAAACTGCGCCATCACCACCGCCCCCTGTCCACCTTATCCACCTGCCAGAAATGAGGAAAAAGAGACCCAGGGTCAGCCCCCCCATACTGCTGGTCTGCTGTCCTGCCTACTAGACCAAGAGTGAGAAAGAATTCTTGGTTTCCACTACCGTCTTCTTGACTCAAAGACAGAGGAGGAGGAGTAAGTTCAGGGCTTGGGAGACCTTAACTGGCCAATGAGGTCAGTCATTCCCAGAGCCTTTACTGAGTATATGCTGAGGCTTGCTGGCCTGAAGCCAGACTCCGCCCCTTTGGGGGATCTGTTTCATTTTCTATTAGTAGAGAGAAGGGGCCCTTTCCCTGCCCTTCTGGAGCAGCCTGGTCTCCTAAGAGACTAGCAGTTTGGAAGCATTTTGTAAACAAAGGTCTGAAATAAGCACATGGCCTTACCTGCTCCATGGACAGTGTCTGCTTCACTCCAGCTTTGATGTCCTGGCTCTGCAGCTGCTGGAGGAGAAGATGTCAGGCCCCAGAGAGTAGAGTGGGGACAGGAAAAAAACCAACCTTTGCAGGCATGCCCCCCACCCACCAAGAGGGGCCAAGCCTGGGACAGCCTAGGGTCATGCGCTTTCCGCTGGCAGCTCTATAAAGGACCACTCATTCAGCTCAAGCAGTGGCTTATTGAAGCTGCGAAGACCCAGTCAGTGCAGGCCTGAGATCTCTCCACTGCTCCACCTCAGCCTCCGAAATTAGGCCAACAGGGTCCACAAAGCCGCAACCCAAGGAGACCTTTCTGGCCAACCTCTTCTCCTGCTCCCCTAGCAATGAAGGGCCAGCGGGCAAGCAGAACTCCTGGATGGGAAGTCCTGACCGGGTCGGGGTAGATCCAGATCCTGGACCAACTGTGTGTTCTGGAGGTCCACGGAGCCAGGCATGGTCTAGGTGGCACTCACCCGGTCCCGGGGCCCTGGAGCACGGCCCGGCCGACCCCCGTGGGATTCCCTGGGTTAGTGAGAGCCCTGGGTCCAAAGGAGCTGGTCAAACCCTCGGGGAACTCACCACTCACCGGGCAATGTGGACCCAGGGCCCATGGAACCCCAGCCGGCCGGGCCTGGGCTCAGGGGTTCCTGCGGATGTTGGAGGTGAGAGCCCGTCCGACAGCGGATACCCCAGGTGGGCTGGGTGGCCTCCCCACACCCAGTTGCCACGACTGGAGCCCAGCGCGCCCCAGGGTCAGGCCCGGGGCTCGGCTCCCTACAGCGGACAACCTTGCGCGCGGCCCCGCCGCTGGCGCGCGCCCGCCCGCGTGCCCTGCTATCAAAACATTCCGGCCGCGCGCCTCCGCCCCGCCCGCGGCGCCCCTTCCCCCGTTACCCGCCGCGAGCTCACTCAGGTCTCCGCGGGCGCCCCCGGCCAGGTCCAGCCCGGGCCCTGACATACCAGTAACCGGTCTCGCGCTTCACCTCAGGAACCGTGACCCCGGTGATTCTGGGGATCCGACAGCTTCGTAGGACTCGACCCGACCCAGAGCGCTAGGCCCGGCGCCTGCCACTTACTGTCACCAGCAGCCAGCCTGGCCAATGAGCATGATGGGGCGGGGACACGACGGCCCATTCCCCCCCCCCCGCTTCGGGGGCGGGACTAAAGGCGGGTCTTGAGCGGGCAGAAGACCAATGGGGCTTTGCGTGGAGCGGGGCTCAGGTGAGGGCGCTGCTGATTGTCCCGTTCGCGGCCCCGTAGTGACGAGATTGCTGTGGAGCTGCCGACATCCGGATTTGGAACTGCGGACATGCGTAACTCGCAGCAGTTTGGGATTTGCGGTGCAGCTTCGGAGGGCCGGGAGGAGTCCTTGCGGCTTAGTCACTGATGGAGCTCATCGCACGAGAAGCGAAGAGCGGTCGCTTTGGGAACCTCAGTGACTTTAACTCTGTTGGATTCGATTTTAAAGCCGGATGCTCTCCCATTTCACTCCTGTGTGGCCGGAGACTGGAGGTATGAGAAAGCGGGCTGGGGTCACGTATCAGCCCCAAAGCTGACTCCTGGAGCCTGCTTGCAGCGCGGTGGAGACCGAGTCTGGCAGGCAGGAGACACGGCGGTCGGATCTCGCTTGGGGAGGGCTCTGCTTTTCTCCCCTCTTTTCTGCGCAGCCATGTCGCCGGCTCCAGCAGCAGCCCAGGCTCCTACGTTGGTCTCCCTGTTTGATCTCAGCGTGGAGGCTCCGGTCCTTCGGGGCCTGAGCCTAGTGAGACACCGTCCCGGGGAGACTCTGGCCCAGGCACTGCGGACTTCCTCTCCAGGTATCCGGGAAGATTTGGAGTGAACCCATGAGAAACATAACAGGGCGCTTTGCAGCTTATTGCTCCTCCAGAGAACACATTCCTATTGGCATTTCCCAGTTTAGGAGCCCTTGTTGACATCTGTTTCCACGGGATAAAATGTATCTTAAATTCACTGTCTAACACAGACCCCTGAATTATCTCCAAATAAGTCTCTTGTCATTGCTTATGTTCTTGTCTCAGTAATGCCACTACCTACAAAAACACTTCAAAAACTCCTAGGTATTTTTTAAAATTCCTATAGTACAAATTTAACTGGATCCCAATCAATCATTCATTCATGCTGAATGTAAAACAATGTTATATTTGGTTATGTACAACTTTAGTTTGTCTCTGGCTGTTTTTCTTGAACCTTTTTTAAACAAACTGCACACTGTAACTGGAAACGTAAACTAAAAAATTGGCATTCAGGAAGTGGTTTTTGAACAGTTAAAAATAATTTTAACCGTACCAATATATATTTTCTGCAAGATTCCTCTAAATCCCTTTGGTTAATTTAAATACAATGTTTGACTTATAATCATTTTACACGTATCTTTTCAGAAGCATCTTTATTGTATAAAGTGATTACTGTGCTATTTATTTCAGAGAGGAAGGGAGAGAGAGAGAGAGAGAGAGAGAGAGAGAGAGAGAGAGAGAGAAACATCAATGATGAGAGAAAATCACTGATTGGCTGCTTCCTGCACACCCCACACTGGGGATTGAGTCCACAACCCAGGCATGTGCCCTGAAGGGGAATTGAACCGTGACCTCCTGGTTCATAGGTTGATGCTCAACCACTGAGCCACACCAGCTGGGCATGTGCTATTTATTGATTGATTACTAGACTATAAATTCCTTAAATGCCATCTCTTTCTTTTGTATCTTCCTCTGCTATATATATCAAACCCTGAATAAAATTCCAGGTACTATCCATTTGGACTCCCTTTCCACCTCTAATTACTCTCCCTTATTTAGGCTCAGGGGTGAGAACAAGCCCAGAAAGAAAACCATTCCAGGGTCCTCTGGATATTTCAGGGAAGTTATTTTGTTCAACCTGTGACCAGACCTTCCAGAACCATCAGGAACAGGTAAAACAACAGGTGCAGAACTAAATGGTGGAGGCAAAAGTAGAACAGTGGGTGAGGAGAGATAGACATTTGTGTTTAATGAATAAAGGTTCACGTTTTGAATAAGGCAGTTGGTGTTACCCAGTCGTACTGCTGAAGTCCTGTTACTGGTCTTGGGTACCATAAAAGGCCAGGCTGGGGCATATTTCCACATTCTGCTTCCCTCATTGACTCCTACCAGAGGGAACATTATAAACTTGACTGGCATCGGTTTAACCTAAAGCAGCGTCTCAAGGACAAGCCTCTCCTGTCTGCCCTGGACTTTGAAAAGCAGAGCTCCACAGGTGATGTCTGGTGGAAGACCTTAGTGGGGGCAGGACATGGGGGTGGAAGAGGGCCATCATTTAGGAGCTTAAGGGAAGTTCAAAGATGAGGCATCAAACTTATATATCTCATGTTTCAGGAGATCTTTCCAGCATCTCAGGATCAGAAGACTCAGACTCAGCCCCTGAGGAGGACTTACAGATACTGGATGAAGAGAGGGTTGAGTCTGAGAAGTCTAACAGATCCCAAGGCTTCTGCTCCCATCGGGTTCTTTTCCAAAATGCCCATGGCCAATTTCTTTATGCCTATCGCTGTGTCCTAGGCCCTCACCAGGCAAGTGACAGCACAGGTTGTGTGGTTAACCCCAACCTTTCGTACATTCAGCATAGATTTCCACTTCGCTCAGTCCATTTCTCACTTCTCCCCTTCCTTCCTATTGCGTGTGGGTGTCAGGCTTGACAGCCCAGTCTTGTTTTGAACTGGCCTGAATCTTGGGTCAAGTGTGATGGAATTAAGTTTAGAAACAGACCAATCTAGGTTTGGATTATAGTTCTACCACTTGATCTTGACTAACTCTACAAGCCTCACATTTCCTTGTCTATATAAAGTGGAGACATGCCTCAAGTGGTTGTATTAAATGATAATGCATGTGAAGCAGTTAGCACGGGCACTTGGTTCCTTACTCTCAATGAATGTAACCAGATATGTTAGTGCTGCTCCTCTGTCATCTAGGTGCTCCCAGAAGAGTCAGAACTGCTGCTACGAAACCTGCAAAGTGGAGGTCCTAGACACTGCGTGGTACTCATGGCTGCAGCTGGGCACTTTGCTGGTGCCATTTTCCAAGGGTGAGAGGGTGCTGTGAGGGGTTAAGGATGGAATGGATCCTTCTCAACTGGGAGTACCAGGTTTCCAGTACTGAGTCTGTATTGTCTACAGAAGAGAAGTGGTGACACACAAAACCTTTCACCGCTACACAGTACGGGCCAAGCGTGGTACAGCCCAGGGACTTCATGATGCCCGGGGTGGGGCTTCTCGCTCTGCAGGAGCCAACCTGAGGCGCTACAATGAAGCTGCACTATATAAGGTAAGTTAGGCATCTCAGATCTTGTGGCCCACTAATATACCTTTTCCCCTCAACTTACTAAATGTTACAGTAAAGAGGTTGACTCCTTTATCTTCCAGTCTTCATTATTTTTGGTTAAGGTAGAATAGGATGGATCCTCAGTAATCTTAGTCTTGTCCTTCCTCCCTCTGTTAATTTCTACCTTTCACTCCCTACACATGGGGTCACTTTTTGGTTGGAGATTTAAACAAGTGAAGATATACAGGGCTGTGACTTTCTTCTCTAGGACGTTCGTGACCTGCTGGCAGAGCCAGGCTGGGCTAAGGCGTTGGGGGAGGCTGGGACAATACTGCTGCGTGCCCCCCGCTCTGGCCGCTCCTTGTTCTTCGGAGGCCAAGGGGCACCCCTGCAACGGGGGGATCCCCGACTTTGGGATATCCCCCTCGCTACCCGCAGACCCACCTTCAAAGAACTACAGCGTGTGCTCCATAAGCTGACCACTTTGCATATCCATGGTGAGCCTTTGACCCTGATTCCAACTCCGTAGACCTTCTGGTACCTTCTAAACCAAATCTCAGGTTCTCATTTGTTCATCCAGATGATTTTCTAGTCCTTGGACTGCAGCCCAATCCCATCTTCATTGAGAAAACCTGGCTGGGTTCTCCTCAGCTAAACTTGAGCAACATCTTTTGTTTTATGGCAGGAGAAGACCCCCGGGAGACAGTCAGGTTGGACTCACCTCACTCATACTGGAAGACAATGCGAGAGAAGAAGAAGGCTATTGAGGAAGAAAGAAAGGTCCCCAGTGATGAAAACGGGGCAGTAAGGCAGAATGAGGACTCTCCCAAACAAGGTTTGAGTACCACCTGTCAACTGTCAAATCTCTATCTGGGTGTCTGTCCAGGAAATGCAGTAGCAAATCCCCTACTCTCACTTTCCTATTTATAGATGAGCCTCATGCAACACACACAGGTCTTTTAATAATGAGATATGTGATAGCAATTACTGAGACATGTTTCGTGACCTTTCCAGATCTATTACTGCTTCTGTTCATTAATATAGCCCTAGTACTCAGAAAAGTCTTAGCATGAAGTAGATGTTTAAATGTGTTGCATGAATCTCAGAATTCACCTGTCTTATTGGATGCTTCCTGGGCTGCAGACTCTTGGCCTGCATAGCTGTCACTGCTCCTATGCTTTCCCCCGTGTGCACCATCTAAGGGTGCTCATGGGAGTCTAGCCGTGGGCAAACTACGGCCCGCGGGCCGGACTGCCCGTTTGAAATGAATAAAACTAAAAAAAAAAAGACCGTACCCTTTTATGTAATGATGTTTACTTTGAATTTGTATTTGTTCACACAAACACTCCATCCATGCTTTTGTTCCGGCCCTCCGGTCCAGTTTAAGAACCCATTGTGGCCCTCGAGTCAAAAAGTTTGCCCACCCCTGATCTAGGGACTGTACGTGTCTGGCCTGAGAGCCTCATTTCTGCATATCATACTAATGGATTCAGCTCTCAATGTGTTACTTTATCTTGGGTGACAATACAGATAATTTTATTTTAAGATGATCTGGATTATCTCTTTATGTACATTCTTATGCATCTGGGTTAGCCCACATCCTTCCACCCTCCCTTTATTCTTTAGATGGATCTAATATGTCATGTTTTTCCCTAGCTTCAGAGTCAGAGGGAGAGGATGGCTTCCAGGTAGAGTTGGATCTAGTAGAGTCGACAATAGGGACCCTGGATCTTCGTGAATTTGAGGTATTGCCCAAGCGGAGGAGGAGAAAAAGGAATAAGAGGGAGAAAAGCCAAGACCTGGAGGCTGGGGCACATGTGACTCTTCCCCAGCAACCTGAAGAAGACAAGGCCTTCTCACATGCAGTCCCTTTGGAGCCTTTCATGGATGAGGCCAAGGTCCCTGGTCAGCCAGAGCGCTGGGACAAGCTTCTCGCTGCTTGCAAAGCTGGGGATACTGGGATGCTGAAAATCCAGCTAGCTGCCAGCCCCGTAGACCCTGAAGTTCTGTCTCTGCTCAATGCCCCCTTGGGCTCCAGTGGCTTCACCCTCCTGCATGCAGCAGCTGCAGCTGGGAGGGGCTCAGTGGTTCAGTTGCTGCTAGAGGCAGGTGCTGACCCCACCATCCGGTAAGTAAGGGTCCCCATAGCGAGCCTTTTAGGGTATAGAGAGGATGATCTGAAGACTAACATTGGCATTAGCTACTTGACAGTATTCCCCTTGGTCTGGTTAACCAGTGGTTCTCAACCTGTGGGTCGTGAACAATGAAAATACATCCTGCATATCAGATATTTATATTAGGATTCATAACAGTAGCAAAATTACAGTAGCAACGAAAATAATTTTATGGTTGGGGGTCACCACAGCATGAGGAACTGTATTAAAGGGTCGCGGCACTAGGAAGGTTGAGAACCACTGGAGGTGGTGTTAGGAGATGCCATAGGCAAATTGAACCCATTTTGGGGGTTTCCACACCTAGGGACTTCCGGACTCGGCCACCATATATGGTTGCAGCTGACAAAGCAACACGTAATGAGTTCCGAAGGTTCATGGAGAAGAATCCAGATGCTTATGATTACAGCAAGGCTCAGGTCAGCTGGGAAAGGAAGCAGCAGCAGAGTGGGATTGCATCATATATCCTGGCTAGATCTCTTCTACTGTTTAGATTTACCAAGGATAGTTTGTATAGGTCTTACCTCATACCTTCCCCGAAATCCTCCAGGTGCCAGGGCCACTGACATCAGAAATGGAAGCACGGAAGGCTATGCGGAAAAGGGAGCAGAAGGCAGCCCGGAGGCAACGGGAGGAACAGCAGCGCAAACAGTGGGAGCAGGAAAAGCAGGAGCAAGAAGAGCAGCAGCGATTTGCTGCTCTCAGTGACAGAGAGAAGGTGAGGCTGGAGGTTTTCTCTTCCACCCTGAGACTTCCTTAGCGGTCTAGTCCCTTCCCAATGTTCAACTGTCACTTCTTGGGTACCCCATCCACCTTTGGGGCCTTGTCCTTGACACAATTTCTCTTCCCCTCAGAGAGCTGTGGCTGCAGAGCGCCGACTAGCTGCTCAGTTGGGAGCCCCTACCCCTCAGATTCCTGACTCTGCAATCGTCAATGCTGGGTATGTGGCGGGGGGCAGGAGTGATGATGGGTGGACCATGTTTGGGCAAGTAGAATGAGTGCCTACAAAGGCTGTTGAAGGGGTGTGAGAAGTTCTTTGAACCTATGGAGTGGAAACAAAAATGGCAGGAAGAGGGGCAGGGGTACTTGGATCGAGAAGTTTTTGGGTACCTGTACATCCATTTTTCTTCCTCTGTGCAGACGCTGCTTGAGCTGTGGGACGTCCCTCCAAGGCCTCATTCCCTTTCACTACCTTGACTTCTCTTTCTGCTCCACACGCTGCCTCCAGATTCATCGCTGTCAGGCCAGGAAGCCCTCTTCCTGATCTCACAGCTCCACCCAGGGCCAACTCAGACCCTGAGGGCACATTTACACTGGTCCTAGGTTTCTTCTTCCCGAGAAACCAGAGTATTTGGAAGCTTGGGATGAGAGACTCAGGAGCCCAGACAAAGACAGTGCCATAGAGATGTGTGGAGCTGGTACTGTCTCTGGAATTTTAATCTCAATAAAGTTTGGCAAGGAAACTGCACTTGTACAGTTGTTTTGGCCTTTGATTCTTTGTGGTCACCTTGGCCAGTACCAAGGGATTCTGCCCACTCCATGTCCCAGGTCCAAGGGTTACCTTTCTTTCAGTGCCCACTTAACTCCATTGGTTCAGAATCACTTCGTGTATCAGCTGAGAGGGAGTAGATGTATGTCCTATGCAAGGTGCTATTGAGGATAGGACTATCCAGAAATTGGATTTGGGGTTGGGGAGGCACATTTTCTAGCTCAAGCAATGTGATTTTGTTGAGAACTCCCCTAGGAAACAGCAAAGGTTTTGGCACGTAGAGGGTCTGTTGTGGCCCTCTCTTTGTCCAGTACCGGCCCAAGTTAAACCCATTGATCCAGACTTGACCCTGTCATGGTGGGAGGAGAGGAAAATAAATGGTCAGTTCTCAGGGGGGTAGAATTATCCTCTTTTGGGTTTCTATTCAGAGGAATAATTTCTGTTCCCCCTTCCATGATTTTTCTGTCTTACCACCTCCCACCCTCATCCCGACGACTACTATCAGCAATACCTTGGTCCATCCAGGTAGAAAGAGAAATGTGTCTCTGACGGAGTCTAAAATTGGAAACGTTGTGGAGTAGAAGATGGGGCCAGAGGGAGTTTGAGGATGTGAGTTTTTCAGCCATTGGAGGGGAAATGACCACTTCACAAGTTTATCAACTTTCAGAGGGAACATCAGCCATTGGGTAAGGATTGTTTGCCCCAGAATTGGTGCCTGTAAAAGGCCCTGTGAAGAAGGCAAATGAAAAGTCATCACATTCAATAACCTCTAAGGTGAAACTGTCCCTAATCAAGCCCCGAGATGCAACTAGTAGCCAAGTCCAGATTCCTACAAGCCACTACTTTGCTAAGGACATGGCTCTTGCTTATCTTCCATTAGGCCCCTATCTTTCCATTTTTCTTCCTCTGCTCAGATGCTGCTGGAGCTGTGGGACGTCCCTCTAAGGGAGTTTGGTCAATAAAGTTGTGGGGTGGGAGGAGGGGCAAAGCTAGCTCACCTTGAAGTCACTGTAGTTAGACCCGAAACTGAGCCTCCCCATGTTCTCCAGCAAGACATCCAGTTTGGCCCCCATTTTCCCCGTCAAAAATAGTTTGTGTTTTGTGTTTCGTTCCAAAACACCCTGAAACACCTGTGGATAAGAACATCTGTGATGGGAAGGGCTCAGCATCTAGCTCCTGGCCACCAAACAGGAAGCCACATTAGGGTACTTATTTGGAGGGCAAAGAGCATGTAGCTCATCTGTCAATTACTCTCCATTCTGGACCTTACCCTTCTTCAAATGCTTTCTCATCCCACCGTATCCCTGGACCCCTGCAAATGTGGGCAGGCAGTGGGAAAAGGTAGGTAGGGGAACTTAAGGCCAAAGGGTGCTTGAGAGGAGAGGAAAGTGGGGCTCACAAGGTAGCCTGGAATTAGGTTCGTACCCCATCCACCATCACGTAGGCACGGTCATGTATTCCGTTGTTTGGCACCCAGAATTGTGTTGGCTCAAAAACAGTATGCGTTAGATAGGTCCGGTACAACATAAAACCACGGTCCTAAGTGTGGAAGAATGAGTACTTATGATAAATTGATATAAAAAATGGGGAAGATGTGGAACTTAGGGAACCTTTGGCTATAGCTGGTGAGGAAGGTTGCCTTACCTACTGGCTGTAGGATTATGCCTTACCTGCTTGACAGCTTCAAAGGTCATTGGCAAGATTGAATGGATGGGCCCTTGGGGGCACAGTAAGTGTAGGAAATCCAGCAAATATCCATCCTATTAGAATAAGGAAGCAGTATCAGAATAAAAGGGAAGTTTCAGAATAGAGGGCTATTTAGAGGATAATATGGTAGAATCAGGAGAGAGGGAGGAGCTTACCAGGTGTAGGGTCAAAGGTCCGAGCATCATCTTGGGGCTGGGGGGAGGTAAAGGTCCCAAGGGAATTTCCTGGAACTGAGCCCAAATTCTCTCAGGAGCCATAGAAAAACCACACAACCCCTATTCCAAGACCCTAGCACAGGGTTCTTAACCTGGCATCCAGGGAATGGCTTCAGGGTCATGAAGATCCTGTAATTTTACACATACTTGTGTGTATCTCCCCAGGTAGTCCCATTTGGGCAAGTAGAAAATGTTTTTATAGGATGCTCACAGGGCTCAGTGGCCTAGACAACCACCAGTGATTTCTGGGAACTCTATAAACAATTTAGGCACTCCCTTTCCCCAATTAATAAAAGCCTTTGGTACTTAATGAAGTGGTAGGGCACCTGGCTGATGACATTTCGAAGAGCAAAAAGCTTGAGTGTAACATCCCCTGCTTCAGATATTGGTGCATCGTAGTCATAGCTGGTAGTAATTGGAAGGAAGTGTCCCTTCTCATCAGCACCTGGGGTTGAACCAATTTAATTAATTCAATACATCTATGCACATGCAGAGAATTTTGCCATCAGATGGGGGCAGTGATGGCCATTACGATTATAGATATCCTAATCCACCCAGCCCTCAAATTCTAATTCCTTGCTACCTTCCTGCTTCCACCCCAGGGACCATCTGGACTCACCATTCCAGTATCCGAAGTTGGTACCTCCATGAAACATGTACCTGAAATGAGGGAAGGTGGGGGGGTGGGGGAAGCATGTGCTGACCCATGGAATCTTAACTTTCATCCCCCACACCCAGTTACATTCATGTTGGCCCCAGTGTCCAGTTACATGTTCACACTGGCTCCCAACTTCAGCATTTTCTCTAGTCCTTTGGTTACAGCTATAATGGACCGTGTGGAGTGATTCTGGCCCCAGTAATCCAGCCAGCCTGTGTAGTACTCAGAGTTCACCTAGTGTGAAGTGAAAGGAGCCACCATGAGCAAGATGGGGAACCGAGCTCAACCCATTCCCACCCGTGATTCTTGCCTTGATTGCCCTCCCCTCTGGCTTCTCACCAGTGGCCCGTGAGGTTCATACTCCCTTTGCAGGGCAAAGATTTTGGTCATGTTGTCAGCTGCAGAAAGGAGGAACGGGTGAAAGATAAACATCACAGAAGAGGTGCCCCTTCCCCAGACTCCACCCTAACCCTTGCTTAGGAGACCTGGGCCAAAATCTACAGTGGTGTAAAGTCCCTTGAGGGAGCCACATCTGAGTCCCTGTGGCCCATCTGTGGTGAAGAGCAAAATCTCATCTCCTAGTAGTGCACGGAAGAGCCCAGCCAGGTGCTTCATGTAGGCAAAATCGCATGACCTATAGCTACCATATTCATTCTCCACCTGCCAGGAGAAAGGAAAAGTAGAGCTCAGCCATGAGGTGGAGAAGGTTAAGACCCCCGGAACCTCCTTCCCCTTGCCCATTCAACTTTCCACTTGTACCTGAATGCTAATGATGTTGCCCCCATTGTGGTAGAGCCATGGATATATCTTGGGCAGCAAGACCTTGAACCAGGAATCCACTGCGGCAAGGAAGTCTAAAGGAAGGAGCAGTGCTCTGCTCATTAGGGCACCACCACCTCCACAATCCCCACCCTAGCATCAATGCTAGGAACTTCAGTGCTGCCTGAACTGTAGGAGAGATTGTAGGAATAGCAGTTTGCATCCCACTTGTCCATAACTAAATGTGGAAAGCAGTAACTCGTGAAAAGCTCTCAACCCTATTTGCATGGCAAGAAATTTGAGCACATGAAACCTTAAAGCAACGTTTCTTGTAAATTTATTTTTTAAATGTAAGAAAAATGTTAAACACATCTAATGGAGCTATAATGTGTAATCTAACATGGGAATTCACAGAACTGTAGAATGCCTGACCTACACCTTGATGTGAACGACAGTCCAGGTGATTTCAGTCATCAACTGAAAGAGCATTATATTAGGTTTCATGGCTTAAAATTCTCCACTCCTATTTGTGATTGTTGTTGATTCATACTCATGGTCTTCATGTATGTTACTACCTTTGGCTGACACTCTCTCCCCACTGCCTTTACCTAGCCAACTCCAACTCAGTCTTCAGGTCTTAACTTATATTTCACTTCCTTAAGAAAGCCTTTGATAATCCCAGATTAGGGTAGATCCCCCTGTTACATCCTCTCATATCACCTGATACTTGTCTTTCAAACACATACCCAATTATAATTAAGCATTTATTTTTGTAATTGTTTCCTGTTGGTCTTCCCCACTAGTGAGCGGGAATTTTGTCAGGTTCATTTGTTGGTCCCTATCATTAAGGACAATGCCTAGCAGATAGCAGACTCCTGAAGGTGGATTTGATGAAAGATATTTTGGAGAATATTTTTGTGTCCCTAAAAGACTTAATTCTAAGAAAGGACTAAAATGAAATATTTAATTCCTTTATATTTGTGTTCTTCATAAAGGAGGCCCGGGTTTTATTACCTTCTTTAATCCAAGCATACATTAAATCTCACTCAACAAAACATTATGGGTAGTGACTAGCACCAAGCACTATTGGAAGTGTTAAGGATATAGAATAGAAAGAAATAGACAAAAATCCCTGGAAATTTCCTTTCCAGTGAGGGAAGCAGTTGGTAAATAGGTAAAAAATACAGTGGTTTAATGCCAAGGAGAGAAAAATAAAGCAGAAAAGGAAGATATAAAATAGTGAGGTGGGGGAGCTTAAATTTTAAAGGCTGGCCCAGAGAAGACCTTACTGTGAAGGGGATTCTGCAAGAAGGGCTGGAGGGTTTAAAGAACAGCAATGAGGCTAGCATGAACAGTGAGAAGAGTAGAGGTCAGGAAGGTGACCGAGACAATGAGGTAGGAACTAGTAGGCCATTTTAAGGAACCTGTGGTTCATATTCTGAGTGAGATGAGAACCTGTTGGAGAGGTTTAAGCAAAGAAATGACATGATCTGATATGATAAACATATTTTAACAGGATCACACTGGCTATTGTATTGAGAATAAGACTACATGGGAGAAGGGCAAAGACGGGAAACGAGCTAGGAAGCTTAAAATAATCCAGCGGAGAGAGGTGGTTTGGACCAGAGTGGTGGCAGTGGAGGTGATGAGAAGTAGTTGAATTCAATATATTTTGAGAGTAAAGCTGACAGAATTCTATGACGTGGGGTGCAAGAGAAAGATATACATGAATAATTACACCATAGTGTTTAGTTTGATCAGTTGGGAAATAGAGTTACCACTAACTGACAGGGGGAGATTGTTGAAATAGCTAGTTTGGGAGGCAATATCAAGTGCTTAGTTGTATCATTATGACTGTTGGATCTCCAAATGCAGAAGTCAAGAAGGCAGTTGGGTAATGTGTTTGGAGGCCAAAGAAAGGTCTTGGAGAGAACATATTTCAGTCATTAGCTAATAAATGGAGTTCAATGCTATGCAAATAGATGAGATTGTCTAGGGCAATGGTCGACAAACTCATTAGTCAACGGAGCCAAATATCAACAGTACTTCTTCAAAATAGACTTGCCCACGCCGAAAACCGATTTCTGCTCATGGGCCATGAAGTTTCAATCACACTGTACGCGCGCCCGCACGTGGTATTTTGTGGAAGAGCCACACTCAAGGGGACAAAGAGCCTCCTGTGGCTCGCGAGTCGCAGTTTGCCGACCACGGGTCTAAGGCAAGCATGTCAAATTCGCAGCCTGAGGACCCAACAAATATTTTTTTGGCCCAGCCAATATAATGGTATGTAAGAAACGTTTTAATTAAAATTTTGTAACTTAATCATTACAATATCCTGTCATACATGATTATTAATAACGAACTACAGCATTCGCTAATGACTGATTACTATAATCGTGTTGCATTCATTTCCCTTACGTGCCTTATGTGCAGGCGCACCATTTCTCTCCACTAATACTAGCAGCAGATATTTTAGCAGCTGATTGCCACGTCATTAGTCTTGTACTGACTTGTTTGCTGTGTGCAACAGGAAGTATTTTGCTTTCGGAGAACAAGAAAAATAGGTTTATTTGCGTTACGCTGATTAATTTGTGCAGTTATTCAGTGTCTGGTAAGTTAATATTCAAGAAAAAAATATTAATTTTTATTAAAATGCTCTATTATTTTATATTAACGATTACTCATTTATTTCAGCCTTTTGTATTCAGCATGTCTCTATCAAAATAAACCTATGTTTCTATGAAAATTGAAGCTTTTGTTTTTTTTGCAGCCCACATAAACTTAAACTTTGTTTATTTGGCCTGTGTTAGCCTTTGAGTTTGACATGCTTGGTCTTGGCAGTGGTCGGCAAACTGCAGCTCTTTGGCCCCTTGAGTGTGGCTCTTCCACAAAATACCACGTACAGTGTGATCGAAACTTCGTGGCCCATGCGCAGAAGTCGGTATTTTGTGGAAGAGCCACACTCAAGAGGCCAAAGAGCCGCATTTGGCTCGCGAGCCGCAGTTTGCCAACCATGGGTATAGGGCATGAACACAGAAAAGAGAAACATCTAAGGACTGAGATCTGAAACACTCAAGCATTTAGCAGAAAAGGAAATGGAGAAGAACCAGTAAGAGATTGAGGAGTGGTCAGAAAGATCGTGGGGAGAGGGGCAAAGACCAGATAAGTGTAGTATCATGGAAGCTACGAGAAAAATGTATTTCAAAGGAGAGTGACCAACTGTGCTAAATGCTGCTGATTAGTCAAGGAGGATGAGGTCTGAGAAATCGCCATGGAGTTAACATTAAAGAGGTTACTGGTATTCTTGAGAAAAAAGGAGATTGCAGCCCTGGTCAGCGTGGCTCAGCTGGTTGAGTGTCATCCCATGCACCGAAAGGTTGCTGTTTGGATTTCCAGTCAAGGGCATATGCCCGGGTTGCGGGCCTGATCCCCGGTAGATGCAGGAGGCAGCTGATCAATGTTTTGTTCTCACATTGATATTTCTCTCTCTCCTTTTCCTTTCTTCTCTCTCTCAAAATCAATTTTAAAATCTTTATATAAAAAAAGGAAGTGAGACTACACATAAGCTTCATCATCATAATCATTTAAAAAAAATTACACTGCATATTGGTGTTCCATCAAGACTTTATCATTTTTTTTTAAAATATATTTTATTGACTTTTTACAGAGAGGAAGGGAGAGGGATAGAGAGTTAGAAATATCGATGAGAGAGAAACATCGACCAGCTGCCCCCTGCACACTCCCCACTGGGGATGTGCCCGCAACCAAGGCACATGCCCTTGACCGGAATCGAACCCGGGACCCTTCAGTCCGCAGGCCGACGCTCTATCCACTGAGCCCAACCGGTTTCGGCAAGACTTTATCATTTAAAAAAAAATTTTTTTTTATTGATTTCAGAGAGGAAGAGAGAGGGAGAAAGAGATAGAAACATCAATGAGAATCATTGATTGGCTGCCTCATGCACACTCCAACTGAAGATAGAGCCAGCAACCTGGGCATGTGCTCTGACCAGGAATCGAACCATGACCTGCTGGTTCCTAGATCGACACTCAACACTGAGCCACATCTGTGGGGCTGGCACCACCATCTTCACTAGGTACTCACACTGCCGCCACCCCTACCCTTTCAATCAAATCTGTCAACAAGTCCTGGTGATTTTATCTCCAACCTATATCTCAATTCTGCTCTTTTCTTTCCATTTCCACCACCATCACCATAGTTCAGGAGCCATCATCTCCTCAACTACAGGCTTAATCTCCCAATTGGTTTCTCTACCATGATCCTTACTCCCCTCAACCCATTCTCTACATCCAGGCTAAAGTAGTCTGAAAACAAACCTAATCATGTCACATCTCTGATTAAACTCAATGACTTTCCACTATGCTAGAATAAAATGCAAACCCCTTAGAATAGCCCACAAAGTCCTGCATTGGCAGTTCCTATCTCCAATTTCACGTCATACCACTTTCTCCCTTACCCACTATGCTCCAGCCATGCTGGTCTCAATCATGCCATGTTCTTTCCCATCTCTGGGCCTTATAATACACTGTCCCCTCTACCTGGTCATTCTCACTTCACTCTTCATATGACCAGAACGCTTCCTTCCCTAGTCAACTGAATGTCATCTCAGAAAAGCATTTCCTGACCTCCCTACCTAAAAGAGGTCTTCTCTATTATTCACGATCTCAACTTGTCTATTCCTTGTGTGGTATTTTTATAACTTGCAATAATATTACAGATTTTTGGTTTCTTAAAAGATCTGTTTCTTCCACTACATAGTAAGCTCCATTGAACAGGAACTGAGTCTGTCTAGTTCCCCAGTTTCTAGCATCCTGCTGGGCACAAAGGAAACACTCAATATATATTTGAATGTATGATCTCCAGTTTGGGGATGGTCTCTTCTGTTTTAGGCACCCAAATGACCCATTTTGTCATTGTTTGCTTTTTTTCCTTGTTAAATTTTTTTTCTTTCAACTCACCTGGATCTGAAGTTCTCAGATGAATATTAGGTTTACGAAGCAACCAGGCTGGGAGACCCCCCTGAGACAAACATAAAGACAACAAAGGCAGCATATGGGTTTTGTTGTCTGAGAAGAAATTAAGTATAGTGCTGGAAGTGGCCCTAGAGTATGGGCAGAAGGGAATAGCCTAGGAACCCCACGTGGGTGGCTTTGGTTCTGTCCCTTCAACTAACTCACCATCTCCCACTCTGCACAGATGTAAGGTCCTGGTCTCAGTATGACCAACAGGTTCGCTATAGATGCCTCTTTCAGAAATGCAATGAGATCCCGGCTGCCATTAAAGTTATAGACCCCAGGCTCTGGCTCATGGTAGTTCCAGGGTACATAACTGAGAAAGGAAGAGGTTAACAGGGCCCAAGGCTTGCATGGGAAATGCCTGGGAGGCAGGCATAAGGGCTCCTGGCCTTGCAAGGAATCGCCAGGAAGCTGCTGGACGGAGGTCCTGGCCCACCCTTTCCCACCCTTGGCCTGGAAGCCCTGGAGCTCTGACTCCTCATCATACCCAAGCAGTCTTCCTGTCCCGACCCGCTTCATAAGGGGGTGGTAGGAAAAATAAATCCCACCCCTCCGTGGCTCTCCTGAGCCCTTCTTACAGCTGTACTGCGTTGAGGCCACTCATTTGCATCTTGAAAAGCCGGTCAGCCCAAAGCACGCGAGGTACCCGAAAGTAGTGCAGGCTGCCAGACACATAGCGGAACGGAGCCCCGTCCAGAAGGAATCTATCGTGTTCCCGATCTACTACGAACGACCGAGAGTCTGCCTGCAAAGGGAGAGGCGGTGCTCAGCAGGGGTCTGGAGGAAGGGCTGGGAGGAGGGGTAATGGGCGTCTGCCAAGAGCAGAAGAGATGGAACTAGCTCGGCCGAGAGTTTTGTTATTTTCACTTTGTCTCCTAAACCAGATCGAATCCGGTCTCACCGCAGGCTAGTTCAATCCTCTTGTCTCACCTGGGGTAGCAGCAGCGTCAGGAGCAGCAGCAAGGAGGGAAAGCAGAGAGGCTTCTTGGGAGCCATGGCGCTTAGCCTGCGGTCCAACTGTCACGTGGCGGATTCCTGGGCGGGAACTTCAGTGAGCAAGGAGGGGCGGAGACCACCTCAAGTTGCCAGGCAATTAGCCTGGACTTTCGCCTCCGGCTCCTCTACTAGTTTGTAGAGTCCTCCACATTCCCCCCCCACCCCCCCATAAAAGGTGGTTTACGTTATTTAGACCCAAAAAAAAAATCATCATTAACCTTATCCCATCCTTCATTTCTTGATTTGCTGTGCCATAGAAATGCATAGCGCAAGTTAGTTTTAGGAAGCGATAAAGTCCTCTGCATTGTGAACCAGCTTTATGAGTCACCTGGGAGCTTGTTAGAAATGCAGAGTTCCAGGTCCTGCCTCAGGCCTCAGAAT